>NC_132847.1:63411653-63726397 GCF_048164855.1 Canis lupus baileyi
AAAATAATGCTGTGACACAGGTCAGAATTTCTAATGTCCTGTGGTCTCATAGGATATATTCGGTCTCACGGTTTAGGCATGTATATTAGAGGCTAAGTAACTACTAGATTTTAAATAGCCAATAGATTCTTTATGGAAAACTTGCATGAATTCCTTGCTTTGTTTGCTTTCTTCTTCGGAGGTGGCCAAAAAAATCTTAACAATTGTTTAGGGCTTTCTGAAAATTGTCTTTTAAGGATGATACTGCATGTACTGTCTAGAGATATTGTTGGAACAGATGTTGCGAGGCTTTTACACTGTAATATGCTAAGAATGCCCATGTATCCCCCAGACATTTTCTTAGGAAGTCCTCAAACACATTCATAGCACTACAGGGCGTTGCCTTCCACTTGACCCTTCCACTCTCTAGATTGTTCAATGCACAAGGGTTATTAAGAAGCCAAAAGATGATTATTACACTACATTGTGGTTGTCAGCTCTATGCTGGCAGATTTTTGAAAACAGATTCAGGAAATCACTGTAGGTTAATGACAAGATATGGAAAGTTCTGGTCTTGGAGTAAGCCTATTTCATAGAACAAAATATGGGATAGTAAAGGAGGCAATATATGATAGTATTTGAGCATAGACTGAAGTAAATCTACCATTTAATGGCAACTTGATCTTGGGCTCATTTTAACCATTTAGCACCTCAATTTCCTCAATTGAGAAATGGAATTATAATAGTACTCACCTCCATAGGGTTATCGATAGAGCTAAGTGAGACAATGCATAGAAAGTGCTTATCATGATGCTTGGCATATAGTAGACCCTCAAAAAATAGGTTACCTATTATTATAGGCTAAAAATTTTTTTAAAAGATTTTATTTGCTCATGAGAGACACACAGAGAGACGCAGAGATATAGGTAGAGGGAGAAGCAGGCTCCCTGTGGGGAGCCTGATGCAGGACTCAATTCCAGGACACTGGGATCACAACGTAAGCCAAAGGCAGATGCTCAACAACTGAGCCACCCAGGTGTCCCTATGGCTAAGGTTTTTTTTTTTTTTAAACCTATCATTTGAGTAAGAAAAAATGGGAGATTAAGTAGCCACCAAATCCAAACACTTGTTCTTAATGGTTAGAACTGAATCCTTGAAATTCTGCTGGTAAAAGAGAACATCTTTGATCGTATCCAGCCCTTTTAGTTACCCACTTAGGGAAAGTATTAGACCAAGTAGGAGAAGAGTCTCAAAAAAGTCTAGAGAAGAGATTCTCCTAGTGGGCCCCAGGTCAATCATGTCAGCATCACAGGGAACTTGCTAGAAATAAAAATTCTTGGGTTAGGTACCCCAGACCTACTAAATCTGAAAATCTGGAAGTGGGACCCAGCATCCAGTGTTTTAACAAGCCCTCCAGGTGATTCTTAAGCTCAGATTTGGGAACCACTGGCATAAGCCACCAGAGATAAATTTGTTGATAAAACTCAGCCTGTAGTCATTGCAGAGAAGTTGTAGAAGTTAATAAGCCCAGGCCTGCACTTGCAGTTGTCTTCCGTAATCTCCACCTGAGCCCCTCCTGCCCCAACTCTGCCTCTTGTGGCATCTTGCACTATAGTCCTGCCATCCATGAGCCTAGTCTTCTGGATCCTTCTATTCTCTCACTTGCCATCCAGCCTGGCTTTAAGAACCTATTGATTTCCCTTCTGAGAGTTTGTATCTGTCTGAGTATCTCTGCCACCATCTCTGCTTTTATTCAATTCCCACTACCTCTCATTGGGTTTAGGATGACAGTGCCACATTTTTGTTCCTTCTGACCTCTTTGTCTTTAGTTTCCTCATTCTTCTTTCCACACTGCCATGGAGGGATTGTACTAAAGCATGATCTTATTCCACGTCCTGAAAAATCTTCAAATGCTTTAGATAAATTCCTTACCATGATATCCCAGGTTCTTCACAGCCTAACCAAAGATTACATTTCCAGCCTCTCCTTTCTGCCTGTTTCTCTCATACCATAGACTCCAGCCACTTTATCTTTTATTCTGTCAATTGCAAGCTCTTTCATGCCTCCTCGCTTCTGCATATGCATTTGTTCCCTGCCTAGCATGTTCTTCTTCTTCATTATCTGCTTATTGAGTTTCTATTTAAAAGTTTAGATTTAGGGCAGTCCTGGTGGCTTAGCAGTTTGGCGCCGCCTTCAGCCCAGGGCGGGATCCTGGAGACTCAGGATCGAGTCCCACATTGGGCTCCCTGCATGGAGCCTGCTTCTCCCTCTGCTTGTGTCTCTGCCTTTCTCTCTCTGTGTCTCTCATGAATAAATAAATAAAATCTTAAAAAAAAAGTTTAGATTTAACATCACCGGTCTCAGGACCTTCCTTGACTCTTCTAAGGAGATTCAGAATTTCTGTCATTTCACCAGTCATACTCCATTTTTAAAAGCATTTACTGCTCCTGCTGATGGTTTTCCTACTAGACTGTGAGCTTCTTAAGGGCCAAAGAAACATATCATCTTATTCCTCTTTGCACATCCGGCACTCAGCACAGCACTTAGGAATTATTAAGTAGTTGCTTACTAAATGTTTGCTGATGAAATGAAGGAATGAAAATAAGTGCATTTTTAAAGAGAATTTTTCCTTTTAAGGAACAAAACCTCAACTGCCCAGGCATAGAATACTGCCTTTGAGAGAGTATTTATGTTCTGGATCACCGCAGCCATGGAAGAGGAATACATCTCTCAGGGGAAACCATGGAAGAGTTTGGGCAGGTGAAATGTAATTATCCAAGCTGGCCCTGGGCCAAGGATTCTCAGAGCCACTGCGAGGCCAGGGCTAAACACAAATGGGTACGACCTTCGTCTCGCATCCCTTCTGAAGAGCTGCTCCTCCGGCAGCGTGGAGACCCCTAACAGCTTGCTGGGGCCTGGGGTCAGTCTCACTCACAGGGAAGGGGCAGCAGAGCCCCGTGACCCAGCTGAGCTGGCTGCTTGGCTCTCGGCTGCCTTTGGTCTAAACACAGCCTGGTGTGGGAACGGAAGCTGGCCTGTGATCTTTCTTTCATTCTTTTGGGCTGCACTGCTGCATTCCTCCCAGCTGAAGTTAGCAACATGCACTTGCCTTTGAGGACACAAGACCTCAGCATGTAACAATAGCTTGACCTCAAGTTACTGGCATCCAATTCCCTCATCTAGCGTGTGTATGTGTGTGTGTGTGTGTGTGTGTGTTTATGTTTATTTCTAGAAACAATAAATCCCTCTATTCAAATTATCAGGTAACACGTGCACAAATGTATACAGTTGAGAAGCCTTTTTGCAGATGACTTTAAATCCTTTCTGGAAGGAGTTGCGGGTTACACAGAAGTGGCTGACTGGTATTTAAACACAAACTGACTCTAGCATCTGAGCTATGAGACACCCCCCTGACTGGCAGGTTGGGCTTTCAGAGGATCCACCTGGGAGGGGTGGCAGGTAGCAGAGGCCAACAAACATAGCCAGGACTCCTGGGCTCTTGGTTTTAATATAACTAAAATCATAGAATCTTGGAGTTTCCGCAAGGAAATGACCTTGGAGGTGGCCACAGGAGACAGGCAGAAGAATGCAGAGTAAAGAACAAGTCACGTCCTTTATACAAAGCAATCTCACATTTAGTCAGTATTGTGCCTCTCAACCATTCTCCAGACAAGATTTTATGCCCAGAGCAGAGACTTTCCCCTAAACAGCAATATTCCTGTATGTTCTACTTTTCATTTCCTTGATTCTCCCTCCAAAGGTCTCCAAGCAATTTACAAACTGTAGGTTGTGTTTGCAATTCGGACCCTTAAAGTTTATCTATCTTCTCTCCCCTCTCACTTTTCCTTTGTCTTTTATGATTGTGATTGAAAAAGAGGCAGAGTTGGGAGACCAAAGCTCATGAATGTATATGAAGCCATTACATCTGCTGGGTGAGATGCATGCCCAGGCACTCTCTTTTAAATGGCTGTCTCTGCATCACCAGAACTGCTGGAGCTTTTCCCTCCAATCGCACAAATTCATTATTTACTCTTTTACTACATCTATTTACAAGTCCACATGGACCCTCTGGGAGCCCACTTCGGGCCTCAGAGCTCCAGTAATGAAGCCTGGCTCACTCTGCTTTGATATATCTCACCACTACTGCTGCTTGGGGGATAGAGAGTGTGCCCACCTCTTTTTTGGAAGGTCAGCCTGACTGAGGACAAAGACTTTAAATTGTGCTCTGTGGAATCCTGGAATCCTGAGTAGGCTGCCAAGAGTTCTAGGAAACACCAGTAATAAAATCAGCATGGACATTTGTTTTTGTTTTTGTTTTTTAAATTATTTTTCAAGGCACTATTATTTTGGTGTGGTTGTTAAACTTTTTCTGGGGTTAAAATGTATACCTAGTGCAAACAGACTGTACTCCCTGAAGTTTGTAAGAGTTAGCCACAGGTATGGATCAAGTGTGTATGGGGAAGCCATACAAGAGTGGCTACTGGGGATGTTCTCTGGTAGTGACTTGTCCCAAATAGAGGTTTGCCGATTTGACTGGGAGGTCAGCTCCAAGGGAAGAATACCTGGCAGTAGTAGACTCAGTAAACATTTGTTGAGTGAATGGATTTTCTGGTTGCTCTCTCCTCTGACAGCCCTACTTGCAGGTTTCCTTCTGCCCCTAGATCTTGTGCCCATTCTGACCAACGGAGGAATTTTATCAGCATTCTTGCTGTAGGTGCCTCACATGCTCAAAGTCAGGGTCCTCAGGCCCGACTAGGACTAGAGGACCCCATTATGATCTACTGGCTGATCCCATCATTGCTCCTCACATCTCCTTTGCTGCACAACACTTTACCCCTAGGGGCAATCCTGGTTGTGTGTCTCACCTTCAGTCCTGGTGGTAATGCTGGTCTCTGTTCTCTAGTCCCCTTGATTCAAGGGCAGAAACTCTGGGTCCTGTCGTCCTTGAATTTTTCTCCAGGTAAATGCCTCCAGAGTCTTGGCCACCAACTGAGATGATCAGTCCCTGGAACTGACAGCTTTGTAGCCTGACTGCTCCCTGGAATATGCTTCTCCAGCTGGTAAGACCTTCCTCTCTGAGCTGAGCATATGAGTATGGGGCAAGGCTGTCAGGGTGGGATTCAGTTTCTCTTCTAGAGTCACCCATATGCTCCAGTCTCCCAACTCTACTCTGCAGAAAAGTCAAGGTTCTCAAACTAAGGGGAAGGGAAGTCTTTAACCTCTCTCCAAGTGATAATAGGTAAGTTAATAAAAACACACGTGCCTCTACTAACACATAAATTGACTATTTGGGAAAATACTGGGGCCCTTGGCCTATTTGCTCTCTGAAGTTGCATTTGTAACAAATGAACAAAACTACTACCAAAGACTTCTTTCTTATAATTACCTTAGGAAGAGCACTCAGAGTGAGGGAACCTTGCTTCTTAGAGGATTTGGCTCATTTCCTTCCATAGTGAGTGAGGGGGAGTCTCATCCTACTGTGGATCAGTGATACTGGAAGAAGTACTGGCAGTGACTTTTGGGATGGTCAGGGAGTGGCCCATGAGGAAGGAAAAGTGGAGAACCTGCTTGGACAAGGCACGTGGGAAAAGTTCAGGAAGAGACGTGTAAGTGAAGTTTTTAGAGGAAACAACTGCCAGAGTCTAAGAAATACAAAAGGATGGGAAGAAAATTTGAAGAAGGCTCACTTGGGTTATGATTATAATCTCCTTTAGCATTTTTAAAGAGTATAATAAAAGTTTTGAATTATTTTTGCCTATTGAATTAGTTTACTTGAGTGAGACACCATGCTGGAATCCAACTGCTTGAGAACCAGGAATTTCATTCAACAAATGTTCACTGCCAACTATTGGGCATATAGCAGTGAATAAAACAGACCCAAACCTTTTTCTCATGGAACTTATTGGAAGAGATAGAACGTAAATAAAATAAGTAAATTATATCATATATTGTTAAGTAGTAAATACCACGGAAAAAATAAAGCAGGAGAGAGATATGGAGTTTCAGGGGGCAGATACGTCGAAAATTTTAAATATGGTGGTCTGGGAAAGCCTCCATGAGAGAGTGACATGCGATCAAAGCTTTGAGGTGTGCAAAGGGTGAGCCAGGCCACATATCTGAGGCAGAGTCTCAGAAGAGTTGGTGCCAGGGCATGTTTGTGGATAACAAGGGGGCTATATGGCTATAGTGTAGTTAGTAAGGCAAAGTGCCATGGATGAGCGCAGAGCCCTGCTCACCAGGAGTTTGTAAGTCATTACAAACCCCTGGCTTGTACTCTGGAGAGCTCTGAGCAGAGGAGCAATGAATATGACTTAAAAATGACTTAAGTTTTAAAAGGAGGAATTTTTTTATTTTATTTTATTTTTTAAAGGAGGAATTTAAAAGATGAAAGGGGAGGCAGACATAAGAACAGGTAAGAATTATTACAAAACTTCAGAAGATAAAGATAGTAGCTGAGAATACAGTGAGAAATATGGGGGTTTGTTAGCATTATGCGTCCACTTATTCATTAATTATTTAATAAGTCATTTCATAAATGGTTTAATGAACATTTACTGAGTCCTCACAGAGATGACAATCTGAAATGAAAGATGAATAGTTAATTATCAGAAGCCCATCCAACTTCAGAATTCTGAGAGTCTAAGGAACCAGAGAAGGGAGGAACTCACACTTGCCATCATAGAATCTACTGAGAAACATAAATTTCCATCATAGAATCTATTGGTAAACATAAACAAGAGGTGTTTGGCAGATGCCACTCACATTCTGTATAGAGACAGGACAGAGCAGGAGCAGAGGCCCAGGGCCGAGCAAGGGGAATGCTGAAGAACACAATGCAGTTGGCACCTAGAGAATAGAATGAGAGAGGGTGGCTGGAGGTTATGTCCCAAAGGCAGTGGGAAGCAGCTGTGAAGAGCACAGTGGTGAGAAAGCTGCAGGCTACATTGGGGTTGGGGATAAGAACTCCTTTTGGCAACAGCCACAGCAGGTCAAGATCTGCTTCCCTCAGGCCCACTGTTCTGTTTCTGGGGAGACAGGTTCGGTGTCTGTAACCACATGGAATGCCGAGGCACTGAGGCAGACCGCCAGAGCCAGAAGAGCACCCAGAGATTACCTCCTCACTTAGACATCAACATCCACTTAATATCTAGAGGATGACGTGCAAGCTCAGAGATGGGAGGAATTCTCCAAAGTCACCGGTTAGAAAATGTCAGAGTGGGCTCTTAAGCCGGGGCAGAGTTCTCTCTTCTTGTCCCTGAGTTGCCAGATGGTGTTTTTCAGTCTTTTCTTTCTCTTCTTTATTCACTGGCATGTGGTCCTCTCTCTCTTGCATTAATTGGTCTGGACCCATCCATGCTGAAGATCTGGTTTCTATCTTGGTAGTCCAGTCATGGGTGGTACAGACGTTGCCTTGGAGTCATGCTGGTCTTGGCCTCTTTCTCAGGAGTTTTGACCTCTTGACCTCTTGCCGTCTGTTGGGACTTGTGACTTGCTCTGTACTCTAATCTCTTTCTTCTGTGACAGCTCATGAGCCATCTGAGGGTGTGCCCAGTTCTGTCCATGCTCTCTCTCTACTAATCTTCCACACAAGGCAACTGTAACAGATTCTCATATCTCTTTCATCCCAAAGTCTAAAGTATTCTCTTCTAAATCCAGCCTGTAAGGTCTCTTTTCATCTTTGCATTAATTCTTTTTCCCTTGTCCTTAGTTCTCTCCCTTTCTGTTTTAAATCTTGATATCGTCTTCCTCTTCTTTTATTATCTTTCTTCTTGATTACCTCACTATTCACAAAAACATTTAGAGACTGATTGGATAATTGGGCAAGGAAGAATTCTTTTGAGAGTGAGTAGTAAGGAGGGAAAAGAGACTAGAAATAGTCATACTTTCTTATTTTTTGTGTTGCATCTGTGTTTCTCATAACAAATAGGGACCTGAATTTTAGGTTTGATCTGGACTGTGTACAGTAGAACTGTTATGTCCCTCTCCTTCCTCCTCCTTCTCATGCTCATCCTTCACATTGTGATTTTAGACTGCCAACAGCATGAGTGTCCTTATCTTTCTTTTACCTGCCATTACTAAGCCATACCATCTTAGTTTGTGTATTGGAATCCCTTTGTGTCATTCTCATGGCTCCACGTCATATCAACATAAAACTTCAAGTACTACCTACCTTTATTCTGATGGCTGTCAATTTTGTCCTTCCAGACCATCTCTCTCTAGATTTAAGACCCTTTAGATAGTTACATCATTCTCCTATAACTGTTATAAGTTTGGGGTTACACCCCACTCCCATAATTTTTTGACTGTCATCTAAGGTAAGTTTTTTTTAGCTTTTAAGCTGCTTTTTCTTCTGTGGAAAATGGAGAGATTATGAATATCCACCTGTCAAAGATGGTGGGAGGATAAAATGAGATAATGGATGTAGAACTGTCTTGTAACTTATAACAGATGTTAAAAATAAGCTCTCTGCATAGATGTCCAGACACATGAAAAGATGTTCAACATCACTAATCATCAGGGAAATGCAAATCCAAACCACAGTGAGATACCACCTCACAACTGTCAGAATGACTAGAATAAAAAAGACAAGAAATAACAAGCGTTGGTAAGGGATGTGGAGAAAAAAGAACCTTCAAGTACTGTTGGTGGGAATGTGAGTTGGTACAAAACAGTATGGAGGTTCCCCCCCAAAATTAAAAATAAAAATACCATATGATCCAATAATCCTACTATTAGAAATTTGCCAAAAGAAAACAAAAACACTATTTTTATTTTTTTTTATTTATTTTTTTTTTAAAACACTATTTTTAAAGATATATTCACCCCTCTGTTTGTTGCAGCATTATTTACAATAACGAAGATATAAAAGCAACCGAAGTGTCTATTGATAGATGAACAGATAAAGAAGATGTGATACACACACACACACACACACACACACACACACAGTGGAATATTATACAGTCACAAATTGGATGAGATCTTGCCATTTGCAAGGTGGATGGACCTAGAGGGCATTATGCTAAGTGAAATAAGCCAGATTGAAAAAGACATACCATATGATTTTACTCATATGTGGAATCTGAGAAGCAAAACAAATGAATACACAAAATCCAAGAGCAGAATCAGACCTATAATATAGAGAACAAACCGATGGTTGCCAGAGGAAAGCAGGGGCTGGAGGATGAGCAAAGTGTGTGAAGGGGAACAGGGAGATACAGGCTTTCAGTTATGGAATGAATAAGTTAGGGAAATAAGAAAAGTTGAATCACTATGTTGTAAACCTGAAACTATTTATCGCTGTGTGAACTATACTCTAATTTTTTAAAAAAGAAGCCCACTACAAATCATTGTTTTGTGAGTTGTGTTTGCAACTTCAGCGGATACCAGCTAAATTTAGAAATTGCCCCTGCAATAGACATATGTTGCCACCAGGTGGCAGGAGAAACCCGTGATGCAATCAAGGGAGGCCGTGTTCTTAGAGATAAAATAAATTCTGATTGTTAAAGGCAGACAACTCTTCAATGATTGTTAAATAAAAAACAAAGCTTACTTATAAATCACAGCATACCTGAATAAACCAAATATAAAGGCTGTAACACAATGTGTTTCATTTTTTTGAGGAAATGGTGATCATTTTCCAGATGAAATCTTGTACAAAATCCCAAATATGTAAAACAGATAAAAATGGCAAGGACACTGGGAATTTGTCCCCTCATCCTCCTCTTTTATTCTTGAGCCACCTTTGCCAAACCTCAGGTCTTCATGGGAAATAGTTTTATTTTATTATTATACTTTTGAATTCATTTATTTTTATGGAGATATGATTGACATACATCATTATATTAGTTTCAGTGAACAACATAATGATTCAGTTTTTGTATATATTGCAAAATGATCGCCACAATAAGTCTAGTGAACATGTGTCACCCTACATAGTTACAGAATTTTGGGGATAGAATTGTTTTGTTTGTTTTGTTCTTTTTAAGAGAGAGTGAGTTGGGAGGGGGTGGGGGGAGAAGGCAGAGGAAGTGGGAGAGAATCTTAAGCAGGCTCCACACCCAGCATGCAGCCCAACAGGGGGAGAGGGTGGCTTGATTTCATAGCCCTGGGATCATGACCTGGGCCAAAATCAAGAGTCAGGAGCTTAAACTACTGAGCCACCCAGGCACCCTAGGGAGACTTTTAAACCACTGTTCTTGAGTGGGAAATATCAGAGAGGGAGACAGAACATGAGAGACTCCTAACTCTGGGAAACGAACAAGGGGTAGTGGAAGGGGAGGTGGGTGGGGGGTGGAGGTGACTGGGTGACGGGCTCTGAGGGAGGCACTTGACGGGATGAGCACTGGGTGTTATGCTATATGTTGGCAAATAAAAAAATATACCAAAAAATAGATAAACCACTGCTCTTATAATCATATTTTCCCAACACCCTCTTAAAACATCTTTTTATCATTATGAAAAAATACATAGTAGTCTTTAAAGAATAAAGTTTTAAAATTTATATAAAATATAAATCATAAATAGATAAAATGTATGTAAATATAAAATTATAGAATTTGGGGCACCTGGCTGGCTCAGTCAATGGAGCATACAATTCTTGGTCTCAGGTTTGTGGGTTTGAGCCTCACGTTGGATGTAAAAATTACTTAAAAATAAAGAGTTTTTATTTTTTATTTATTTATTTTTTTGAAAAAGATTTTATTTATTTATTCATGACAGAGAGAGAGAGAGAGAGAGACAGGCAGAGGAAGAAGCAGGCTCCATGCAGGGAGCCTGATGTGGGAGTAGATCCCCAGTCTCCAGGATCACACCCTGGGCTGAAGGTGGCGCTAAACCGCTGGGCCACCGGGGCTGCCCAATAAAGAGTCTTTAAAAATTTATAAAAAATTATAAAACTTATAGAATATACATAGAATTTTTATAAACTCTACCCAGAATTAGAATATATAAATATAAAATTTTAAATTTTAAATAAAAACATTTTAGGACAGTTCAGGAAAGTTTCTTAAAACCACTGCTCAGCTGCTTTCAAACTTTATTTTAATATTTAGAAAATTTCTACCTAGCTTTCAGTCCAAGAGCAGACTGAGCACAAACATTCAACCCCTTTCATCCTTAGAAGTATCAAGAATGATTTCACAGAACTAGAACAAAAAATCCTAAAATTTGTGTGGAACCACAAGAGACCCCAAATAGCCAAAGCAATCTTGAGAAAGAAGAACAAAGCTGGAGGTGTCACAATTACAGATTTTAAGATATGTTATAAAGCTGTAATAATCAAAACAGTATAGTACTGGGATAGAAATAGATACTTAGGTCAATGGAATAGAATAGAGAGCCCAGAAACAAACCTGCACTTATATGGTCAATTAATCTATGATAAAAGAGGTAATATACAATGGGGAAAAGACAGTCTCTTCAATAAATGCTACTGGGAAAACTGGTCAGCTGCACGCCAAAAAAAAAAAAAACAAAAAACAAAAACTGGACTACTCGTTTACATCATACACAAAGATAAACTCAAGATGGATTAAAGACCTAAATGTGAGACCTGAAATGATAAAAATCCTAGAAAATACGTAAGCAGTACTTTGACATCGGCCATAGCAACATTTTTAAAGGTATATCTCCTCAGGCAAAGGAAATAAAAACAAAAACTATTGAGACTACAACAAAATAAAAAGCTTTTGCACAGTGAGGGAAATAATCAACAAAATGAAAAGGCAGCCTACTGAATGGGAGAAGGTATTTGCAAATGATACATTGATGGGGGTTGGATAACCCATGATCACCAAACTCATGAAGAAAATAAGAAAGAGAAAATGAAAATGAACCAATACAACTGACTTTAAAGTAAATATGGGGGGCAGCCCGGGTGGCCTCACCGGTTTAGCGCTGCCTTCAGCCCAGGGGTGGCCCTGGAGACCTGGGATAGAGTCCCATGTCAGGCTCCCTGCATGGAGCCTGCTTCTCCCTCTGCTTGTGTCTCTGCTTCTCTCTCTCTGTGTGTGTCTTTCATGAATAAAAAAATAAAATCTTAAAAAAAAAGTAAATATGGATAATTCAGAGAAAAGAAGAAAACTTTAGAAGGATTTTTTTTTATAAATTTTTATTTATTATTTATGATCGTCACAGAGAGAGAGAGAGAGGCAGAGACATAGGCAGAGGGAGAAGCAGGCTCCATGCACCGGGAGCCCGACGTGGGATTCGATCCCGGGTCTCCAGGATCATGCCCTGGGCCAAAGGCAGGCGCCAAACCGCTGCGCCACCCAGGGATCCCTAGAAGGATTATTAAAGATGTGAATTAGTCAAGATGATATTCTCATAAAATGAAAAGAGTATATCATGATAAAGAGGCACTTGCTTTGGATTAGTGACCAAAGAAAATTCCCCGGGTTTAAAAAATGTAATTCTTAAATCAGGGCTGCCACAGTGCGCAATGCTAGGGGTGTAGCTTTATGAACGCAGTTCTCTAGATGGTGCAGTGTACAGCCTGTGTGGCCATGTGCAATGGCTTGAGTTTGGAGGTTAGGCACCTGGATTCAAGTGTAAACTATGTCGCAGCTGGGGAGAGAGCTTGACTTCTCTGGGCCTTAGTTTCCTTCTGGCCCTGGAATATTGTGGGACTAAGAATGTATTCAAGGAAGGCACAGCAGGAGGCTTTTTCCTGTCTTTGGTTCTTACAGATGTTAACAAATTCCCACAGGTGGTCCTGCCCCTCTCAGGGTCATTTAATCTCTGCATTCATAACCTGTTGCAACTTTTCTCTCTCCTCTGGATCAGAATCTGGGAATGTGAAGGAGTTGGGAGGGCACCCTCTTCTACTACCTCCTCGTCCAAAGTCAGGATTAGTCCTGAAGCAATTCTTTCTTGGTAATCCTTCAGTCTTGGATGAGTGTGTATCTCCTTCAAAACGGGACAGAATCAGTGTAAAGTTTATGGAAAAATTCTGTTGCACAAGAGAAGCATGGTAATGTAATGTGACTGGGCAAATTCACTTTCCTCCAAGATATATTTCTTATAAGAAACTGAAAACATATTTAAAAATATTAATTCCTAACAAGACATGCAAAGATACTTGTTTCTTTTAAATTGACCCGGCTGTTCTTGGGAGGAAAGGGAGTAAGAAAATAAAAGAATGCACGAATGATCAGATGTTATAGCTGGAGTAGAATCTACATAGGAATCAAGAGAGCAGAGACAGGATACTATTAAAAAAAGCAATTAAGTGAGGTAGAAGATGAACTTTAGGTGTTCTTAGAATGCAGAGGAAATGGGCAAAGTTATTAAAGCAATATCAAAGAAGATGGCAACTGTAAGCAACAGAAAGCAAAAATTAGCTTCATGATTGATAAGCATTCTAGAAAAGAATCCAGAACAAATGAGTGGAGGCGATAACTGTGGGAAAAAATAAAACAGGATTTCCGATTTTAAAAAATCCTTAAATTTTTTTAAAAAATTGGATTTCAAAGAAAAAGAACCTTGCAAGCATCCTGAAAAGAAAGTAAAAAACCTGTTTCTAACAAAAGAGCAAAAAAGCAGATTGATGTTAGAATTCTTGGCAACACTGAATGCCAGGAAACAATGTAGAACTTAGTGGAGAAGGTTATGGTTCCTATGTGAAGGGAATAGGAAGAAACTATCAAATATGTATGGTATCTGGAGAAATATCCCACCCGCACGATATTGCTTAACAAATTGTTCATAAGGTGTCCCAGATCCTTGAGATGTGATACACTGCCGTGAGCCTTGCCTATATTAAATACACAGATATAATTTAAGTAATGGTGACAGAAAGCAAAAGACTATATGTAAAGAAATTTAACATGTTATACATATTTAAGAGAGAAAATAGGGGCACCTGGGTGGCTCAGTCAATTGAGCGTCTGCCTTTTGCTCAGGTCATGAACTCAGGTTCCTGGGGTTGAGCCCCGCGATGGGCTCCCTGTTCCACGGGGAGCCTGCTTTTCCCTCTTCTCCCCACTCGTGTTCTATCTCTTGCTATCTTTGTATCTCTCAAATAAACAAATAAATCCTTAAAAAATAAAAGGGAAAATAATAACTGAATTCGAAATAAAAGAAAGCAAAATGGAAGGAATAGAGGCAAGAGAAAATGTAAGTGCTAATTTTCGTATTTTCAATAGACTATAGTAAAAATTACAGTCTCTGTATTTGATAAATATAGATTTGAGAGCGCTTTTGAAAGTTTTCCATGGAATTTATTACTAGAATTCCAAATTTTTTTAGAAGAGTGAAACAAAGATTAATCTATAAAGAGAACTGGAACAGAAAGGAAATATCAAAGAAATGAAAAACAGAAAGCGTAAAATCGCATTAGAAAGGCTAGCATAACAAGTCTGAGAATAAATATAGTTTAAAATTTCCTGTTTAAAAAAAAGTTAAATTTTTTTCAATTTGATCATAAAATTCAGTGGTTTGCTAAAAAATAAAAGACAAAGATATATTGGGAAAATGGAAACAAAAAGAGAGAATCGTTATAGGAATCACTAGTAACTCGTTTTAGAATCATTTTATACTACTAGAAGTGCTGATAGAGATCAGTGATCCTCTAACAGTAAGGTACATCAAAATCACCTGGAGGGTCTGTCAATAAACAGGTCCCTGGGCCCCACCCACAGAGTTTCTGATTCATTAAGTCTGGGGTGGGGCATGAGGATTTGCATAGCTAACAAATTCCCAGATGAGACTTGATGCTGCTAGTCACTGAGAAACACTAATTGAGAGTGGAAATTGAATAGCAATGCAAATGTATGTGCTACAGAATAGCATCAAAATATGCAGAGCAAAAATCATTGGATATATAAGAAGAATAACAAATTTCAACATATTTTTAAAAAATAAAATTATTAAATCTCAAAAAAAAAAAAAAAGGAAAACACATTCCAGGGTAGAGGTAATTATTGATAATTCTTCCCCAATTGACAAGAATTGGAAAATTCCCCTATCATTTGTACTGTTCTAGAATAGGGAACCTAATCAATTTAAAGCCAATTAAAAAGTAGCATAATCTAAATATTCTCAATAGAGATGGATGAAAAGGAAACCAATAGACCATTCTTAAGAATCTTAAGTCTTAAAAAAAGGAGTGGAAAATGATGCAATAGAACCAAGGAAGGTTTATTCCATAAAGAAAGGATTAATTTTAGGAATTTATTACAATAAAACATTATATTTGTAGAGGTCCCTTTAAAAAGAGAAAATATTACACCCATTTACCATAAAACTTAGCATTATTAAGAGTTTCTGTGTGAACCCAAATCATCCTTGGTGGTGATCAGTTATAGTGATCTAGAGTTCCCATGAATCTCACAACGTGAGTGGGAGCATTTATAATTCTCTAAATAGAGGACTTGATTGGGTCAGCCCCCCCCCCCCATTTATATGGAGTACACTTTGTAAGTAGTGTCTTTATCAAGCAATCTTATAAGTTCCTGGCCTTCTTCATACCTTTGCAACTGCTCCCTGGTGCCATCAGCTATGACTCAAGCTGCAAGATTGTGTACGTGACACATATGACTCCAGCATGCTTGTGGGTAAGATCTGCTCGGGATCCCTCTTCTCAGGAGGAAAGTCCCCTGGAAGGCATTCTTAGGACTTCTTTTGCAACGTGGACAGTTCTGAGCATCTGCTTTCTGAGCCATACCGCATCTGTGATAGGAAAGACTTCAGAAGAAAGGATGATGGAACGTGGCACATTTCTCTATAAAGGAATCTTTAAAAATATTGATGATAGCACTGAACTTTCTGCAGCTATGTGGGTTGAGATTTGAATTATTTCTCTTGGATATTAAAGAACACAGTGACTCAAAGGGCCAGAAGTAGGGCTGGGACAACTTGATATTCAAATGCAAAAGAATGAACTTGAACCTCTATTGCACACAATATAGAAAATCAGGTGGATTAATGACCTTAAAGTAAGAGGTATTCCTAAAGGATTCTTAAAGTAAACACAGGCATAAATCTTCATGATCTCAGATTTGGCAATGGTTTCTTAAATATGACAATAAAACACAAGTATCCAAAGAAAATATAGATAAACTGGACTTCATCAAAGTTAAAAACTTTGGTGCTTCAGAAGGTTTCGAAGGGCATCATCAATAAAATGAAAAGATAATTCACAGACTGGAAGAAAATATTTGCAAATCATATATCTGATAAAGGATTTATATCTGGAATATCTAAAGAACTCTTACAATTCAATAATGAAAAGACAACAAAATTAAAAATGGGCACAGGATCTGAATAGATATTTTTCCATAGAAGATCTACAAATGGCCAATAAGCACATGAAAAGATGCTCAACATCGTTAGTCATCAGAGAAATGCAAATTGAGACCACAATGAGCCACTGGTTTATACCCACTAGGGTGGCTCTAATTAAAAGGACAGATAGCAAGTATTGGTGAGGATGTGGAGAAATTACAACACTCGTATACAGCTGGTGGGAATGTAAAATGGTGCAGTTGCTTTGGAAAATGGTCTGTCAATTCCTCAAAAATTTAAACATAGAATTACCATATGACCCAGTGACAATTCCATTCCTAGGTATATACCCAAGAGAAATGAAAACATATGTCTGCTAAACAAACAAACTTGTACGTAAATGTTCACAGCAGCATTATTCATGATAGTCAAAAGGTGAAAACAACCCAAATATCCATTATTTGGTTATAAAAAGGAATATTGATACGTTAAATGAATAAATCTTAAAAATATGCTATATGGATGGAGCCAATCACAGAAGATCACAGATTGTAGTATTCCATTTATATGAAATGTCCTGAATAGACAAACTCCTAGAGATAGGAAGTATTCTAGTTGTTGCCTATACTAGAGTCTGGAAGGGGATAAGGAGTTTAGGAGCTAGCGAGTATGGAGTTCTCTTTGGGGTGATGAAAACATTCTAAAATTGATGGTGATAATATTGCACATTTCTGTGCATGTACTAAAATCCACTGAATTGTGCATTTTAATGGATGAATTATACGGTATGTAAATTATATCTCAATAAAGCTGTTATAAAGACTAGAATATTGTGGACATTGGGGTCATACATAGACTGAATCTCCTCAATGTATCCTGCATATCCTCTTACATTTAAAAAATGTTTATTTTTCCTGCTTAGGGTTTTAAATTTCTCGTGTCTCTTCCACTGTGGTAATCCAATTTTCTGCAGTATCTGTCTGCTTCCATTACAGCTTTAATTCCAGTTTTATTTTCATGTTCATCCAATCTTTCTTGATGTCAAATTGTTACTTCTTCATGACTCTGTTTTAGTTTCATAGATTCAATATATTCTTGAATCTTGCTGAGCATATGACTCATAAATGCTTCAAAATTTCTCCTGCTTCTTGGAGTAAATCTATTTCATAAAAGAAATTTTTTTAAAAAAGATATCCTCTCCTTCTTCTGACCTGCAATATTCTTATTTCGTAGATGTGGTGATTTTACTGTTTCTTCACTTGGGGCATCTTACCTCCAAGGCTCAGTCAGCACTTTGCTTGTCCTCCAGAAAATAAACTCAACTGTTTGCTTAATGTAGTACTTGCCCCGGGGGTGATGCCAACCTTAGTAGTCTGCACTTGGGTCAGTCTACAAATTGCTGATGGAGTGTTGACTGAATTTGTTTGCCTTTTTCATGGAAATTTGGGAATGGAGATAACAAATGTCTTCTCTAAGTTACCATCTTAGCCAGTCCTCTTTAGGGTCAAAAAGAAAAAAAAGATTTTTTAAGCATAAACTTGGTTTATTTGGAAATTTCAAATAGAGGTGATTTTTTTTTTTTACATCAATAAATCCTTCAGAAGTCTTCCTTTCCGCTGTGGGTCAGCTTGGGACCCCAGTGGCTTGGGCAGTATGTTTTCTTTTCTCCCTTCTGATCAAATATATTTGCTAAAAAGTTTAATGTTGAATTATCTATGCATAGTTAAGGAAGATGGAGACTCATATTGGTGGGAATTCAAATAATTGGAAAATCATTTGGAAACGTAAACTGTGAGAAAAGAACAACTTATCTTGTGATAGTAATTGCAGGAAGAGGCAATAAGGAGGCTTTTGTCAGAAATAGTGTTAGCTAGACCAGTGGATATAAAATCTGATTACTACCATACATCAAAATGAATTCCAGATGGATTCAAGAGTTAAAAGAATGTACAGTCAGAAAACAGACTAATGTAAAATAGAGTTGTTATCATTTTTTTCCCCAAAGAAGAATACCTTACTAAGCACTGAAGTCACAGAGAAATAAAAGTTTCCAAGATTGGACTCCAAAAATGAAAAACTTCTGTTCAACAACAAAAAGAACCAACATTTAGAAGGCAAACATATTATGGATGTATTTGTAACAATAATGACAAAGTCAGGTCATAGAATTTCATATCTACATGGAACTTTAGGAATTACTTTGGTCAAATTTTTCCCAAGGTGAGGTGGGGTATTAGGTCCATACTGGGACTGTGACTAATGGGTCAAGTGAAGACCACCAGGTGTACTGGTGAAGAGCATGGCCTTGAGAATCTGTAGGGGTGACTTGGTTTCAAGTAGGGCTTCGGCTACTAACTGTTACCTTGGGGAACTCATTTCTCTCTGAGCCTCAACTTCTTTATCTGTAACGTGGAGGATAATGGTAATCTCTATCTCACAAGGTTATAGTAAGGATAAAATGAGGTAAAAGATTGAGAAAACCTAATAATGTCTAGCACATTGAAAGAGCTCCATAGGTGGGACTGTTTTATTTATCATCACTGCCATCATGTTACTCATCATCTTCATCATTCGTGATTACCATTCTCATCATCCTCATCCCCATCCCTACCTATCTTTGGATCCTGAATCAGCTTTTCTGAGCATCAGAAGCTTTTTGGAGTCTTCAAGTTACTTTGGAGGAAGTCAGTGCAACAGGTGGATGGAATGAAAATGAGGCCAGATGGCACAAAACATCACGTGTCCCTGATGTCCCACCTGATCTGCTCTGGTTTTTCTCTTCCCTCTGCTGGTTTCCTGGTTTGGCATTATTCTCCCTAACTCAAACACTCCATCCCCTGGCCAATTTTGATGGTCCAGGATGCTGCGTAACATTGGAAAGGTTATGAAACTTTTCTTTCTTCCAGTTTCCTCACTTGGAAGTTGGGAATAACAATTCCTAAATCCTCATGGTTGTGAGGATTGTGAAACTTAGCATAGCAGCAGACATCATAGGTCCTCCAAAACTCTTAATTAATTTTGAGAGAGGGTGACTTGCTTAGTGTCACATCTCTTATTGAACCAAGGAATGCCCTTGGGCACAGTGTCTAACTATTGTTAGATTTATGGCCTAGTCTCATGTTAAATATGGAAGGACAGGCTGTTGCTCGGATATGCCCTGCTTGATCCATTTTTCTCTAAGCTCCATATCCACCCACTTTTGAAATTCCTGGAGTGGCTTTTCCTCACCCGGTAGAAATAGCCTTTTGGCTTTCTGTGATAGCTTTCTTTTCCTTTTTTCTTTTCAAATTACTTATGACCACTTGTTTTTTATACATAATTTAAAGAACCAAAGCTGACACCCCTCCCCCATGTAACAGTTGGCAAAAACACTAAAAATATGCCAAAACTTAATTTTATGTGTGTACTTTTTTTTTACCCCCTAAGAAATAATAAAAAAAATTATACTTGCAAAACATGTAGAGTGGGTCTTGAATCAAGTAATCAAGTTACTTCTGCCAGATGCCTTTGACAGCACCCCAAAAGGTCTAGATTCCTGGGAATTACATTTCCTGTGTGCACCCATCCACATGTCTGCACTTTGTGTGTGTGCGCGAGGTGGAGGCTGGATGTGGCCTGCCCCCCAGGGACACAATTCCTGGTATTAAAAGGCAATAGTTAGGACATTTTTTTCGTGTGTTTCGAACAGCATATTTTTGTCTCAACAGTCTGATGCTGAAGCAGACCTCTGGAAAAGCAAGTCTGTTTCTTGTGCAATTCCTCCTCAACCCCCTCCCACCCTAGCCATATGCTTTTTCTATCTAACTCCCATCTCTTGGATGCCATAAGGTTTGGCAGATTCTTGGCATGGGGCTCAGAGATCTGAAATTATGTTGGGTGTGATGTCTGACCATTCTCCCCTTGTCTGTCCAGCTTTACTTTTCTGTGGGAATATGGATGCACATGGTAATACGGGCTTTGATGTATCCCTCTGGTAGTTGGAATCAATTGCATCTCCTTGATGTTGATATGCTCACTATGATTTAAACACTGCCTTTTAATTTAAAGAATTTTATTGGGAAGGTGTTCTTAGCATATGTTCCCAAATGACATTATTCTTCTGTAGCTGTAGTTCAGTGGGAACTGGATTCAGTAGGAGCTGTATCATTGCTCCTTGGATAGGATTCCTCAGCCTACAAGTTGTAGTACCACAGTACCAGGCACCAGTGATAAATGGTTGCCCTTGAGATATTTAATACAGAAGATGTACTCACACTGATATGGTCCTTATGCTGCAAACGCTCCAGGGTCAGTTGTGATACACTCTAGAAGGACCGCCGCATTGGCTGCCATCTTGATATCAGCTGCCATCCTGTTTCCCTGAGCTCAGCAACTTCCCACTGGATTTCCTGATATCTTCCACTGATAAGACCCCCCCCCCCCCATCACTCAAATCCTAGGACATCATGATTGAGAAAGCTCTTGTACTCCTTTCCCTTAACACTAGGGTCCTTAAAAGGAATTCGACATCTACCCTAGATCCAGATTCCCACCAGTTAGTCATTTTAGTCTCTTCTTTACCCACACCCTAACCTACCTGCTAATGCCTGTTTGATGCTAACCAACTTTTAGACCTATATACACCAGTACCTAGTCCAAGGCACTCATGTAGCTTTTCATTCATATATCCATTCACTCATGCATTCATTCACTTAGGCATATACTTAGGAATCATTTACTGAATCCTTGTGCCTAGAAAACCTCTCCTCAAGCCCTGTGGTGGGGATAGAAAGGGGACAATTATAGTATCGTATCGTATTGTATCATATAGTATAATATAGGAACTAAAACGAGAGGGAAGCACAGAATGCTATGAAAACAAAAAGGAAATTTTAATCCAGTCAGGGGCTGAGCAGAGAGGAGAGGGGGCGAGGCTGTAGGGGAACATTTCCTAGGAAGCAAACTCATGGAACTGAGTCCCTGCACATAACGAGCACTTCTGTCTCCATCTAGGGGACTTGTCTCCATCTTAGTTCTCTGCCTTGTGCTTTATCAGTTGTACTTTCTAATTCTCCTGTTTCACCTTTGTGTAGAAGTCTTTTCCTGAAACTCAGTGAATTTGGTTGGAATCCAGGTACCCTGCTTAACTCCTTTTGGCATTTTCCTCCCCTCTGGGTGATGGAATATGCCTGGTCCCTGATCCACTTTCTGAAATCTTCCAGAGCCAGGTCCACTGTTACTTGACTTCTGAGTGTTTGACCTCTGAGCCTTGGACCCCCATTTCTGCAGCATCTTCCAGAGTGGATCGCCCAACACAGGTACATGGAAAAAAAT
This sequence comes from Canis lupus baileyi, assembly GCF_048164855.1. Classification (NCBI taxonomy): domain Eukaryota; kingdom Metazoa; phylum Chordata; class Mammalia; order Carnivora; family Canidae; genus Canis; species Canis lupus. Next base: position 63,433,173 of record NC_132847.1, read on the forward strand.
CAGACTTTGGGAGCTAGGCTGGGACCTACATACTGGTCCACAGCAGCCTGGTCCTGAGCCAGGTTAGCTTCCCTAGATCCCTTCTGTTTGGCCCCACCTTCTGGTTTCTCCTCTCATCTCAGAGTCCACTTTTAATACCTGCCTCCTCTAAGAGTCTAGTATGCCTTATATCTGAGCATATCTCAATTACGTATAACTGACCAATAAGTTGAATGGGTCGAACTTGGTAGAGTGAAATCCAAAAATAGCTTTAGTTTTTAAATCAACCACTGCTCTTTAAGCCAGCTCAGTTGGGATTCTCTTTCCTATTCCAAGCCAATAACTCAGAAATAGTAGCTTTTCTGGTGATTTCAGGTATCAGAACAGACTCCTTTTTGGAGTATTAAAAAGCTCAATTTGATTTAAATTAGGTTGGACTCAGCTTCCTGCCTTGGAGAAGAGAGATGTGGTCTGTTCTTTTACCCTGCCTCCCAGCTAGCTCCCTTTCTACTGCTTCTGGATGAGTGGGAAGGAGGGAAATCTTAATTCTTATTTGACAGCTGCTGGCATAATTGGCCTTGATGCTGTCTGTGTGGCAGATGCCCAAATGCTCAAGGAGAGACTCTGTGAGTCCTTGAAGTCCCAGCCCTGGCCCTCCCAGGGATCTCTGGCGTGGGCGATGCATCCCCTGGCTGGCAGCCAATAACCCCTCCTCAGCTCTTGCTCAGAAGGAATACCTCCAGACTCTTCCTGCTGGCATCTCTTCAGCCTGCACCATCCTCCTGTGAGGGGCTCCTTTTAAGATGGCTCCAGCTTAGCTACACTGGGTGAAGTGCACTTAACCCGTGGGAAAACCTATGTCACCCTTGCTGCACCTTCTGAGGAGGTGGAGCTCACCCCTGCTGTGTCATTCCCTCTCCACTCTGCAGTCACAGGCAGCTCTCTGTGGGTTGAGGTGGGCTGAGTACCCTCTCTCCTGCCCACTTCCTTCCTTTATAAAGAGGAGCCAGGGGTGTCAGACACTTCCTGCCAGATGGGCAACTCTCTTCAAAGAAACCCTTATTCTAACTTTATAAGCTAGTCTGGGCTGAAGGTGTGTGATGAGTTAGGAGATCCAGGAGCTGTCAGCTTTGGGCTTCCATGAAAATTCAGAGATACCGGGATGCCTGGGTGGCTCAGTGGTTTAGTGTCTGCCTTTGGTTCAGGTCGTGATCCCGAGGTCCTGGGATCGAGTCCTGCATCAGGCTCCCCTGGAGAGCCTATTTCTCCCTCTGCCTGTGTCTCTGCCTCTCTCTGTGTGTCTCTCATGAGTAAACAAATAAAATCTTAAAAAAAAAAAAGAAAATTCGGAGATACCAGGGAAAGGGAGACACACGGTGGGGTGTTTTACTGAGAAAATGTACCAGCAGGAATCATCCAGACTTGGGGGGACTTGAACTTCAAGTTGAACTTTCTGGATTTGTTAACTGAGACTCCTGACTCCCCAGAGAAGCTCCTGTAGCTGCAGCTGATGTCATGGTGGGCACTGTTCACCCGAGCCCCTATGAGTCTCTACCAGCACATTTTGAACCCATAGGCTCTGGAGGGAAACCAATGGAGAGCAGGAACTGAATAGAAAGGAATGTGGATCAAAACAACACCTGCTGTCCACTGTGGGCCACAAACATGTAATAAAGAGGAAACAAGCCCATGGACAAAAGCTAGGCCGGTGATTGGCAACGTGTGTGTCACCAGGAAACAGCATGTCTTTCAGTGTGGTGAAATGGCAGGTGTGACTCATCTCTCACCTGAACCTCAACCTGTGATGATGATGATGAGTGTGTGTGTGTGTGATTGAGAGAGACAGAGAGAGAGAGCATTCAAGAGAAACAGAAAGACAAATCCCACTGGAAGAAAATTTGAGTCTGTGATGGGAAGAGAGGGATAGGGAGAGAGGAAAAGGAAGAGAAAGAGAGCAAAAGAGAAAGCAAGAGAGAAGGAGAAAGAGAATGCAAACCAGAGCAAGAGAGCCAGAAGGAGGTGAAGAGGTGTGAGCTCTGGCCAGGCCTCAGGGGCGGGGTGGAAGGCAGCCTCACGGAGCTCAGGAGCCTGGCAGGGGGTATTGAGAGAGAACACATTTGTGCCACTTCAGTAGGCCATTCGGTTCTGAGTTGCAGGGCTGTGTCTGGCCTCCTGCTCAACCTCATGAGACCCAGCCTATGTCCCAAAAAACACTAATCTGAGTGATTTAGTGCCCAATTACTTCCAAGGAAGTGCAGATGCGGGGCGGGGGGCGGCCTGGGAAGTACAGATGAGGGCTCCCTAAAGGAGCGGGTATTTGTCCTGGGGCTCCAAGGAAGGGAATTAGAAAATGCCTGGAGAAAGCATGTTTCAGGAGGAGGCGGGCAATGGCAGCCACAGAGGGTCTTGAACTGGAAATAGAACCCCTGACGTCCAGCGAGAGAGAAGGCTGGATTAAGGCCAAGAATGGTAAAGACGTCAGGGCTGACCCATACTTTGGCTGACCATTGGGGACTTGGTTCTGTGACTTCTCAGACCTTTAATGATTTCCAAGCCACCCTGTTCAGTGCAAGTCTGGGTCCTGGCACCTCCTGAGGAGCCCCCAGGGCTACTGTTTGCTCCGCTGAAAGGAATCCTATCATCAGCACTGCCTGCTTCCTGCTTCTGCCTGGCTCCTCAGCCAACTTCCCAGCCGAATCTTTGCCTCCCCATCCCATCTGCCACAGGTGGATCGGATGTCAGAGAAGCTTCCTGGCTTTTTTAGTTAGTGTGGATTGCCCTCCCACCTGGGTCATAGCCACAGGCAGATAGGAGGCGCAGGATGAAGATTCATCAAATGATAGAATGAAGGATAATGAAGGCACAGGATGTAACCTTGATGTTGGGAAGCCTGGGTTTGATCTGAACTTTATAATTTCCTTGTGGACAAGTTTGGGCACATCACTCACCTTTTCTGTTTCCAGTTTCCATTTAGCCCCCCTTGGTGACTGTGAGACCTGTATGAGATCATTGTTACGTAATGCGTAAATATCAGTTGTTAACAAGACTCTAAGACAAGGTGTTAAAAGCTATATAAAATTGTGTTTTCCAGCTAAAAACTTTCAGAAATCATTTATGATGGCATATGCATTATAACAGTGTTTTCCAGCCTTTTCTGAAGGTAAGAATTACCTGAAACTCTTCTTAGAAAATACAGATTGCTGGGCTCCTTCCCAGAATTCGCATTTTTGGGGGAGAGGCCTCATGATCTGTATATTTAGCAAGTATTCTAGATCATTCATATCAGCAGTCAAGTCTGAGAAATCGGCTCTATGATATTACATAATACTCAGGTGGTGGGAATCCAGTAGAAGCAGTAAGAATGAGAAATGGAGGTTGAAGGTGAGGAAAGAGAAGCATTCAATAATTTATTAGGGGTGAGTGCCAAAGCCTTATTTTTTTAAGTGTTGGGCATTATAGTTATCATCTTTAGTTCTGGTTGTGAATCAGAGTCAGGAAGCTTTGCACCAAGGAGGCTGACCTTCTTCCTTTCGCTCTCAGCCTGAAGATGAACAGCTCCATTTTGCAGCATCTGCACCCAAGGTCCAGGGCACTGAAGGCATGAAGACAGGGAAGGACAGGAAAAATATTCACTTTTGTTGCTAAAAGCAGGGGCTCCTGCCTGTGGGAGAAGGAGTCTGGTGAAGAACAGAATCTTTTGGGCAAGATGGGCTTCAGGTTGATACAGAAGGAGAGCTTGTCTTGCCCTTCCTCTCCCTAGCAGGTAGTGACCTCACTTCACTGCTATGGAAGGTATAGCCTGGCCATTGAGACAGAAATAATACTTCTCCTGGACAAGCTGGGCTGGAGGAAACTGGCCCTCCTCTTAACTTGTATCACACTCCACTCACATCTCAGAGAATAGGACACCTGCTACTTTGTTTTCCAGTCACTTCTCTAGCAAAGCCTGGCTGGCTGGTTACAACTGTCTATGCTATTCCTAGGTATGTTGTGGTTGGAAATGATATTTTCCACGTCTAGACCTGGGCATTACAAGTTCTCTGCAATATTCTTGGCTCCTTTTCTCCTGGCCAATCAACTGGAGTTGAAGGAGTCTGACTTGGTAGAATGACACACGGAAGGATCCAAACCCCTGATCCTGGCATGAACAGAAACCTCACAGACCTGCGTGGGACTGTGAGAACAGTGAGAAATACACCACTGAGATTTCAGGGTTGTTGTCATGGTTAGTACATCCCTATGGACTAGCAATTTTGTGATGGGGATTGATGTCCAGTTCATCTCTATGGACTCCATAGCTAGAGACAGTGCCTGGAGTGGAATACATACAGGTGAACATACTCTAGGATGTGGAAGGGGAGGAGTCATGAATACTTGGCCATTAAAGCAGAACTGATGAAACTCTTTTCTTTGGATAAAATGATATACTATCAAAAGCACAGGTTTGGAGTCAGATTTAGTTGAGTTCAGAGTTCCATTCTACCACTGGTAGGCCAGGCAATTTTATCACCTCTGTGAACCTGTTTTACCATCTATAAAATGGGTCTGGAAACTTCTACTTGATATGACTGTTTTGAGAATTAAATGAAGTGACATTTTTGATACAGCCACAGAGCCATCAGAATGTTCATTAATGTAATACATGTAGACTGGTCCCTACTTGTGACAACCCCTGCATCCATGCATAGACTTTTCTTCTGGTTGGATTAATGTAAATGTAAGTGTATCGGACCTGTCTTATGCCCAGGGAGGAACCTGGACAGAACCTATTATAAAAGTGCAAAAGTGTCTCATGAGCATGGAGGCTAGAGTGCAATTAGACCTCAGGAGCCTCTCTCTGTCCTTTAGGATGGCTCCTCTGGGGCCACTGCTTTATTCTTCTCTCATCCTTCAGACCAGCCTACTCTGGTTCCTGGCCCTGGTTCCTTCTGCTCCTAGAGGTCTCCAAGAGATCACTCAGAACAGGCCAAAGTCTAAAGTCTTAGTCCACTTTACTAGAACGTAAGCTCTGAGAGGACAGAGATGGCATTTTAATTATTTAGCACTTGTTTCTCAGATGTACAAAATTGGTGCTATGAATTGGAAGTTGTTAAAATGTTCATACTACTCAAACAGATCTACATATTCAGTGCAATACCTGTCAAAATCCCAATACTTGTCACAGAAATGGAAAAATCAATTCTAAAATGACTCGGAACTACAAATGACCCTGGGTAGCTGAAGGAATTTTGAAAGAGAAGAACAAAATTGGAAGCATCATACTTTCTGATTTCAAATTATATTATAAACCCATAGTAATAAAAAAAGTATGGTGCTAGCATAAAAGCAGACACACAGATCAGTAGAACGGAATCAAGAGCCCAGATTGAAACTCAGTCATACATATAGTCAATCTTCAACAAAGGCACCAAGAGTACTCAAAGAGGAAAGGATGGTTTCTTCAATAAATGATACTAGGAAAACTAGATATCCACATGAAAAAGAATGAAATTCGACCCTTACCTTACACTAAAAACAAAAATTAACTCAAAATAGATTAAAGACAAACATAAGACCTGAAACCATAAAACTCCTAGAAGAAAACGAAGGAGAAGTATCCTTGACATTGGTTTTATCAATGAATTTTTGGATGCGACACCAGAAGTGCAGGCAACAAAATAAAAAATAAACAATAAATTTCCTTGCACAGCAAAGGAAATGATTAACACAATGAAAAAGGCAACCTATGGATTGGGAATAACTATTTGCAAACTATACAGATGTAAGGGGTTAGTATCCAAAATATATAAGGAACTCATAACAACTCAATAGCGCAAAACAAATAACCAAAATGAAAAATAGGCAAACAACTCGAATGGACGTTTGTATGTAGAAGACATACAAATGGCAAAAAGGTATATGAGAAGGTGCTTAATATCATTCATCATCAGGGCAATGCAAATCAAAACTACAATGAGATATCCTCTCATATCTGTTGAGGTGGTATTACCAAAGAAATAAAGATAACAATTGTTGGTGAGAATATGAAGAAAGGGGTACCCTTGTGCACTGTTGGGAATGTAAATTGGCACAGCCATTATGGAATACAGTATAGAGCTTCCTAAAAAAAAAACCCTATCATATGACCCAACAGTCCCATGTACTTCTGAGTATATATCCAAAGGAAATAAAATCAATATCCTGAAGAGAGAGCCACACTTCATATTCATTGCAGCATTATTCACAATATATATGATAGTATATAATATTATATATAATATCTCTTACTTTATATTATTATATAAATAATATAAATGTTATATTATTATGTGTATAGTATATATATTATTCAGCCTTAAGGAAGAAGGAAATCTTGCCGTTTTTGACAACATGGATGAACCTAGAAGACGTTATGCTAAGCAAAATAAGCACAGGAAGGAAAATATTGCATGATCTCACTTATATATGGAGTATGAAAAAAATCATATTCATAGAAGCATAGAGTGAAATGGTGGTTACTGGAGTGGGGAAGTGTGAGAGAAATAGGGAGATATGGGTCAAAAAGTACAAAGCTTCAGTTTCTGCATGATAAATAAGTCCTAGAGATCTAAGGTACAGCATGGTGTCTATAGTTAATAATACTTGAAACTCGTTAAACTCGTCAACCATAAGTGTTCTCATTATGGGTGCACGCACACACACATACATACCACAAAAGGGATAACTGTGTGAGGTGATGTTAATGAACCTGGCTATAGTCATAATCATTTCACAATGTATATGTGTATCAAAGCATCATATCGTACACCAATGAGACAAAAGAAAATATATGTTGGTCTCTGTCCTTGGTTTCTGGCAGAGTTCCTGAACACCTTATAATTTCCTGGGTGATAGGAGTGTCAGATTGTTCTAGCGAGACAGTTTGGGTGGGCTCCTGGGCTCCTGAATGAGGGCTGGTCCCTGGGACACCAAGCCATGTTTGGATACTTGGAATTTTCAGCCCCACCCACCATTCTCTTGAGAGGGGAGAAGAGCTGGAAATGGAGTCAATATTCTCTCATGCCTGCATGAGGAAGTCTCCATAAAATCCTAAATGCGTGGGATTCGGAGAGTTTCCGGGTTGGTGAATATACATTGAAATTTGAGGAGAGTGATGTGCTCCAAGAGAGCATGGAAGCTCTGTGCCCTTTCTTCACGCTTTGCCCTGTGTATCTTGTCCATCTGTCTGCGGAGTTACATCCTTTTATAATTAACTGATAATCTAGCAAGTAAAATGTTTCTCTGAGTTCTGTGAGCCGCTCTAGCAAATTAATCAAATCCAAGGAGGGGTTTTGTTTGAAGTCCCAGTCCATAGTCTGTCAGAAGCTCAGGTAACAATGCAGGTTTGTGACTGACATCTGAAGTGTGTGTGTGTGTGTGGAGAGGGCCAGTCTTTAGGACTGAGCCCTTAACCTGTGGGATCTGATGGTGTCTCCAGGTGGATAGTGTCAGAACTGAGTTGGATCATAGGATACTCAGCTGGTGTCAGAATGATGCTTATTGGTCCCCAGACCCCACAACCACATGGAATTTGGTTGAAACTTTTAACCCCTTAAAACTTTTAACACCTTAAAAATACATAATTTTTATAGAAAAAGGAAGTTCCCCAGCACTGATAACAGTTTCTGGCCCAGAATAGGCCCTTAGCAACTGTCGAACAAATGGAAAACTAGTACATGGAGACACAGAGTTATTTTGTGATGACAGGGGTCCATCCTATACTGGGACAATTCCTAGCAGAGGATGAACTAGTCCAACACGCCAGTGATATCTCCTTGGGGTTGGTGTTTTAGAGAGCAATAATGACAGCCACCATTTGCTGATCACATACCATGTGGCAGGCACCGTGCTAAGTGCTTCACTACAGTCTGTGCAGTAGATACTACTGGTGTCATCATTTTCCACTTTTTAGAGAGGAAGCTCCTAGAAGATAGGTAACTTTAAAAAAAAAGATTTTATTTATTTATTCATGAGAGATACAGAGAGAAAGAGAGGCAGAGACACAGGCAGAGAGAGAAGCAGGCTCCGTGAGGGAGCCCGATGCTGGACTCGATCCTGGGACACCGGGATGATGCCCTGAGGCAAATGCTCAAACGCTCAATCCAGGCATCCCTAGAAAGGTAACTTCTTAAGGAACCATAAGTGGTGGGAGGGGAGCTGGGATTTGAACCTAGACAATATGACTCTAGTGCTGAAGTTCTTAACTGTAACACTTAGCATCTCAGGCATCCCGTAAGTTGCTGAATGTCTTTCCCTAGAGGAATGAGGCTGGATCCTCATTTGCAATTTGAAATAGTACTTTGCAGGTAGTGAAGGAGGCTGAAAGCAAGGAGACCAATCAAGAGACCAGGAGAGATGAAGTGGTCTGGATTGGGCCAGTGGCCCTGGGGTTGGAGCAGAGACCCTGGGGGAGACATCCGATCTCAGACCCAACAGCTTCTAGCTCCACAGGCTGGGATGTCTGTCTCTGATGTATGGTCTTAAAGCCTAGGGCATCCCACTCAGCATGATGACCTGGTGACCCTATAGGTTTGCCGTACTCCTTCTGCTCTTGGGGATGGCACCTGATGACGAATGATGGAAATATTTTCCCTCTTGCAAAGGACCTTTCAGTGTGGGGTCTGCCCTGACAAGCTTTGACTCAAGCACAGCTTTGGAAATTTATGAGGTTGATTTGCTGTCATTGGTCACCATTCCTTTCTGAACTCTTGAATGCCCTCTTGACTTCTGTTAGAGTCCTCATCCTTTTCTTCCACTTATATTTTATTCTGCTTGATTTATAACAATTGCCTTCTTCATTCCACTCCATCCCAGAAACCCCTTCCCTCTAGTTCAACATTGTCTGTTAAAGCAGCTCCAAGTGTTGAAAGAGCCAGGAACTTAGAATCTCGAATACCCAACGTTCCAGGGACAGTTTGATCATTAGCTTGAGCCTTGTTTTCCTTGACTGTAAAGTGAGGACAACTTACCTCACAGAGTTGTTCTGAAGGGTAAATGGGAAGACGTTTATAAAACGTCTCTGTAAATCCTATGGCATTGTGTAAATGTTCGTTTGCTTCATGAAATTCAGTTGTTCATAATTTCTTTGTCCTTAGTCACCTTCTGCCTGGCGGTGTAGTGATGCTCGAGACAGGAGTTTCTCGAGTGCACAAACACCTGCCTGGATGTCAAGTAGCACCTGATATAAATCACTTGGTCAAAGAGATCCTTTGGATCACTTTCTCTTCCCCACTCAAAGTGGGCTTCTCTATTCTAATGCAGTCTGAGTACTTTCTTCATTGCTCAGATGGGCAGACAGGTTTCCTTTGTAGGAATGCTTTCTTTTCTGAAATTAATTATAGCAGTACTTTATTAAAAGTTAATTGTCAGTCACATTAGGGAATTGTTTAATGATTTGGTAGTTGCGTTGGCCAAAAATACTTGAGGCCAAAATTAGTAGCCTCCTGGGGAGGTGAAACATCTTGAAATTTGCAAGGTGGGTTTGAATAGTATTTTCCAGATTTGCCTGGTTTTAAGAATAACCTGGAGTGCTCTGGGAAAGCAGTTTTCTTGTCCTCACCCTAGAGCCGATGGATCAGCAGACAACTTTGGAGTGGATGATTTTGTACATCTGGGAGATGTTTTTGATACCTGTATTAGAATTCCTATCTTGATACCAAATAATAAGTCAATTTTAAAAGCTAACAAGCTCAACCTATAGATAATTTTAACAAATCTAGTATGTGCTTTTTTTTTTGCACACCCCCTCATGTAGCAAAAATGAAACATATTCTCTGGTAGGTAAAAATAAGAAATAATATTGAGTTATGATGTTCATTCAGTGTCTACTTTCTTCCTGTTTATTCTTAACCTAGAAAAAGATGAACTCCCTTGGTTTTTTTAATTCCACAAAAGAGTTTCCCCAAAGAAATGTTTCCTTACATCTACAAAAGTAACCATGGATATTAGAAGTTAGATTATCACTTCAATGGTTTCTGACAGTAAGGGATTTCCAAACTATCTCTGTAGGGCTGATTTGAAGATTTATATTAAAAAGCGAGCACTTTGCTGGGCGATTTCCCATATATAATCTCATTTAATCCACATGGTGATTTTGCAAGGCATTGTTATCTCCATTTTGCAGGTGAGCAAATCAAGGCTGAGGGTTTAGGGAATTCACCCCTGGTTATAACGCTAGTAAGTGCTGTGACTCTCTTGAGAACCTCACTAATAAGAACTGCCTTTATCTCTAAAATGAATTGGTATTGAGTCTGGAGAGTTGACTTCAGATGTGCTTCTTTGGGAGATTAATGATTAGCGTTAGTATTGAGAATAATAGCAAGGATATTGGTAACATGCAGAAACATTTTTTTGCTGTAATGGAAAGAGAAGAGGTTTTTGCAGCCATAAAAAAAATACCACTTAGGAACTAAGTGACCTTGAGCAAGATACTAAACTTGTCTGAAACTCAGTCTCTGAAAAATGAAGACCATTGTCTTGCCCAATTCACTCTTCAGAGATGGTCGTGAGAAATGAATGAGACAAAGGATTTAGGGTCTAACAGTGTCTGTCACATGGTTAATGCTTAATAAAGTTGAATTCTTTTTTCCTTTCTCCTTCTGTTCACAACGTGAATTTAACCCTGTCATTATACATTTTCCTCTCAGGCTTTCCACCAACGCTTCTCTAACGATAGTAGGATTCCTAATATTTAAATGTATAGACAAGAACTAACAATTATTGTGTGCTTTACATGCATTCTCTCCTTGAACTATCACTACAACTTTTTGAGGAAGATAGTATTATTATTATTTTTAATTTACAGTTGAGGAAGAAGGCAGAGAGAGGCATGTGATTGTCCAAGGACACACGTATACTGTATATACTTACTATGTATAGACAGAGATGAGATGAGAGCCAAATGTTTCATGTATTCTTACCAATCATGTTCCATTGCTTCCATAAAAATTACTACTTGCCATTTTTTTCCATATGTGGGGAGATGGGTTCCTGGAGGGGCAGCATTTTTCTCTGGTTTTCCTGAGACCAGGACTGCTGACTTTGGTTCTGAAGGATGGGTCGACGTGGTTATGCTTTCTTTGGGAACTGACATCTTGTGAGGGTTAATTTAATACGTCAATTCGGCTGGACCATGGGGTGCCTAGATTAAATGATAATTTCTGTGAGGGTGTCTTGGGTGCAATCAGCATTTGAAACAGTAGACTTGGTAAAGCAGATTGCCTTCCCTAATTTGGGTGGGCATCGTCCAATCCATTGAGGGCCTGAAAAGAACAAAAAGGCAGAGGAAAGGGGGAAATCCTTTCTGTGCCTGAGCTAGGACATCAGTATTTTACTCTCAGGCTAGAATTTGTACTATCAAGTGATCCTGGTTCTCACACCTTCGGATCCAATGGGAATTTACACCACCAGCTTTCCCAGGCTCCAGCTTACAGATGGCAGATCGTGGGACTTCTTGGCTTCCATAATCACATGAGCCAATCTTTATTATCTATCTCTCTATCTCCTCCGGGAAGTTCTATGTCTTTGAAAGACCCTGACTAGTCCATATCTAACCAGGATAATTTCTAGTATGACGCTTAATCTCCTACCATGATTTTTCTTGTGATTTCTAAGTGGCAGACATAGCAATGGCAGCAGAACCAGCCACAAAATGGTTTTGATTAAGTATTTGCAGATCCCACGACTTCATCCAGTGTTTCCAGAACACCAAAAGGGCTCGTCAGAAAAAGGCTGCACTTGCATTGTTAATGCCAATATGTTATCACTGATTTTTCATCTTTCCTAAGGGTTCTTTTTCCGACATAGCTACCTCCGAGAATCTTCAACTTTCTCCACCATTTGCTCTAATAATTTCACTACCTCTTCCCTACATATGGTGGGCAATAACCACAAGTAGTATGAATGGAGCCCTTTATAAAGTACTTTCACCCACATCATCTTATTTTGTCCACGTTACATCATTGCCCCGACTGTGCCTTCTATCTGGAACACCTCTTTTAGGTCTGGCAAGCTCCTATTCCTCCTCTCTAGCCTAAATCAAATATCTTTTGTTTGAGGTCTGTGGACTACCCAGCATTCTGCTGCTCTGACAGCTTTGCTGTTCTTGAACATGCCAAGCACATCCAGCTTCAGGACTTTTGCATTAGCTCTTGTCTCAGGTTGGAACACTTTTTCCCCAGATGTATGCATGACATTGTTTCATTTCAGACTTCGCTCAAAAATCACCTCCTCCAAGAAGCCTTCATGGCCACGTGTTTAAAAATAAGTATTTGGGGGCTCCTGGGTGGCTCAGTCTGCTAAGCCTCTGGCTCTTGCTTTCAGCTCAGGTTGTGATCTCATGGTCACGACCTGCATTTGTTGCTGTGCTCAGCGAGGAGTCTGCTTGTAGATTCTTTTCCTCCCCCTACTCACACTTTCTCGCTCTCTATAAAATAAATAAATACATCTTAAAAAAAAAAAGGAAAAACATATTGGGGGACATTATTAGCCCTTTACTAATGTTCATGAATATTGGTTTCAGTTATACCTCAATGAAGCTGAAAAAAAGAGAAAAAGAACAAAAGAATATGGATTTCTTCTCAAGTTCTTTGGTGTAGAAGACACGTTTCCCTGAGTTCTGGGATCGAGGGAGAGCTGCTGACTAGTCCTGGCCCATGTGCTGGGAGCAGAAGTGCCGTGCATCACGTGGGATTGCAGATGCTTGCCTCTTGCTTCTCTCCTCACCTGCCGTGGTGGGCCGCGAAGCCTCCTGTTGAGGTGGCATCTCGGTAAATCGGTGGACCCTAAGCAGCGCTGTGGGGAGGGGCACAGCAGGGGCTTCTAAACCAGATGGACGAATGGGGAAGATTGGAGGAAAGGATTTCTCAGCTGAGTTTGGAAGGTGGAGCGGGAACCAAACATTCAAGGCTCCCGGTCCACACCCACGATGGAGAGCAAACTATAAACCTATGTTGTGCTAAGCCCCTGAGGCGTTGCATTGCTTATTTCTGCCGTGCAAGCTCAGTGCATCCTGACGGGTCCAGTAGCCCCCACCCCCACTTTTTCTGATTCCTTATTCATTTATTTTTTTTTAAAGATTTTATTTATTCATTCATGAGAGACAGCAGGAGGGGGAGTTGGCAGAGACACAGGCAGAGGGAGAAGCAGGCTCCTTGCAAGGAGCCCGATGTGGGACTTGATCCCCGACCCTAGGATCACGCCCTGAGCCAAAGGCAAACACTCAACCGCTGAGCCACCCAGGCATCGCTCTGATTCCTTATTCTGCTCTGTTTTTCCTCATATCCCCTGGGATGAATGTATGCATTCATTTACTTATTTGTTTATCATCTTCTTTCGCTAGCACAGTGAAAACTGCACTGGGGCAAAGTTCCATGGAGTCTTTGTTTTGTCTACTGCCACATTCCTGTGCTCCAGTATAGTGACTGGCACATAGTAGATGCTCAGGAAATAACTTTGAATGAATAATTGAATACATGAATGGCTATCCAGGCCTGCCATACACTTACCCCGTAGCCTTATGGATTTTTAGTTTACATTTATCCGTTTAGTTCCTATTTCTGGTGCATGCCTGTCATGTGTCAAATGGGGCCTAGTGATAGAGCAGGGAGTTTCTCAGTGCATTATATGTCTGTCCCCTTTGTAATGAGCACTGGAAGGTCAGAGACTAGATCCTTTCTATTCCTGTCCCCAGTTCCTGCCCTTAGCAGATATCCAGTAATGTTTGTTGAATCAAAGAATGGCTCACTGCCCGTGAGAGAGGAATTATTAGCATCTGCAAAAGAGGACACAGGCTGAAATGACTTTCGTGGGCTCACATGGCCCGTAAAAGACCAGGCTTGGATCTTGCCCTGTATCATCCTGAAATGTGTGTTCTTATAAGGAGACCTTATTCTCTTCAGCTATGACTCAGATACAGCCTTTAGGTTATTATGGACATCGATAGGGGCTATAAGTCCCTTGATGGCACGGTGGTGTCTTTTCCTTTCATTGGCGTTTCACCATCTGTACATGCACAATGCCTGGCTAATAGCGAGAGGAACTCAGCACACGTATGGAATGAATAAGTGAGTTCAGTTTAGCAACTTTTGTAAATGTGTCCATTTCTCTGTGATAAACTTCCTTGAGCATTTTACCTTTTGAGATCGTTAGAAGCCTGTGCCACAGTAGGACAGTACTTTTCTTTTCACTTAAAAGCTCATTTGAACTTCCTTATTCCTTTCTTCTCCTCTTTGGGGTTTGCAAGTTCAGCCCTCACAAGTGGCTGCCCATCTGGCAGGTAGCCTGACAATAATAATGGCACATTGCCCTGGTGGTGATGGGGCTTTAAGTTCTGTGCCTAGGAGGGTCAGTCTGCTAGAACTTACCCATCCACAGAGGACTCTGAGAGAAGAGCTAGCTTGCTTTCCCCCCAGGATACTTCTGTATCAAGAAACACAGTCTATGAAACTTGCAGACTGCCTGGATTCAAATCCTAGTCCCAGCAATTGCTAACTGGGTAATCCTGGTTCAGAAACCAAACATCTCTATGCCTCAATGTTCTCATCTGCAAAATGGACATAATAATTATATCTGCATAATTAGTATGGGTGTGCGTATATCTCACATGGAACAGTGCCAGGCACACAGTAAACATGAAATAAATGTTAATTATTGCTGTAATCAAGCATATATCTATTATTTAATTAAACAAATTTTACTAGTGCCCATTAGGGCTCAGGTACTTTGTTCTGGGAATGAATGAGTGAAGACAGTCACTGCCCTTAAATTCCTTGCAGTATTCAGTGGAGGGAAAGATAGGAAAATGGGCATTTACCATACAGTGGACATGAGCTGAAAGAAGGGAAGTTGAGGGTGCCTTTGAAGCACATGACAGGGGCTTCTAACCTAGTTGATGGGATCAGGAAAGACTGGAGGAAATGATTCTAAGCTGAGTCCAGAAGGTTGAAGAGGCAGCAAGTATTCAAAGTGCTGTGGTGTGGGATGGATCAGGGCATCTGAGGCAAAGGACTAGCTGGTAAAAAGGCTATTTGGAGGCTAGAGAGAATAGGAGGCATTTACAGAGGAGGGCACATGGATCAGTATGATTGGAGTCTGACTCTTCTGGAGAGTCAGGGGCTAGATCAAGAGGGGTCCTAAAGGTCAGTGTTTTCCAAAATGTAATATGGTAACAAACCATGTGGAGATTTTGCTAAGATGCAGATTCTGACTCAGTGAGTCAACGATGAGGTCTGAGATTCCACATTTCTTACCCAAGTGCAGCAGGTGCTGCTGGATCACTTTGACCAGTAAGGTGGTATGATAGTAAAAAGGATTTGATTCTACTCTGTAAAAAATGAAGGGTTTTAGGCAGCAGCATGAAGCTGTTGGAAAGAAAATAAGGAAAATAAGCTAAGGGAATCGAAAGAAGACCTATTCCTTCCAAGTCCCAATCCTTGCCTTTTCTCAAACGAGCTAGACCCTTCCAAACACCTGGCTGTTGCAAGTGCTGCTCCTTCTCCCCAAGAAGGATTTCTTCTACAGATGAATGTCTCCTCATCCACAAAGTGGAGACTTATTCTATTCCAGTTTTCATTTCTGAATTAGATTAGCTTGTCAGTGTGTTTCTTGGAGAATGTTAAGGAAACTTCCTGCATCAGAATCACTTGGGGATGCTTATTAAAACTGCTAGTCCTCCTTGCGTATGGTAGCTGACACGTGCTGACTGGAAAAGTTGGAGGGGGTGGGTACTAGAGATTTAACAGCAACATTCTGCAACTGTCACAGTAAAGATTGGTTCAGGCAAGACACATCAATGGATGCTAAATCCAGGGGAATTTTGATTAGGTGCAGGATATTTGCTTGATCTTAAATTGTATCCCCCCTTTTCATAGATGGTTATTAGAAGCAAAAGGAAATATAATTCCTGTACAGTGGAGGAAGACAGTACCTTGACTGGATGTTTATAGTTAACATCACCAAGGTGAGGCAGATGGACAGTGTGGCAGTGTGTACCTTTAGATATGATGCTTTGAGAAGGCCGCAACATTGCTTAGATGCTATCACTGCTGGGAATGCATAATCTGGGTCTATTTAGGAAAAGACATCAGTGTGCAGTAAAGAATTTGGCCTTGCCCAAAGAAATGTGGCTATTGCCCTCAGCTCTGGGAAGTAATCTGTTATAACTGACAGGAGTAGAGGCTGGCCACACCAGAAAGACCAACCTTGTGAATAGAATGGGAAACATGGGTCATGTGACACAGGTTGGCCTGGGGACTGAGCTCAACCATATGGTCAATCAGGCAATCAATCCATCATGCCTGCATGAGGGAACTCCAGTACAAGCTCTACAGGTTGAGTCTTGAGTCGGCTTCCCTTACCTATCCCTTGTGTGTGTTGTCATGTATCAATTCTGGGAGGCCAATATGTGCTAGCCCTATGGAGAAGAAAACAGAAAATTCCTGTTTGGAACCCTCCAAGACTCTGCCCTATGCATCTATTCCTTTGGCTGATTTTAATCTGTCTCCTTTCTCTGTAATAAACCATAACTGTGAGTAAAACAGCCATCCATAAATTCTATGAGCCCTTCTAGCAAATTACCGAATTTAAGGGTACTTTTGGTAATCCCCTGGATTTGCAATTGGCATCAGATGTGAGGATAGACTTGGGGACTATGCCTTTGAACTTCATAATCTGGCCAACTCTGGGCAATTGGACAAATCCCCAGTGAGGAACTTTCTATTTTAAAAAAGCAGATGGTATTCTCAAAATTTCAGTGTCATAAAAGACAAAGCAAGGCTGGGGAACTGTTTCAGATTACAGGGGGGTTAAAGGACATGACGGCTAAATGAAATACCTAATTTTAGACTGAGTTCTGTCTAGAGTTTTTCTAGAAGAAAAAAAAAATCCATAAAGGATAATGTTGGGTTCATTGACAAAATTGGAAAATGGATGGTAGTTTAGAAAAAAAGAATCATACATTTATGTTGAATTTATGGAAATCAGTAACCCTTTGTGGTTACGTAAGAGAACATCCTTGTTCTTTTTAGCAAATACACACTGAAGTATGTAGAGGTAGAGAGCCATGGTGTCCCAAATGGTTTCGTAAAATTATGTACAGAGAGAAAGAAAGAGATCAAATGGCACAGTAAATGGCACAAAATGCAATGCTTTATTGTAACTTTCCTCTAAGTTTGAAATTATGTGCAAATAAGGAGCTATGTAAAATGCAGGCAGTCTACCTAACACCCAAGTCTTGGTTTCTAAAACCATTCTTTAATAAAAGGTGCTGAGGCTCCTTGAAGAAATGGATGATTTTAGGACTGGAACATGAAAAATGTAAGATAGGCCCGAAGCATCTCATAGTGCTAGATAGTGAGGATGTGCTTAAAAACAAACCAAAAAACCTAAATTGAGTCAGAGGGATCCAGAGGCCAACTGGAAGAGCTTCCAATGGCCAACACTGGAGCAACTTGCACAACCAAATACAACAGTACTGGAGTGAAACCTGAAGTTTGAAATAAATAGCCATTAGATCATACTGACCTAATACTCTGCCCTCAAGGACGGGAAGGACAACTTCCCATTTCTTTTTTTTTTTTTTTTTCTTCTTTTTTGCAACTTCCCATTTCTTAAGTGTGGTAGAGTATGGAAGTGATTAAAAAAAAAAAAGAGTAGCCTCACAGTGGAGAAAACTGAGAAACACAACTTCAGTCAGCGATCAAAGTCCATATCAACAGCAGTAAGTTCTGCCAATTATATGGACCCTTGATATGATGTGATGAGAATGGCACTGTCCCTCTGTGGCTGCCCTCCCCAAAGCCACAGGCCCAGTCTAATCATGAGAAAAACACGACACGAATTCCAGTAGAGAGGCACCCTGCAACCTGACCACAACTGTGAAGGTCATGAAAAACGAGGGAAATCTGAAGGATTGTCCCAGCCAGGGGGAGCCCCGAAGGAGACAAACTAAATGTAATGTGGTGTCCTGAATGGGATGCTGGAACAGAAAGGGGCATTAGGTAAAAACGAAGGAAATTTGAATGAACTCTGGACTTTAGTAAATAAAAACGTATCGATATTGGTTCATAAATTTTGATAAATGAGCCATCCAAATCTAGGATGCCAAAAATAGAGGAAACTGGGAGAGAGGGGGCGTATGGGAGCTCACAGTACTGGCTTCTCTGTTCTTCTGTAAATTTAAAACTGTTCTAACAAATAAAGTCTATTTGAGAAAATGCAAGTCCCGGGTTAAGTCCCTGGGAGTGGGGCCCCAGCAAATTTTGAGTCAGATTAATTCCTATCAGTTAACATTTAAAGATCACTGGCTGATCACACTCATAAAGTTACTTGGTTGCTCAGTTGTTTCCCCAGCTAGACAGGATTTAATCAAAGTCATGGAGACTGTCTCCTAGTTTCTGAGACCCTGGCTCAGGGAAGTACTCCATAGAAGCCAACTGAATAATTAATATTAATGACCAGTTCTGCATGTGTGATAGCACCCGGGGAGAGTAACAGTTAAAACAATAACCCCCTAGGTTCAATTTCAACTAATCTTAATGACGGAGCACTTGCTATCCATCAGGAGTCCACAAATATTTACCTTGGGCAGCCGTGCAATTGTTAATGATTCCAGGTTCCCATAGACTGGTCTTTGAAAGGGAGGAGTTGCTGCTTTCTGGCTCTGGAGTGAGCTCTCTGCTCCCGCTGGTGGGAGGACGGGGAGGGATGGAGGGGGGCGGGAGGGTGAGCAGTCTGCAGACATCCAGGGTGCCTTCTGGGGGAGCTGCTTTCCTCAGTGTTGCTAACTGAGCAGAGCTGGGAACAGAGCCAGGCCACCGCCTGGGTGACCTGTCCCTGCTCATTCACAGACACTTATGGGGCATTGGCTCCCTGCTGCCTGGCTGGATGCTGGGGCCAGAGAAGCTCAGTGACTAGGGAACTTGTGCTGAAAGCCGCAGGAGTGCTGGTATCTCCTCCCTCCTCTCCTGGCTTCCTTGTGGGTCTCATTTCCGGTCATTTTCTTCCCAGATCGGCTGTCTCTTCTTGGCTTTGATCTTGGGCTCTGGCTTCAGGTCCCAATATCATTTTTACTCTGGGGCAGTAGCATCTCTGCAGATTGAGCCTTTGCTGATAACATTCTCCAGCACTGCTCTGGGCCAGCGCATCATGTTCTGCCTTTTTGTAGGGACCGGTCCTGGAGACTATGTGGACTGTGAAGGCAAATTCAAGAGTAGCCTTTGAAAAGTTCTTAGAAGTGAAACAGGTATCTCGACCGGTTCACTCAGTGGCAGGCAGCGTGCTGGGTGCTTTGCAAGTATGATCTCAGGCACCCTTAAAAACCAGCCCTCTTAGGAAGTCTGAGTAGACCCACTTTCCAGAAGGAGAAACTGAGGGCAGAGAGGCTCAGTCCCCTTGCATCTCACAAGGGACAGAGAAGGACTCTGCACACAGGCAATGTCACACTATGTTGCTTAACAGAAATCTAAGCATTAAGAGACTAAATAATGATCACTTGAGAAAATGGAAGGTTTACTTTTCTCTTTCATAAAAGTCTAAGCAGAATGAAGGAATGGAGAGGTGGGTGAGTGGCAAATACATGTCTATACCAAGGTAGGGTGGCCAAATCCCCTGCACAGTCACCATTTCTGTATACTCGGACCATCCGTCATCTAGCATCCATGCCTCCCTGAGGGGCCTCTCTGCACCCATGTCACCCTCTGCCTGGAGTGAGGTGGGCTCAAAGTGGCAGCAAAGGAATGCCCCCCCCCCCCTTCCTCCAAAACTCTTATCAGTTTCTGCAGGTGTTGCCATATAAATCCCTCAGCATCCTTGCCCCTGGGGCAGGATAACCCTGGGTGATATTGTACATTTTCCTAGTATTCCCACTGTGATCGAGGGCCAGCTGCCCATGGTGGTAATGGCTTAGTAATGTACATTTTATTGTTTCTTTCCCGACACCCTCCTGGTGTCTTCTGCATCATCTCTGAAATAAATGCACTCAAATCCTTATCTTCAAGGAAGCAAAAACTAAGCACAACAGTGGCATACTCTAAACCCTCAGAGACCCAAGTTCCTTTTTCTTTTTTTTTTTTTCTTTTAAAGATTTATTTATCTACTCTAGAGAGAGAAAGAGCACAGGGAGAGAGAGAGGGAGAGGGAGAGAGAGAATTTTAAGCAGACTCCCTGCTGAGCATGGAGCCCGACTGACCAACCATGGGGTTGGATTTCATGACTTTGGGATCATGACCTGAGCTGAAAGCAAGAGTTGAACACTTAACCAACTGAGCCACCCAGGTGCCCCACAAGAAGCTTCCTTCCTATTCTACATCCCATAAGTAGCCAACGTTGCATTCTCTTACATCCCATGGGCCAGAACCTAGTCATATGGTCACACCTAGCTGCAAGGGAGTCTGTACGCTCGGTGAGAGCTCCAGGGTTCCACTGCCAAAAAAAGAATTGGGGAGTGAATTAACATTAATCATAGACCCAACACTACATTGCCTCGTTAAGCAATTGGGTAGGGGAAGGCATGGTCTTGGGGTGGAATTGATGAGATTGGAGAGGTGGCCTGCATCAGAGCATAGAGGAAGCTGTTTTGCAGGTTAAAGGATTCTGGCTTTCTTTGGGAGATGACAGGAGTGTCACTGTAACATTTTCATCAGCTATGTGAGTCCATGGAATTAATTTTTTGAAAAGAGCTCTCTGTTGACAGCAAGGCCCTGGGTTGATGAGGCAGGAGATTTGGAGATTTGGACAGCAGGTGGCTGACTTTTGCAAGGATCCTGTTGAGAGCCAATGGGGGCCTGACCCGGGGCACTGGCAGTGAAGGCAGAGATAAGGTGACTAATTTAAGATATGTTTAATCAGTATTGAGATGAGAGTTCAGGAAAGGATAATGCTCCTGAGTTGTGTATTCAGAGAGCCAGAGCACTGTGGCACTCTTCCAGCTCAGTCTAGCGGCAGGGTCTGCATGAGAGAAGGTTGTTTTTCTGTACCTGGAAGCCTTGCTTGCCAACTGGGTGACCTTAGTTAAGTCACTCCTAGCCTCAGTTTCCCTTCATGTGAAACAGGCTTTTCTTGCCTTTTCTGGGGGCATCGTTATAGTGAATAAAGAGGGTAAGGTCATTTGAGGGTGGATTAAATGCAAACAGTTTTCTAACAGGGAAAACTGCAGAAAGACTTAGAAGTTGAGATGGCTGAGATCTAAAAAGGGAACACATCACATAGGAACACTTTAAAGAGGGAGATTTCAGACAGACTTTTATCGTATTTGGTGTGCACCTGTTGGAAAAGCTTAGACTCTGGTGTCTCACACATAAGAGCTCCAGACCTGGCTCTCCCACACACTTAGCTGTGTGACCTCCAGCAAGTTACTCAACCTCTCTGAGCCTCAGGCACCTCATCAGTAAAGCAGAGATAAGTACCTCTCCATTATAGGGTTGTGAGCATTACATGGGAGTATTAGTAAAGTGCCCAACCCAGAGCCTGGCACAGGACAGGTGCTTGACAAATGCGAATTCCCTCTTCCCTTTGCGTAAGAGACATCAAAAGATCCTGTTGACTCTGTTGGTTTAGTAAAAAAAGAGTTAATTCAGAGAGGAAAAAAACACCCCATCTGATATTTGGAACTCGGTCAAGGGAACCTGGTTGTTTGACTCAAATCTTCTTTTTCCACCAGTTGTGTTGGCAAGGTTTCGGCACAGCCTTTGTCAGAGCCACTTGCTATAATACCAAGAGAAGGCTCTGTGGAAATACAAGGCAGGATTAATATGGTGATTTCAGAAATATAAGGTAGGGTGACACGAAATCGATTAAATAAAATTCCCCCCCCCCCACCTCAGGGTAATGACTTTGGAATTGAAGGGAATGGCTCCAACAGAAGGAGAGGGAGCCATAGTTTGCGGTCCATATGCCTGCTTCATTTTGCAGCTACTCCTAGCTGCCCATCTGTTTGTGACTGCCTAGTCTAACCATGGGGCTTATAAAACAGCATCTACATATATGGATGCCTTCACTCAACAGATGTGAGGATGAGGGATGTCCACATCTGACACCAAGAGCAGTCACCATCCCTTCACGCCTCTCTCCACTCTGTTGTCTCTTGTTGGCCTTTCAATTTCATTCACAGATTTCTCAATTGTTGTTATTTGTAGCCAAATGTGAAAAGGAGAGCATTCTAGAAGTATGGAGTTCCTGTTCTGTGCTAGGGACTTGCTGGCCACTCTGTGATCGAATATCTCACCTAATAATCGCCATTGGACAGGAATGATGCAGAAACAGGTTCGGAGAAATGAAGTGGTGGGTCCAAATTTGTATACCAGGAAATGGTCGCCCTGGATTGAACTCTAGCCTAATGGCAGAGATCTGGACTAATGACAATGATGATTAAAGTACTGCCCCCACCCCCAACCAAGCAACCAAGCGACCAAGCAACCCTCCCCAGCTTTCGGTGCATTCCAGTAGATGACCTCTTGAGAATTTGAGTTTAAATGACTTTGATGCTAAAGGATGAGCTCCCTCTAGCGGCAGAGTATGGTTTGGTGCAACCTCAATTTCTTGGGGACAGGGGAATGTAAAGAAAGATGGGCCCTTTCTTTTATGTAGTACAATTTTGTCTAAAGATACAGTATTGAGACTCTCTCAGTACAGTGAAAACCTGGAATCCAAATCTGGGTGGACCCCCCCCCATTGCAAAGTTAATGCTGGGGGGAAATGAGAACCCCTGTATTTCCATCCTACTATTGTAGGAAGACAATGGAATTTGTATTTTCACAGAGCTCTGTGATTGACCAAGACCTTTCGCATCCCTGCCTCAGGGCCTTCAGGACACCTCTGGGAGGCAGGTGCTCCTGCTCCATAGTGAGAGAGCTAGGAATCAGAGAGGCGAAGTGGCTTTTTCAAGGTTACACAGCTGGTCAGTAAAGAAATCATAATTCTAACCTGGGGTTTCCAATTTCTAGGCCTTGTGCTCTTTCAACCACACCACCAAATCTTTCCATGACAGAAGCAGATCGACATCACAGTAGATCATGCATCAGGTGAGGGATGGGGAATCACGGTAGTGATGTCAGAATTAAATGAGACAGATTAAGTTATAACAGATAGTAAAATTTCCCGCTTGTCCCTTCGTCCTCAGGTCCATCCTCTCATTGTTCCAGAAAGATCAAAATGAAAATCACAAATTCCACTGGCTCCTTGCCTGAAAACCCCCACTGCTCTCTATGACTCTTAGGATAAAACCCAAACTCTTAGGCTTGGCCTGAAAAATCTTTCATGATTAGAAGTCTCTTTACCTATATAGGTTCACCATTCTCTCTGCCCCTTAACCTACTGCCATTTGGGAAACTCAGCTTTTTCATTTTTCCCTACAGAGATCAGTTTCTGCTGTATCTTGTGCCACTTTCTCCACCTGGAGCAATTCTACTAATCTTTTCTTTCCAGGTGTGATACCACCTGTCTCTGAAGGTCACAGAATCCCATGGATTATGCCCTGTGCTTCCATCTCCGCTCTTCTCACATTTGATATGTAATTTTACTTTCTTTCAACTGTTGCTCCTGGCTTAGTTCATCTTTGGGTCCTCAATGCCTAACGCAATTCCTTGGCACACAGTGAGTTCACTAAACGTTGGCTAAATGGCTTCAGGAAAGGTACAAAAAATGTCTTTGGGAATTGTAGGCAGAATCAAAGCCCAGTTGATGTGTGCAATGGAGTTTAGGGCTACTTGATAATTTGTAATTAAAATTCCTGGGCAGGGGGGGACCTCCTTGAAAGCCTGCATTCAAAAACCATTGACCATTGTGTGTGTGTGTGTGTGTGTGTGTGTGTGTGTATGTTTAAAGTATTTTTAGGGGAAGATGGTTGAAATAAGGGCCACTTGGTTAGCCTTGGGGTTTTTCTTTACCACACTTGTAGAAACTCTTTTGAGCCCGAGGAAGAGATAGAAGTTTGTGGCTTCTTGAATGACTCAGCCTTGAAAGGTCTGAGTTGTTTTGTAGCCCAAATGCAGATTAGTGGATCACCACAAAAGGGTGCTGGAGGAGAGCTCTCTCAATGCGCTTCTCCATAGGCTACCCTGGATCATCTCACTTGGCCCTCTAGGAATCCATGAGGCTCTGACCCAGCTGGTCTCTACCCAACCTTCTTGAGTTAAATTTTTAATTACCACCTCAAAAATCTTCTGATCAAACAAATCAAGGCAGGGTCTTTGACTGCCTGAAACTCTTCTACAGCATTCTTGACCACTGATCTGGTTGACCTTAAAAAACAAGAGCCCCTTATTTTATCAGCAAAATGACTTTATTTGGGAATAGTAGAGGAACTGCAATTTGAGACCAGCAGACTATGGTGAATCATAGGCAAGTCCAGAGAACAGAGGAGATGAGCTTGCTTTTGCAGGGGAAAGGAGGAAGCTGGGAGCAGCTGTTTTGCTGAGTTCCCATTGGCTGGGCTGTTGCTGGGTGGGGAGAAAATCTTCCTTCCCCCTGCTGGACCACATAAAGTAAGCTTCTGTGGGTTGGAAAAGGGGAGGTACTCTTCTTACTGTGAGTTGTAGTGTATGAAAGCTCCCCCTGCAAGGCTTCACGACTCCGTTTTGCATGAGGTTCCCTTTATTGATTTTTTATAGTCTTTTTAGCATCTGCTTGAATCTAGCCGGACCCTGGAAACAGCCTATCAGTTGTTATTACAAACACTTTACTTAAATATCGAGCTATACTCTGCCTCTTTTAATGTTCCAATTACTAGTTGTTGGGACTGGGAGGCCTAAGACCCTCTTTTATCTCCCCTCCTAGAAATATTTTCCTCATTGCCAACTTTTGAACCCCTTTTGCTCAGAGACATAGCTAATGGCTGCCTCTGAAAAATCTCTTAGCAGGCTTGAGGTCTGCCTGCCATGTGGGCTGCACACAGATGTCACTGTAAGTATGAAATGGGAGATAATGTCAGCCAGCCATACACCAATATTAATGCATCTGTAGCCTCCTCTGGTGG
This sequence comes from Canis lupus baileyi, assembly GCF_048164855.1. NCBI lineage: Eukaryota > Metazoa > Chordata > Mammalia > Carnivora > Canidae > Canis > Canis lupus. The sequence goes on from NC_132847.1 coordinate 63,458,137, forward strand.
GAGGTGGTCAAGGCTGGAAAAAAGTATTTATTGCAAGCTCTGGTAATAGGAATTAAAAACCATCCATACTCCCTGAATCATAAAAATCAATGGTTTTATTTTCTGTGTTTGCTGCCAGTGTCTGCCCATATGCAGAGCTCATTTTTATAGTTACACCGATGAGGGGGATATTTCATGTGTTTTTCTTTGCTGAATGAATTCTGTTTTTCAAGTGACTCAAAAGTTGCCTGAATTATTTTAAAGAATATAGAAACACGATGATTTACTCATTTGCCCTCCAGTGTTGAATAGGCAGGTTGTTTTCAGATTCTGGCGGTTGTGGTCAGAGTACAACTGAGTGCCGACCCTTCCCATTCCCATGGGCCAGCAGCAGCTGCCAGAGACCCTGGCCTGGACAGAGTCTGTCATGTTTGAGGCAATAGTTTACGGGGCTTTGAACACTCCGATGATTCTGAAAAGAGTCCTGCTGCCCTTGTACTGGTAGCCACAGAGCTAGAGGAAGGCTTGGCTCCTTCATACTCCCCAATCCCCCTCTGAGTGGCTCTTTTTTTTTTTTTTTTAAAGATTTATTTATTTATTTATTTATTTATTTATTTATTTATTTATTTATTTATAAGAAACAGAGAGAGAGAGAGAGAGAGAGAGAGGCAAAGACACAGGCAGAGGGAGAAGCAGGCTCCATGCAAGGAGCCTGATGTGGGACTCGATTCCGGGTCTCTAGGATCACACCCTGGGCTGCAGGTAGCCCTAAACCACTGCGCCACCGGGGCTACCCGAGTGGCTCTGTCTTACACTTTGACTTTGGTGCGGTTTCCAATCGCCTCACCAGGAGACTGACCCCAGCCCTTATGCTTAACTCTGACATCCTCACTAGTGATGCTGCAGCAGACCCTACGTTTGCCACCCAGATCCCTCCTCAAAGTGTAGGATGTTATCCCCAGCTTCCGGGAGTATAACTTGCACACAGTTGTACAAGATTGCTTCCATTGAAGACAGCTGCCTTGCCAAAGCCACGGCCCCTTCCCTGAGCCACCTCTATGATGGATGCAGGGATGTAAAGGCCTGGCCCTCTCTCTGCAAACTGGGACAACTCTGAAGAGCCATCCCAGCCTCCCTGAGACCTCCATCAGGGCTCCATCACAGCCCAACTTCTCCCTCTGCTCATTCTGCTTCCTTCTCCCCACCCCCTTCCTTCCACAGGCAATGATCTAATAAACCTTCTGCATGCTAATCTCCATCTCAGAGTTGGCTTCCTGGGAAAAGCTGTGACACCTCCTAGTCCCTACTGCCTGGACTCTGCCCTCCCCACAGCAGCTAGCCACAACCTGGGATGCTAATGCAGGTGGACGTCTGAACTCCCCTGAACCACAGCATTGCCTTCAGTTGCACCTGGGGCATCATGGGCCCCTTCCAGTTCTTCCTCTGAGATGGTTTCAATTCTTCTTTCCCCTTCAAATCTCAATAAAAAATGACCACATTCTGGGGAGTAGGTGATTAGAATATGCAGAAAGTCTCCTGCCCTTCCTTCTCCCCATCCATCTCTTCCTCTCCTCCTACTGTCTCTACTCTGTGGGAGCCTCCATTGTCTGTTCCCTGTTCGGACCGTGGCCACATCCTCCTAGCTGGGCTCCCTGTCTGCTCTTGTCTGTCTGCTGTCCTCCACACTGCAGCCTGAAGGACCATTTCAAAGCTCCCCTACGTGTGTGTCATTCCCTTGTCTAAAGTTTTCAATGCCTCCTTATAACCTATAGGGCAAAGCTTAGACTCTTAGCAGAACCCTGAAGGCTCTGTGGCATGGACACACCTACCTCTAAGTAACTGTAGCTGGCTTCCCAATTGCAAGCTTTCATGCTTTTGCTCAAGCATTTTTTTTTATATCTTATTTATTTGATTGATTGAGAGAGAGAGAGAGAGAGAGAGAGAGAAATCAAGCACGACTCAGGAGGAGGGGCAGAAAAAGAGGGACAAGCAGACTCCCTGAGGAGCACAGAGCCTGATGCAGGCTGACCCCAGAACCCTGAGATCATGACCTGAATCAAAGTCAGACGCTTAACCAACTGAGTCACCTAGGTGCACTTGCTCAAGTATTTTTAGGAATCCTTTTCCTGAACCTCCAGGTAGGGCCAATGGGCCCTCCTTGGAAGGTGTCACGACCCCCTAGTGCTTACCACTCACCTTTAATGTTGAAACAAGCATTCACTTCTCTGATTTGTCCAGTGCACGGCAAGCTCTTTGAAGGCTGTGAGCAATTCTTACTTGTCCCTCTATTTCCAGCACGCGCACAGAGTAGGCACTCAGTAAGGACTCAGCCTGATGCTCTTCATTTATCATGCTTCAGTGGTTTGCAAAGTATTATATCAATTTAAATTTTTACATGCAATGTGCAAACAAATCAGGTTCAGTATGACCACTCAAATTGGGTATTGTTCACCTTAAATTTGATGGCTTTAAAATGTCCCACATTGTTTTACTTGGGTTTTAAAAAATAGGCATTGAGATTAGGTTGCTGATTAACAGCGCCTCTTCTTGTATGGATCACATATTTCTGTCCTTTACCCTTTACCTTATAACCTACAGTCTCACATCAGTTTCTCAACTTAGAATCACTGATATGGAAGTGGGCTTGTCCAGAGGTGAGCTGGTTTGAATATGGCTGTGTGATTTTGAGATAGTTACATCCCTCTATGAACTTTAGTTTCTTTCTTTATTTAAAGATTTATTTATTTGAGAGAGAGAGAGAAAGCACACACACGAGCATATGGAGGGGGACAGAAGGAGAGGGATGGAGAGTCCCAAGCAGACTATGTGCTGAGTGCAGAGCCCAAGATGGGGCTGGATCTCACAACCCTGAGATCATGACCTGAGCCAAAACCAAGATTCAGATACTTAACTGACTGTGCCACCTAGGCACCCCCAGTTTCTTTCTTTAAAATGATAGCCTTTTTTTAAACCTTGATTCTGACAGAAGTCACCTGGTAGCTTCTAAAAAATATGGACTCCTGGGATTATACCCACTGATTTGGACTCTCCTAATGGAACTGGGGATTTTTAGAGCCTCTGGTGACAGTGGTGCAGCCAGGGTCCACAGGATGATTTTTGGGAATCACTGGTCTCCCAGCTTCAGTTGGGCCCATGTATCTTTCAGGCCCAGAAGGAGGAAAGAAGAAAGAGGAATCTACTGGTGTGTTCTGATGCTTGGAAGGCATCTCCTGGAGCGCAGAGCATCCCCACTCCATGCGGTTGCAGAGGGAGGACCAGCATGAGGGCGTGGAAATTCCAGAGGCAGGTTTGGCTCAGCAGATGTGGAAACTCTCTGAGGACCCACATTATCCAACACAGGGGCAGGCTGCCTCCTGGGCTGTGGGGAGAATCAGAGCCACCTGCTTGGCCCAGGCCCTCCCTGAGAGCAAGCCCTCTGTAAGCCGAAGCTACCCTCACAGAGACAGGGAAGCAGCCTGGGGGGCAGATGTCTTGGCTCTGCTCCCTGCTAGCTGTGTGACTTCAGGCTGTTCTCGTGCCTGTCTGAGCCTCCGTTACTTCACCTTTAAAATGAGGAGAAGAATAGCTCCTTTTCTGCTGTGGGTTTGTATTTGCTTTTAGGGCAGCTGTATTGAGATATAATTCATATACTGCACAATTTATCCATTTAAGTCATACGATTCAGTGGTTTTTGGTATGTTCACAAAATTGTACCCCCTCACTGTATCACCCCCTCACTGACTGATTTTGAAGGTGGAGTGAGTCTTGCAGGGGAAACCTTCAGCCCAGTGCCAGATGCAGAGGGTGTGCTCCGTGAATGGCAGATATTATTGTCCCCGATGGATTCCTCATCTGTGGGGCAGGTACTCGGGGTGACCGCCTCATGGGGCCAGTGCAGGGGACAGACACCCAGGCATCAGGGAGGGAGCTCCCTGATGTTTAATCAGTTAAACATAAAACTGATTTACTTAGGTGGCTTTCTGTGGCTTCACAGAAGCTTCATGGGGCCCTTCTGTGGCGTGGTGTGTCTGTACCAACAATTACTAATGCACACACATGTGCAAATCGTGAACATTCACTCCTCCCCATATTAGCTCTGTGAGCTGGGCTTTTATCCTTGTTCATTCCTGTTCTTCAAAGATGAAGAATGAGGTTGAGGGAGGCCATGGCTTTTCCAAGCTCACCACTCCAGGATCTCTTTAATACAAGGGCAGATAAAGAAGTCTATTTGCCTCCTACTGTTTTGTTTTTTTGTTTTTTGTTTTCCTGGATACCGTTTTAGTTTGGAAACCACTGCCAGTTTCCAGAAGAGATAAGGTCAGGTAGGAAAAAAGAATGCAAGTAGAGGAGTTGGCTTAAAGTTTATGTGATGATTCCGGGTGGGGGGCTCCTCTCTCCCTGCACTTCGTCTTTTCTCACCTCCTCTGCTAGAGCTGCAGGTCAGGGAGACACGCTAGACAAGGCTCCAAGAAGACCAGAGGCTGCTCTTCCGTGAGAGAATGACAGGGCAGGAGGGTCTGGAGGTGCCATTCCAAACTCACAGGGAGCTTGGGCCCTTTGTGTGCATTTAGGGCTTAAAAATCCCAATGCATGAGGGAGTCCCTGACCACCCAGTCTTCACCAGGTGGATTTGCATCTGTTCCAGCCTCACTTTCTGGGTGATTTTTCTCTTTTTGTTGTCGACTTCCAGCTGGATGAACTGGTGCTTCTTTGCTCCTGTCCCATCTCCATCCCGGCAGAAGCAGGGAGTGGGTATCTGTTGCAGGTGCTCTCCTCTTCCCAGGTGGCTGTGCTCAGCGTTGTATCAGCCCCCTTGGTAGATCAAGAAGGAGCACCTGGCTTGGGCTACTGGGACCCCCAACTGTGGCCTGAGATGTTCCTGGCCACATGCCTCCCCATCCCTAAATCAGGGTAACCACTTCAGGCAGTGGCTATTACTATTTCTGAGTTTGCATAAACCTTGATGGGTCCCCTATTATTGGCCTGCCTCCCCTTCCAAGCTCCTATGCTGGGGCCTCCGTGTTCGTAAGGCTGTCTTCTTCCTTGATCCCCGGCTCCTGAACCCCGGGGCCAACTGTGGACCTACCTTGGGGCCGTGCATTGTCTACTTTTGTTTGCGGTTGAATCCAGGCTGATGCCTGGCACATAGTAGGAACCGAATAAATACTTACTGACCAAATAAATTGTAAACATTCAAGAGAAATGGATATGCAGGAATGGATGGTGATCAGCTGTTTGTTTTCAAAGCCAGGATGATTTGAAAAGTTTGAATTGTTTATTTCACCAAAACCTAACCTGTTCGAGAAACATAAAACTGATTTACTTAGGTTTTAAAAGATGTCAAAGGACTTATTTTAACACACGGACTTATTTTAACACACTCTTCAAATTGCAGAGCAGTTCCCCCAGATGCTTTTGCTATATAATCCCAAATCCTGTTCACGATTCTCCCATTTGGAGTTGATGTGTATTCCCATCCACTTGGGGATAAACTGCTTTTTAATAATTCTGTAATAAAATGACTCCAGCCATCTTTGCTGTTCAAACCCAAATCTGTCCAGATATTTATTTATAAACACAACCCTCCATACAATTTGAAGGGATTCTTATACTCTTTGGAGGTATTTAAAATAAAAAAATTGGGCAGTCCAGGTGGCTCAGTGGTTTAGCACTGACTTCAGCCCTTGGTGTGATCCTGGAGACCTGGGATCGAGTCCCACGTCGGGCTCCCTGCATGGAACCTGCTTCTCCCTCTGCCTGTGTCTCTGCCTCTCTCTCTCTCTCTCTCTCTGTGTCTCTCATGAATAAATAAATAAAATCTTAAAAAAAATAAAATTGAAGAATTAACTTTCCAAAAATGAAAACTTGTGGGTTGTTTCCTGAGGGGGAGACCAACCACTCTACTAATAAAAGAAAGGGGAATAATAGTGACCTGGCATAAATTGTAGGTGAGTTAGACTTGAGAAGGTGGCTAATGGTGTAGGAAGGCTTCCTCTTTTGCTGCTACCTGTTCTTGGGGTTCCCCTCCAGGACAGGCTTGCACTCCAGAATACTTCCACGTGCCATAGTGGAGCTGTATCTATTTACTCTGAATTTTAACACATTCTTCACATGGCCTCTGTTATAGACTGAATTGTGTTCCCCTCAAAATTCGTCTGTTGAAGCCCCAGCTCCCAACATGACTGTATTTGGAGATAAGGCTTTTATGGAGGTAATTTTTTTTTTTAAGATTTTATTTGTTTATTCATGAGAGACTCATACACACAGAGGCAGAGACACAGACAGAGGGAGAAGCAGGCTCCATGCAAGGGAGCCTGATGCAGGACTTGATCCCAGGACTCCAGGATCACGCCCTGGGCCGCAGGCAGGTGCCAAACCACTGAGCCACCCAGGGATCCCCCTTTTTGGAGGTAATTAGGGTTAAATGTAAAGGCAGAACTCTAATCAAAGAGAACTGGTGTCCTTATGGGAAGAGGCAGAGACACCAGAGTTCTCTCTCTGAGCATGCACAGAGCGAGGGCCATGGGAGGACATGGTGAAGGCGCATGTGTCTCCAAGCCACAAGGAGCGTCCTCGCTAGAAGTTGCAATCTGCTCGCACTTTGATTATGGACTTCTAGCCTCCAGAACTGTGAGAGAGAAACCGCTGAAGCCACCCAGTCTGTGGCATTTTGTTATGGCAGCTCAAACAAACCAATACAGCCTACTCGTGGTTTTTTGTTTTTCCTCTTCTTCCGCCAGGGACGGTGCATTAGTTTCCTGGGGCTGTAACAAAGGACTATTAACTTGGTGGCTTTATTAAAGCAGCAGAAGTTTATTCTGTCAAAGTTTCAGAGGTCAGAAGTCTGACATCCAGGTGTTGGCAGAGTTACACACCCTCCGAAGTTTCTAGTGAAGGGCCCTCGTTTGTCTCTTCCTCTTCTGGTGGCTCCAAGTGTTCCCTGGCCTGACTGCACTCCTCACATCTCTCCTATATGGCTTCTCCGGCTTCTATGTTGGCCTTCTCCAACCACTTATAGGAACATGAGTTTAGGGTCCACCCAGATAATCCAGGATGATTTCTTCTTGAGATCCATAATTTAATTACATTGGCAAAGAATGTAATTCTTTTTTCCAAAAAAAAAAAAAAAGGGCCAATTCCCAGATTTTGGGGGTTAGGATGTGGACATAAGTTTTTTTTTTGGGTCACCACTCAATCCACCATAGATAGGCTATTTTATGTCTCACGAATGATGAGCACTATGTGTATGTTTCTTGATAGATAACCATGCCCTTGTGATACATACGAGCCTGTGTGTTCTTGACAAATGCTGGACAGGTAGCTCTATTACAGTCTCCATTTATGGGGGAGGAAGAGGAGCTAGAAGTGACTCACGCAAGGCCATGCTGGGAATGAATTATGTGGCTGCATTTCCATTCAGGATTTCCTGTCTCCAAATTCCATCTTCTTCTCACTGAGCCCAACCATCTTTCAATCGTTATTGATGAAATGAAGATGATAGTGTTAAGAAAAGTAACTACTAACCTGTATTGGGTCTTACCCTGGCCCTGGTCCCATGCAAAGAGTTTTATTTGCATTAACCCATTTTATCCTCACTGCAGCTCTGAAGGTGGGTCCCATTACTATGACCATTCTACAGTCAAAGAAATTGAGGCACAGATAGCTGCAGTTAGTTGTCCAAGCTTCCCAGCTTGGCAAATGGCAGACCTAACATTTGAATCCAGGTCTGTCTTAATCCAAAACTCAATATATATATATTTTTAAATATTTTATTTATTTATTTGGGAGAGGGAGAGAGAGAGCACAAGTGGGCAGAGAGGCCAAGGGAGAGGGAGAAGCAGGCTCACCGCTGAGCAGGGAGCCTGATGTGGGGCTTGATCCTAGGATCCCGGGATCAGGACCTGAGCCAAAGGCAGATGCTTAACCGACTGAGCCACCCAGGCACCCCAAAACTCAAAATCTTAGTCCGTGTTAGCTGATTTCTTGAAAGAATGATGTAGTAACTTGGCATTTGCAAATATCTACAGAATTAGAACCCACATGGCATACACGTTCACAGTCAGATTATGGAGGTAAGCTTGCACTCTACTCTGTCTACCTTTTGAGCCTAGAGAGGTAATACAACATTACCTGTTGTGTACCTTAACTATCTGTTAAGGACACAGATTCTGGAGTCAGGTTTGAATCCTTGTTCTACCAATTACAGTCTACACAGCATTGAAGTAACTTCGCTCTGTGGTTGTCTCAGTTTCCCCATCAGTAAAATGGGAGTGCTATTCATAGTACCGACTTTATGGGGTGGCTGCATGGATTAATGAGTTTATACTTGTCAAGTTCTTAGAATGGTGCCTGGTCTGTGGCTATTACTACACGAGTGTTAAACTAAAACCCACACAGAGACATCGGCCTTCCTAGAGTCACCAGACTCTAGGGATGACACATACCCTAGGACACTCAGGTGAAGGTTCAATGTAAAAGCTCACGACACAGCCTTGCTTTAGTGTGCTGGACAGCAAATGGTGGCTTTTATTTTTATTGCATGTGGGGAGTTGAAGTTTGCCTTGATCTCTTCCCTGGCTCTTCTTTGGCAAAAGCGCTGCAGCCAGGGTTCCGGGAGAGGAAGCCTTCAAACTTCCCACTCCGGTTGGCACACGGAGGGAGAATCGTCTTGGATGATTTTCAGGGAGTTTTGCATCCATCACAATTCCTGTTAAAGGAGTGGCACTTGGCCGTCATGAAGCTGCAGAGGGCCTCCAGGGGACGTCTGGCTTTCTAAAGACCCTCACTTCCATGTAGCACTGGGGCTAGCTGTCTTTGGCCAGATTTTCTCCAACTCCTGCCACCAAAATGCAGCCGGGCTTTTGCAGAGTGAGTAAAGTAATTTACAGGGCACGGTGCATGAGCCAATCCCCAGGGCATGTTTGCACTTTAACGGGTCATCGTTCACCCCCGAGATCCTGGGAGCTGGAATGGAGCCCATCCTCCTCGCCTGCCTCCAGGGGAGTAAAGATACACTGAGTTATCTTTTCGGCTGTGCACTGACTGCTTTTCTACTCTCAGGCTCTGAGCTTCGTGAAGGCAAGAACAGGGTGCAGGTGATGTGCTTAGTGAATGAATGTTTCCAGAATTGAATTGTGCGTGGGTAGTTTGGGGCTACCCAGTTTTCCAGAAGGAAGGTGCAGGACCAGCTCCATGGATGTGCCACGTGTGTAGTTAGACAGAAAGGCCCTGAACTTGGCTAATGTTCTGCTATCACTGTCTTGAAATTCTTAGTAGTTTTTGAAGAGGCTCCATGGGTTGTATAGCTGCTCTTATGAAGGAGGCTTGTCTACCCAGAGTTCTCTGACCATATGCCCTCAGGAGCTCCGAGGGCCTAATTTGTCCTTTGGGTGGTGAATATCTAAAAAGACGTACAGAAAGAAGTTTAACATTTTTCCTTGGTCAATATTTTATTTAATGGGAGCCTTTGGCACTACGAATTAAAACGCTTCCCCTGCCTTCCCAAGATGACATTCCTATCTGCTGGTCTTTTTTCTTCTCTTTATGGGTTTATTTTCATTTATCCAACAACCAGAGACTGCAGGCAAGGACTGCCTTTTGCCAATCAGATAGCTATTATTTTGCTCAAGAAAGATCATGGTACAGGCCTGCCAAGGTAGAAACAAATGCACAGTGTGTTCTGCTGAGTGCCAGGGCTGGTGGAAGGATGGGCTGGCTTGGATCATTCGAACCAGGGACTAACCTGTAAGGTCAGGGGTCTTGGAATCCAGAAAGGTCTAGTCCTTCTTCTTGGCATCACTGTGCCAACCTTGTCCCCCCTGAGACATAGAGACTCTTGTTGAATTAGGGGACGCCGTTTGGAGGCAGAGGGACCCGGCTGGACTATCATCTTCTCTAGCGTGTGCAGTTCCTGGGAACCTGGGTGTACAAGAATGAGCAAGAGACAAGGTCTGTGCCCCCGTAGAGCTCAGAGCCTAGGCAGGGGGGGACAGAGGGAGACCACGTAGCAGCACGAAGAGGTCATTGCCGTTGCCGCTGTGAGTTAGAACAGAACTCCAGGGAGTTAGGAGTGTTTCACAGGGAGAGAAGATCAGGGGGCAAGGGGGCCTCAGGAGGAATTGGCGTTGGAGGAGAGAGAGGAAGGAGGATTTTCTCAGGCGTGGGCATGAGGATGGGGAGCCAGGGGAGGGAAGAGCCTGTGCCAAGCCCCCGGTGTGGGAGGAAGCAGGGGGCACTGGGGTGGCTGAAAGTGGCCAGTGTGGAAGGGCAGGCGGGACAGGCAAGACGCAGGGGGGTGACGCCGAGATTGGGATCGGGGTGCTGGTCCTGAGAGCAGGAAGTCCTTGGAGCAAGTTAGAGACTCTTGGCTTCCAGCTGTTAAAACTGAGCTCTCTGGGGATCTCTGGGAGGCTCCGCGGTTTAGCGCCTGCCTTTGGCCCAGGGCGTGACCCTGGAGACCCGGGATCGAGTCCGGCGTCGGGCTCCCTGCATGGAGCCTGCTTCTCCCTCCTCCTGTGTCTCTGCCTCTCTCTCTCTCTGTCTCTCCATGTCTATCATGAATAAATAAATAAGAAGGATCTGTCTGGGTTACGGAGGGCGCCCTGGACGCCCAGGGGTCGCGGGGGGCCCGGGGCGGAGGCTGGGCCGGGGGCCGGGACGAAAGCCCACGGAGGCCCGGGCCCGCCGGTGCCTCGCCGGGATAACCCGACCGGCAGCAGAAAGGGAACCCGCGGGACTTGGCGACGTCTGGTTGCGGGAGGACCGGCGGGGTCTTGGCCGCTTGGCCACGCGGAGTGCAAGGCGGGCGGCGCCTGCGGGGGGCGGGGGCTGCTCAGGACGATCGCGCCCTTGAACTCGGCTCCTCGGGCAGCTCGGGGCAGCTCGGGGCAGCTCGGGGCCCGTCCCACCCCGTGGGTCCCGCACTCCGCGGGGACTCGCTGGCAGCCCGCGCCCCTGAGCCCCTGTCCTCGCGCGGTCGAGGCGGGCCGGTGCCCCCACGTGCCCGGGCTGCAGGGGGGGGCGCCGCGGGCCCCCGGGAGGACGTGGGGCTCAGGGCCCCTGGAAGCTGCGCCCTGCGGTGAGCGCTGCCCAGCGCCCAAGGGTGGGAGAGCGGTGCGGGAAGCCGCGTGCGTTTCCGTGTGTCTCCGGGTGGCGGCGCGGGGAAGGGCCTGGGAGCGGGGCCCCGGGGCCGGGCCTCAAGGTCCGCGCGAACCCGCGGGCCCCGGGCGTGCAGCGGCGCGCTAATGGGCAGCCCGCACTGCACGTGTCGCTTGCACGCTTGCACGCTTGCACGCCTGCATCCGCGTCTGCAGGCGCGTGCATGCGTGCGCGTGGCTCCCCGTGTGAGCGCGCACGTGCTGCGGCAGGTGGGCCGTAGGCTTCCCGGGCGGGCGCCTGTGAGCGCGCCACGGCCCAGGGCCTCGCGTGTGTGTCCCTGGAGGAGCCCTGGGTCCGGGCCGCCCTCGCCCCGGAGCCACACATGCCCCCGGCTGCCAGCAGGTGGCCCCTGAGCACCGCGGCCCGGGCTCTGGGGAAGGGGCCCGCAGCCTCCCTGCGCTCGCTCTCCCTCCTGAGAGTCGCCGCGCTGCTGCGGACGGCAGGGATCCTCCCCGCGGCGCCCAGGCCTCTCCGGCTTCACCTGAGGCTCCGGCGGCCCCACGTCCCACCCTCAGCCCACCCAGAGGCGGAGGCGCGTCCCGTAGCCAAGGGACACGGTGGGCAGAAGGAGGATGCTTCTGACCTGTGGGCGAGGTCCCGGGAGTGGCGGGGGCGTAGCCTCCCGTCGAGTCGCCGAGCGCGGCTCTCGGCTCTCGGTTCTGCGCTGGCCTCTGGCTGGGAGCTGCTGGCCCGCGGCCAAGGCCGACAGCAGGTGCGTGCGCCAGGCCCGGGCCTTGGCCGAGGCTGGGGAGCAGCGCAACCCGAGGGTGAGAACTGCGCCCTCCGGGCCACAGAAGGGAAGGAAGACGATGCCTCGGGAGGCTTGCTGGCCTCTGCTTGAAGTGGCGTCGAGGCCAAGCGGCGCGGGCAGGTGGCATTGCCCTTCCTCGGAGGCCGGCCGTTCCGTCACCCGCATCTCACGAAGGCAGCGACCGGGCGCACGCACACACACAGCCGGTCTTAAAGTGTGACTGTGTGGCCTCAGGACAATCGGGAAGGCTTGAGAGCTAGGGACCCAGTTGGACATTCCCGTGAGAGCCACTGGCACGGCCGGGAATTGGCCACGGCCTGGGTCATCTCCCACGTGCAGCTCCCGCAGCACAGGCCCCTGGTCTGCTGGTCTCTGGGTCCACTTGGCCAGTGCAGAGCTGAGCCAGGGCTGAGCCCCGCCACTCGCCGGGGACTCCGTGGGCAGGGGCCGTGGAGGGGCAGTGGGCACCGCCTGGAGCACCTGGCAGAGGGGCGGCCTGTGGGGGCCGTTGGGACAGTGGAGGGGAGGTGGAGAGGGTGCAGCTTCCAGCTGAGTCTGGACCAGACCCGCTCTGGCGGGCCTGGGTGCAACCGGAGGACATAGAGTTCCTGAGAAGGAGGCCTCAGAGCAGACCCTTGTGGATGGTCTGAACTGGAAGAGATCTGAGCCATCGGAAGTCCTGTGGGTTTTCCAGTTTCCTGCAGGGCCCAGGGGGTTCCCGGGTCGTACCTTAGGGCAGCCAGTGCTGGTGGGAAGGGAGTAGAGGGAGGGGGAGAGAGAGAAGGAGAGAGAGAGAGAGAGAGAGAGAGACAAGACTCTGGACTCCTAGCATTGGTTCAGTTGAAGCCACTCAGCTTTTTATCCTGAGGACAAATTGGAGTTTATTTTTAAGCCTTTATTTTAATAAAGGAGTATTTCTTGAGTGCCTACTGTGTGCAACGCACTGTTCCAGATTCTAGAGGTATTTGGAGAACAGGACATATAACATTCCTACTCTGGACCATTATATTCTAGTAGACAAGTAAACAAATAGGTCAATTTTGGGTTGCAAGTGTATGAACACAATGAAACATGGTCTGCAATTGTATGCAACAGAATAACTTGGGGGAAGGAAGCAACCCAGCTCCTTTAGATCCTGTGTTAAGGATGGCCTCTGTGAGGTGATGTTTGAGCCGAGGCCTGAATGATGACAGTGGGAAGAGCATTCTGGATAAGATTTTGTTTGAAGCAAAAGCTCTGTGGAAAAAAAAATTGAAAATCACTCAGTCTTCTTTTATTTATATTCATTTATTTAAATTTCAAAGGTAATACATATTCATTGTAACGATTTCAAACCTTATTAATGTATATAAAGTCAAATGTAGAAGTAGCTTCTTTCCTCTTCATCTCCCTTCCCCCCACCCCCAATTGCACTTCCTGGAGAGAATCCCTTTATCAGTTAGGTGGATAACCTCCCAGATTTTATTCCGTGCATTTGCAAATATATATGTTAATTTCCCACTTTATCTCTACTTGTCTGTCTCATAGGACATTCAAGCTTAACATGTCCAAAATGACTCCGGACTTTCTCCACTAAACTTCTTTCTCCCCCTGGGCTTTCTCATCTTCGTAAATAACTCCACCCAGTTGTTCAGGCCCCAAGACTTGGCGACATCCTCAATTCTCAATTCCTTCTTTACTTACTCTCGGACCCCAAGGCCAATCCACTGGCACATCCTGTTGGCTCTACCTCCAAAGTATGCCCTTATCTGGACACTTCTCACACTCTCCGCTGCCAGAAACCTGTTCTAAGCCACCACTTCACCTTGCCAGGATCCTAACGGCTCTCCATCCCCTCATTGGTATTTCCTACAATGCATTCTCCATTCAGCAGCCAGTCCATTCAGCAGCCAGAATGATCTTTTGAAAATGGTAAACTTGATTTTGTCCCTCCTTGCTTAATACCCCAGTGGCTTCTCTAGTTTCATCTGGACCATTTCTCTTTCTTATTGATTATCCTTTGTCTCCCTCCTACCATGTCTCAGGGCCTTATATTTGCTGGGCTAGTTCTTTGTCATCATTCTGATCTTAACTCACTGTTGCCCTCCACGGAGACATGCCCTGATGGCTCCATACAGTAGTCTCACTTTTGCCCTGACCACCTCTGTACCCCCAAACATGCTCTATCATATCACCCAGTTTTATTTCCTTTATATAGTACTTATGTAATTAGAACATATCTTGCTTATTTCCTTGTTTATCATCTGTCCCTACCTCTGACTGAACAGAGGCTCTGTCGCGGCAGAGATCTTGACTCGTGTTCTTGTTCACAGCTCTACTGATGGATAGATAAAAGTGTTTCCAGATTGTTGCTAATGAATGAGCCTCTAGTGAACATTCTTGCACATAGATCTTTGGGTAATTGTGTAAGGGATTCTGTGGGACAGACTGCTTGAAGTGGAATTTCTAGGTTGAAGATAGCGTATTTTAAATTTGATAGATGTATCAAGCTACTGCCCAAATTATTGTACCAATTTGTACTTCCATTGACTTTGAGAAGGCCTTTCTCCAAGTCCTTGACAGCACTGGATAATAAAAATGTTTTTCTTGTTTTTGGCCTATGTTATGGGCAAAACCAAGTATTTTACTTTGTTTTATTTTATTTTTTTCAAAGTTTTTTTTTTTTTTTATTTACTCATGAGGGACGAAGAGAGAGAGAGAGAGAGAAGCAGAGACACAGGCAGAGGGAGAAGCAGGCTCCATGCAGGGAGCCCGATGCGGGACTCAATCCTGGGACTCCAGGATCACGCCCTGGGTGGAAGGCAGGCGCTAAACTGCTGATCCACCGGGGCTGCCCTTTATTTTGTTTTAATTTGTATTTCTCTGATTATATGAGATTGAATATCTTTTAACATGATTTTTGGTCATTTGCACTTTTTCTTTTGGATAATAAACATTGCTGGCCCTGCCCTCTGATACATTTCTATTTGTAAGAAAGAATGGATTATAGGTAGACAATTACCAGTTTTGCCTACCATAGCATTTGGCTATTCATTATTTTTTTCTTCTGTTTTATCTCTATCTTATTAATTGCTAAGAACCCTTTGTGTTCTGTGGAGTTAATTTTGTTATATGTGTTGCAAATGTTTTCCTTATGTCTTTCCTTTATCTTTCAGTACTGTTTAAGATATTAATATGTTTAATCAAAAACAGAGATGGATCTTTAACTTTTCTATTTCTGTTAATGTGAAAATAGCAACTAAAAATTTAAAAATGATCTATAAAAAGGTATATGAAAAGTGAATCTCCCTTCCCATTACACCGAGCTAACCTTGGTTATCTTTGCAAATTTCTTATGTTTACGTGTACATTCATCATTTATTTATTCATCAGCCATTCATTCCTCTACCAAATAATTATAAGCCATTTATACTTCCAATATGTATTGGGTATTTACTATATTCCTGGCATCATACGAAGTATATTAAAAAGAGGATATATGCACATTTATCTTTTAAAATTTTTCTTGGAACATGTGCTTTTCTTTATTCATTTTTTTTTTTTTTTTACATTTCAGATGCTTCTATAATAACACACCCATATCCACCTCATTGTTTTTAATGTTTGCTCACTGTTTTATTTTATGCATATACCAGAATATATTTAATCTGGTCCTTACTGATGGACATTCACATTGTTTCCTGTGTGTTTGCAATTGCAAACAATGTTGCAGTGAGTATCCTTGTAGCTATATCTTTACAGCCATGTGCAAATATATCTGTAGGGCAGACTCCTAAAATGGAATTGCATTTTAAGTTTGATAGACATTGCCAAATTGTCCTCCAAAACTGTGTTTCAATTCACACTTCCATCAGATGTGTGAGAGTGCCCATTTCTCTACTTTATTTGCAACCCTGGATATTATGTCTTTTAAATTTTTGCAAACATAAGGCTGTGAGAGTGGTGTTGCATTGTTGCATTTTGCATTTCTCTAATTAGCAGTGAAACTGAGAATCCATTCATGAATTTATTGGTCACCTGTATTTTTTTTCTATAAATTGTTCAGATTCTTTCCTCACTTTTTATATTGAGTTGTCTTTTAAAAAATTTACATTGACTTGTAGATTCCATATAGTATGAATATTTAAGCTTTGTCTGTTACATGTGCTAGAACTATTTTCTCTCAAGCTGTCTTTAGTCTTTTAACATTGTTTATGGCCTAACCCCACCTTTTTGACCTGGAGACACAATACAATTCCTGTGTAGACCAAAGCTCCCTAATGTCTTCCTGCAGATGTCTTGAACTATGTTTCGTTAGCTCTTCTTTTTCTTTCCAGCCAAGAGTAGAAAGAGATTCTTCAATAGATCCTACTCTGGGGGGCTGCAGGTGAATCCTGAAGGAGAGGTGAGGAGTCATTCTTCACCAGCCTTGCTGTGGTCATTTCTCCTCTGGTAATAGAGCACTTTATCATTGCTTTGCACGTTTTCCTACAGACAAAAGCATTTTTGTTTCAACTTTTAGGACTTCATGTCTTTTTCTTGCTTAAAATATTCTATTACTCAAAACATGGATGGCCCCTCATCCTTGGTTTAGATCATTCCTGAAATAACTCCAGGGAGTCCTTGCGATTCAGTGGAAATGACTCAGGGATTGTCATGGGGTGCGGACTGAGAGGGTGGAGTAGAGGCCTCAGCCTCTCTTTAACCTGTAGGACTCTTGCATGACATTCTCTGTGAAGAAAGCAGTGGTTTCTGGGCCTAAGCCATCCTGGAAAATGGCTACCTACAGCCATACTGTAGAGTGAGGGCTTTATTTTCTAAAAAGCTGTGAAGCTCCAGGGCCTTCAAAAAATGCATCTTTTTTATATCGTAATCACTCTCTCACCTCTGGATAATGAGGCCATCTTGGAGCTCTGCAGCAATGCACAGCTGGATGCTCTTGGGTGTGTACAGGGCAGATTTTGGTTAACAGGCCAGGATGAAATTTTTCCTTCTTTGGTGAAGGTACTTGATGGTAAGTTTCATTAGTATCTATTCTTGTTTTTAAGGCAACATTAACCGTGTCTTCTCAAATATATAAATGTTCCCATTTCAACCAAGAAGTTCATCTGGGGCAAGGGTGCAGCAAGAGAGGAAGTGAGTGGAGAGTCGTTTCTCAACATACCAATCGATAAGGACTGATAATTACTTGTAGCAGAAGCGCTGCTTTTGATGATAGTAATGGAAACCCTAACCACCAGGAAAATAATTACACGAGTGCTCCCCCCCCCAACCCCCAACAGTTTTGCTTTCCTCATTTTCAGTTACCTACTGTCAACCACAGTCTGGAAACGGACAATACTCCTTCTGACTTATCCTCAGAAGGCCAAATAGTAGCCAAACATCTGCTACGTTACTCACCCCACGTCATCTCATCATACAGGCATTGTCATCTCACATCATCACAGGAAGTAGGGTGAGTGCAGAGAGAGAGAGAGAGAGAGACCACATTCACATAACTTTTATTACAGTATCTTGCTATGATTATTCTATTATTGGTTATTGTTGCTAATCTCTCACTGTGTCTAATTATAAATTAAACTTTATCATAGATATGCATGTAAAGGAAAAATTGTAGTATGTACTGGGTTTGGTATATCTAGCCACAGTTTCAGGTATCCTCTGGGGGTCTTGAAATCGCCTTCTGATAAGGGTTGGGGGGGATGACTATATCGTTTTTAAACTGGAAGTCCAAGGTCAGGCTTCTTTAGGGTTGCTTAATTCAGCAGCTCAACAAGAATCATGACTTTTTGCCTCTTGCATAATATGACTGTTGGGGTCCAGGGGTCATGTGCAGATCCAGCCTGGCACAGTGTTTTGACTGCTGGTGGACTCTCCACCAAATCTCTTTTTAAGAGTGAAGAAACCTTGTCTTGAAGGCCCCAGCCTGGATCCTTCATGTCTTATTTGTCAGAGTTGAGGCATATGTCTGCTCCTGGACCAGTCACTGCCAAGAGAATGGGATAAGTTCAATCAGTTACTGCCTGTTCACGGTTTTACCCTGAGATAGGGAGAGGGTCACCTTCCCTTGAGTGGTGGCTTACCTGGTCAAAATCAGACAGGGTGTTGTTAACAACGGGGGGGGGGGGGTGGGTGGGGGGGTGGAGAAGCAACCAGCAGTGGTTGCTATGATACTGCTTTTATTTTAATCAATCGGTTAATGAATTAATTTTATGTTCTCCAAACATTAACATGGTTATTGTTGGAGCAACCTGATTCACTCCTTTGAGGTTCCGCAGTTCACTTCCAGTGATCACACGTAAGAAGGAGAGTGCACATGTGCATATCTTACATCTGGTCCCACTTCTGGAAGGGGTACTCTGTAGGGTGGCAAATAAAGCTTTGTTGCTCTGAACACAGTTGAGCATTCAAGAGACTGAATAGTTGGTGTCAAGAAATAAAGATGGAGATTTATGAGAGGCAGAAGTAGGTGCACAGTTCCTTTATAATATCCTCACACTCTCTTTGAATATTTAACACACACTATCCAATCTCACAATTTCATCTGTTTGAGTTTACATCAGTCAAGTTTGGCAACAAAGCTGCCATTTGTTAAGAAGAATTTCAATTAATTAGTTAATCATTATTATTTTTTCAGAGTGGTTGAAAGGAGTTTGGACATGAGGCCGGTGGCTGAATAGTGCTCAGCTGGTTCCGGATATTTTCTCTCCATTAAACGAAGCCACAGCTTTGTTTTTTTCAGATGAAAATGTGCAGGTTTCACATGTTGGTAAAAGAGAACCACAGTGTTGTACAACTTGGATTGTGCTAAAGGGGTATTACAAGCGGTCATGCAAGTTGGCTGTGTGGCAGGTGATGGTTGCAATGTATAGATTCCCAGTGACAGAAGTGAAATTGTATGTGTTCTGACTAGGGCTGCTGCTGGGCTCTGAAGACACTGGAAATCTAGTTAAGTCACACGCAGTGCGTATCATTCACATCATGGCCAAGGTAACAAGAAGCATCGTGCACTGGTCAGGATGCTCATGGTACCCAGGGAATGCCACAGGCACCAGAGAACATGAATTATGCCATATGTAGCTCCAAGCTATTTGAGCGAAAATTGACCCTCCAGGGTCCAGAGCCCAGTCCAAATTTCCTCATGCTGTTATGCTGTGGCATACAGGAAAGAGAAAAGAGAAGGCTCATCCCTTGCTATGTTTTTATATGCTTTCAAACACCAGAACTGATTCTCCAAAGTAATTTTTCTTCATGCATCCAGACACTTGAACGATGCAACCCAGAGTCAAATCTTGAGCTTCCATAGCAAGTCATCCTAAAGTCGAATACCATTCTCAGCCTTGGCAAATATTTTCCTACTACCTCAGAACTCCAGAGACCTGGTGGTCCTGTCCTCTTGGGGGGTGGGGATGGGGCTGGAGGTACATATTGATGATGGTGATCTCAGCATGGGGATGAGTAGCAAACAAAAGATGATGATGATGATGATGTGTGTGTGTGTGTGTGTGTGTGTGAGAGAGAGAGAGAGAGAGAGAGAGAGACAGAGGAGAGAGGGAGAAAGGGAGAGAGGAAAATGTTCTTGTTTCTAAGAGAAGCTCTGGTAACAGGTTTCCTGGGTAAATGAAAGTTGTATTGTCTTCCATCAGAGATGACTTGAAAATAAAGTGCTTTAATGCTAATACTGCAGATGTCTGCAGGAAACTCAGCACCACACTGAACACTGTAGTTAGATAGCTGTGCAAAAAAGTACATGAAGGAAAGGGCTAATGTGCAATACTTCTATTTAAGATAGAAGGAGGAAATAGAAATTGTGATAGCATGCTATTTCAAGTAATAATAGAAAGTACTTGATGTTTACATGGCGAATGGATCAATACTAATTCTGTAGTCAGTGCACATACAGTAGTTTGGATTATACAAGTGATAGATGCACTCAGTATAGCTGAAATTTCTACCCTGCAACACTTATTTCTCACTGCGTGTTAGATGGAAATTTCCACCCAACTATCTGGGAGGATTTGCATAAGAATGGTGATAGAGCAGTATTCTTTAATGATGTGCTTTTCTTTGTTAAACTTCAAAAATGTCTATGGTGCATGATGAGGTTTGGGTGAATTGCCAAGCTAATGCTTTTATATTTTCTTTAAAGAGCTTATCTTCACTGTGTTGTGGGAGTTACTTTATATTGTGGTTATAAAGGCAGTGGCAGTAAGCTGAATTTGTAGCAATCCCCCCAATATATGCCTCCTCCTCCTCCTCCTCCTCCTCCTCCTCCTCCTCCTCAAGGGCTTGGTCCTGCTAAAAGGAGAATTGGAGAAGGCAGTTGACTGTCACTGGTTCAGTTGTGATGAGTCAGTTGGACTTGTTCTACGGTCCCATACCTGGTTCTGCTCACCAAGAAGCGAGGATGCTATTCTTCTGCTCAAACAATGACCTCCCATTTAGCCTATATCAGCACCGCGCCTGTCAGATGGCTTGAGATCATCCCCAAGCCTGGTGCTCTCACCAAGGACGAGTTGAATTATTCAGATCAGAGCCTGGGAGCAAATGCTGTTTGGAAAGTGACCTTTTTGTCCTCCCCACAAGAACCTAATGTTTACAGTGTGAGGAGGAAAAGGGGCTGGAATCTTGGGAATTCCAAGAATGCAGCCAACAAGCAAAAGAAGCTTTCCTTCCTGGGTTGTGCACTTCAAGACTCACTCTCCAGATTCTGGTCCACAGCAACGATTTGCAAGTAGAAAGGTGGAAAAACAAAGCCCCGAAGCTGGAGCCTGCGAGGGTAGTCCAATAGACGACTTCACATTAACCTCAGTTTCAATGAAGCAAAGAATTTGAAAGCCAAGCATGGAAGGAAATTTAAGGTCACCTAATCCGATCCTTTGTCTAAAGCATGAATCTCTTTCCCAGCACAGCTTCATGGCTTGTGGATCATCAGTTGCTATTTGAATACCTCCAAGGACAAAGAACTCACTTCCTCTAAACAGCAAGGACAACAGAGGACATTAGATGGAAGACTTACTGTGTGTCAGGCTTTGTGATAAGCCCCTAAGATTCATGATCTTATTTAATGCTCACAACAACTTTATGAGATAGGTACTATTCTTGCCACCACCATTTTACAGGTGGAGAAACTGAGGCTGTATATGTTGCAGAGACACCTGCCCAGCCTATCCCATCATTGGCAGCAACGTAGCAATCCCATTGATTGTTACTTTTCTGTCCCTTGGAAACATTTGGAATATACCTTGCCCCTGTTTTACATGATCCCCCTTTGAATGGTCCAGGCAGCCTTTCTTTCCATCTAGTTTTCCTTTTTTTCTATTTCATGCCAGACATTCCTTAGTCTTAGTTTGGTGAGTTCCTCTAGACCCGTTCCGGCGTACCAACGCTCTTCTCAAAACATGTGTCATTTACTTCTTGAACATTTTGAAGAGACCTTATGATTGTTTTCTTTTATTAGGAGACAGTGGGCTTTGTTGGTGACATCTAACCATGAAGGCATCTATTCTGGGTGCAGAGGCTTTCCAAAAAGCACATGATGAACTTTTTCCACAGCTCTTTTCAGGGAGAAGGCATTTTAAAAATCCAGAGCATTAAAATAAGCCAGGGCTGAGCTTCGATGTCATTGCTGGTGGTAGAGGCAATGTCAGAATAAAAGACAGAAGCCTTCCTGCAAAGTGTTTGTGGGGGTCCCAGGGGGCCCTATGGGAGGCAGCTGCTCTTGGATCTAATTCAGTCTCTGACCTGGATTCTCTGTAGCTCACTAGCATGTTAGCGTGTCCTTCTGCATTAGCCTCCTGGCTTGTGAAAAGTGATCATGTTGTTGACACTCTGGCGCATTTCTCATGGAGTTCTAAGTCGGATTCAGGCAACCCAGGGCTTGCTCTGCTACCTCGGGCAAATCACTCTACCTCTTTGGGCTCTTAGTATCCTCATCTGTGAAAGTGGGTAATGACATCATTCTAACAGTAGTCAATTAATTAAGCAAGTCAGTCACCAGACTGATGTGTCTCCCATGCTGTGGGCAGCCTACCCAAGCCAACCAAAATCTAAGCCCCTGAGTGCCTCAAGGTTAGGAAACAGAAACGCTATGCCAATTGGGCTTTAACCTATAGCCAATCAATAATTTCCTTACTTTGCTTCTACTTTTTCTAAGAATCTCTTCCCAAGCTCCTATTGGTGGAGTGCTGCTACCCACTTTCGGCTTGGTGCTGCCTACCTGGAGTCGGTTTTGCTCAGATAAACTCTTAGCATTGTTAATATGCCTCAATTTATCTTTTAACACTCTTGGTGTCAGAAGAAGAAAGCAGAGACCCCCCCCCCCCGCCCAGGAGCGACGGGCCACCAGGCAGGGGTGCCCGTTGAGGTTTCTGGAGGCCATGGGGAAGTCCCTGCTTTAAGTCCTGCAGCTTTTGCTACATGTCCGGCTTAAAGCATTCATTTTTTCTGCTCTGTGGCACTGGGTTGGACTCAAAAACCAGACTGGGCCTCCCAGGCCCACGGAGCCCCAGGAGCCCAGCAGCTGGGCCTTGGCCCTGGGGCAGCCACACAGGTTTAACCATCCTTGCTCTCCACCGCTCCTGCCCCTTCCTTTGTCTCCTTTTGTTTCCTGAGGACCTGGTTTGTCAACCGTGGGGTGGGGTGGGGCCTAAAAAATAGGGCTGGAGGGAACTGTGAATGGCACTCCCTTGGCTCTTGGGTTCCCACAACTGTGGCCTGCTCTTGGGGTGACTGTCTTTCTCTGTGTGATCTTGGAAAGTAGCTCTGGATCTTGGTGGGGGGGGGGGGCAGTGTCTTCTGTACCCTTCCTGAGGAGCCCTCTTGCGACCGTGGGATTGTTCAGTATAACCAGGAAATGGTCACTGCTCCTCCAGCTGAAACCTGGCAAGGTAGTGGAGAGGAATTTTTTTTTTTTTTTTTTTTTTTAAGGTATGTCTGTGGTTAGAAGTTAGCCAAATTGGAAGCTGCTATTTCAGAACCTGATAGGAACTTTTAAAAAAGCCTTCTCCCCTAAGCTAAAATAAAACTATGTACCCACCAGGAAAGAAAACATTCTGAAGCCACTGTGGAAGGATTTATTAAAACATTCCAAAGAAACACAGCTCTAATTCTAGAACGTAAGTTTTTTTTTATCTTATTTTATTTTTTTAAGTAAACTCAATGCCCAGTGTGGGGCGTGAACTCATGACTGTGAGATCAAGAGCATGCTCAACTGAATTAGCTAGCCAGGCACCCCTAGAAAATAGGAATTAAAAAAATTTTTTTTAACTTGAATTCAATTTAGTTAACATATAGTGTATTATTAGTTTCAGGGGTAGAATTTAGTGACTCATCAGTTGCATATCACACCCAGTGTTCATTCCATCAAGTGCCCTCCTTAATGCCATCACCCTGTTACCCCCCCCACCTCCCCTCCAGCAACCCTGTTTGTTTCCTATAGTTGAGAGTCTCTTATGGTTTGCGTCTCTCTGTTTTTACCTTATTCTTCGTTCCCTTCCTCTATGTTCATCTGTTTTGTTTCTTAAATTCCACATGTGAATGAAATCATATGGTATTTGTCTTCTCTGACTTATTTCATTCAGCATAATGCCCTCTAGTTCCGTCCAAGTCCTTGCAAATGGTGAGATTTCATTCTTTTTGATGGCTGAGTAATATTCCATTGCGCGTGTGTGTATAGCATATCTTCTTTATCCATTCACCTGTTTTTGGGCACCTGGGCTCTTTCCATAGTTTGGCTCTTGTGGACATTGGTGTACAGGTGCCCCTTGGAATCACTGAAAATAGTAATCGTTTGACTTGCATCTTAGTTGAAGATCTCCCTGATGTAAAGAAACAAGTTGAGGATAATGTAGTCTAACGGCTGGGTCAGTGTCTTGATATTCTTCTGGTTGCAACCCAATTCTTTGAGGAATTAAAGAAAGCTATACTTGTTTTACACATTGAGTCTTTACAAGAATAAATGAGGCTCTACAAACAATATAAAACTCACCTAATCCTTTTCACCAATCTCAGAACCTTTCCTATTCCAGCTAATGTGACATCCAAAGAGCC
Source organism: Canis lupus baileyi (assembly GCF_048164855.1). Taxonomy (NCBI): domain Eukaryota; kingdom Metazoa; phylum Chordata; class Mammalia; order Carnivora; family Canidae; genus Canis; species Canis lupus. The sequence continues at coordinate 63,482,054 of NC_132847.1, forward strand.
TCCCCAGCCACGATGAGGCTTTTTCTGATGGCCAAGGCTGCATCGCTGTAGACCTAGAGATACCCGTTACGGTGCACCTCTTCATAAACCAAGATCGGCACAAGTTAGATTGCCATTGAGCTAACAAAAGTAATTGACAACAGATGATCACATTGAAATAATTGTAAGTTTAAGACGCAGACTTGCTAAATCAAGGTTATTTTGAGTTAAAAAATGCTCAACACTAGTAAATTGAGGGGAGAAAAAAAAGAAAATCATTTTTAGGGAACAATTTACATGAACAGCAATTTTCTATAATCCGTGTACTTTTCTCCAAATACAAATTACTACAGAAATTGTTTTCTTTACTTACCCACCCATCTCTCTTCCCTCCTGATTCTTCAGTAAAGTTGGGACAGGGAAAGGGAATGTAATACTTCTTTATTGGTTTAAAAGTATTTATTAGGTATTTTATACCTGATATTTTTAAGTTTCCAATTAATGAGGTAGAAAAAGCACTGGGCTGTGTTGGGAGATCTGGCTTCCTGTCCTGGTTCTGTATGGCCTTAAGACAACCACATTCCCTTTAAGTAAACTCAATGCCCATTGTGGGGTGTGAGTCTCCTGCTCCTCTTCTGTTGGAGTTTGTGAAGGTGATTTGTAAGGTTGTCCCCAGTTCTGAGTTCCTTCAGTGCAGTTCAGTCTAGGCGAGACCAGCCAGTTTAGTCACCACTACTGGAGTTCCTGTTAGGCACTAGACCTTGTGCTGGGCATGGGGATACAATCAGTGAAAAGACATGAACTCCAGGCCAGTGCAGTTCCAGCTGCAGGTTGCCTGCGATTGATTATATCCCACCACTGCTTTTTCCTTGCTGGGGAGTTGCAGTCTTCTAGCCCTCATTTTTTCTTGTGAGATTGTTATGCTAGTAAAATAAACAAATATATATCAAGGGATTCCTATATAGGGCCTGGTACATAGTGAACATTCAGATGATGTTGGCTTTTATTATAATCATTATTGGTGAAGGAGGCAGGCATTAATTCAGTAATCACAAAAAGAAATACATTTTATCTGTGCTAAGTGCTCTGCAAGGATATATCAGGAGAATTTGCTTGGCCTGGGAAATACTGATTAAGGTTAAGATATGAAGGATAAATTCACTAGTTGAAGGGGAGTGGAATAAAGCCAGGGGAACAGCATATGCAAAGCTCCTATGGTAGGAGGAAGCACAGATTTAGAAAAATTGGTTTTGCATCCATGTGTCTCCAGGAGGCCAGAGTTCCCAGGTAGACCCATGGCTCTGACACCCTGAAGTGATGTTCCACAGGATTTAGCTTTCTCCAGAGTGGATTTAGCTTCTAAGGGACAGTAGGAAAGTGCATGTGATGAGTTGTGACACAGAAGGTTGACATTGCCTGGGTCCATCATGCGCTTAGGTAGGTCATGCTTTGGGGACCAAAGTCCCCGACTGTGGCCTGATCATTTCAATGTTCTTGTTCGGCTTGTCTTACGACTGGTCAGATTTGAGTAGGAATTAAGACCAAACTAAATTCTTCCCTGCCTACAGAGAGGCAAGGCTTAATGGGTCTTCAGCTTTTGGGATCATATTTACCATTTGAGAATCTGATGAAATCTATGGATTTTCTGTCTTGAGAGGTGTGTTTACATACTTAAATCCAAAACTGAGTACATTTTAAGGTTGGGTTCCTGGATCCCCCGAAACCCATCCATGGTCCAGGTTAAATGTCCTTCTCTATTGTTGTTGCCTGGATTTTCGACCTTGGTAACTTTTCCCTTAGGCTATTTTAACTTCCTCTGAATTTGTCTCTCTGTCTATAGTTTCTCATCCCTCCAGTTGTTTCTCCATGTCTTCTATGAAAAGAAGAAAAAATTTGTTGGAGCATGTGAGATAAAATGAATAAAATTGTAACTATTTATTTTTAGATTAAAGTAAATCAAGCTTATTATAGATACTTTGGAAAATACGTACAAACTTAAAAAAAAAATTGGTAGTCTGAGCATCCAGAGCAAACCAATGATATATTTTTTCCTAGTACTTTACTATGGAAAATTTCTTTTGTATCATTATGATCTAATTGTATACATGTATATATTTGCATTCAAATGTTTTACTTAACATTTACTTTTCCTTGAGCTTAAATGTGTATATGTATCGAATTTTTTTTTTTTAAATCATGGAAGGTATAAAACATACACAAAAGCATAGAGAATATTGTAATGAACCCTGGCCCCTATGTACTCCATCTCTAGCTTTGAAAATGATCAGTACTCTATTGGTGAACTTTTGATATGTAACAAATGGTCTCAAAATTTAGCAGTTTAAAGTAACCACCATTGATTTAGTTGATAATTCCCTGGGGGAGCGATTTGGGCCGGGCTCAGCTGTGTGGTTCTTTTGCTAGTCTTGGCTGGCCTTAGCTGTGCATCTGTGTTTTGCTGCCACTTAGTTAGATGACTCTGCTTCTGGGTTTGGCTGGCTGCCATGTGGGGCCGCAGAAGGGAGTGGGTCAATGTATCTCTTCTTATCCAGCAGGTTATCCCTAGGCTTCCTCATATGGTGATGGAAGACTTCCAAGCCAGTGAGAAGCAAGTGCCAATGCATAAGTGCTTTTCAAGCTTCTGGTTGTATCTCATTTACTAATATGTCATTGGCCAAAGCAAGTGACAGGGTCAGTTCACACTCAAGGGATGGAGAAATCCATTCTACCTCTTGACAAGAGATTCTATAGCATCCTGTTTTAAGGACATGGGTATAGGCAGAAGGATTTGTGGCTATTTTTATAATCTACCACAAGATGTGTTGCTAATATTAATATTAGTAAAATTATCATTTTTTTAAAATTTTTTTTTAAATTTTTTATTTATGATAGTCACACACACACAGAGAGAGAGAGAGAGGTAGAGACACAGGCAGAGGGAGAAGCAGGCTCCATGCACCGGGAGCCTGACGTGGGATTCGATCCCGGGTCTCCAGGATCGCACCCTGGGCCAAAGGCAGGCACTAAACCGCTGCGCCACCCAGGGATCCCTAAAATTATCATTTTTTTGATGTTCCTGGTAACTTGTCATGAATCTAATTTAGGTGGCTGAGTAATGTGCCACCAAGTGGATGTACTGAACCTTGTGTGACCATTTCCCTATTGTTGGGTAGTGAGGTCATTGCCATTTTTCTGCCATTATGAATAATGCTACAATGGATGCTTTGTGCATAAAGCTTTTTCTGGTTTTAGGATTATTTCCTCGGAGTAGTCACAAAAGTGATATTACCGTGTCAAACATTTTAGAGCTCTTAGTACACTTTGCCAAATTGCTTTCCAAAAGGATTGTATCAATTTACACTCCCACCAGTGTGTGTGAGATTACCCCACAGGGATCCTTCTAAAATGCAAATCTGATTATCTCACGCCCAGTTTAAAAGTGATCTCTGCTGCCTTCACAATAAAGACTAAACTATGTAAGAGAAACCATGTCTGCTACATGACTTTTGAATAACTAAAAGACTATTTTAGCTTGATAAGACCCTGTATATGCAAGGGCCATAGAATCTAGTATAGGCACAGAACCAAGACGTGAATCCATCACTCTCATGTTGTCCTCAAATGCAGGTTTTTGTAGGAGAGGAAACTGAGGGTCAGGGTGTTCAATGTGAAACGTAGAAACCGAGTCAGAGCTTTCTATCTGTGGCATTATCTATTTTAGCATCATAAAATCTTTGCAAAGGAGTACACATACAAGTTTAAGTACATATTTAATCAATGCAAATAAATTATAGCACATTTGTTTTGTTGGTTGGAATTCTGTGGCTCCTGAAAACTACAGACTGTGAGATTTGGAATGAGACCTCTTCCTTTGAATCTACATTCTGTCATTTACTAGAATTTGAACAAGATTTAACAGCTCCACGTCTCAGTTTTGTTATCTATAAGATTTAGGTAATAATGCCTATGTCTTAGGGGTTTAGAGGTGATTCAACATATGTATCAAATGTCTAACAGCACCATTCAAGGGTAACTATTATTATTATGAGGAATGAATATGTAAGTAGAAGGGAACCATAAATGTAACCGAAATGAGGAGGCTTTGATAATCCAGGACTATAAATAAAGCTATGTGACTTTTAACACCAAGTTACCATGGTTTGGGATTCAGTTCAGTCTCCTAGCTGGAATTCTTGCCTTTTCTGAGATTTTTTTAACCCCCACTATTCTTGAGAATTCCCAGGTTCATGAGTCCTTGTTTCTCCTTGATGCCCATCTCTATGTCCTTCCTGGAAAGGGAGAGCAGGGACCAAGATGCGTTCCTGGAGGTGAAGTTCTTCAACCAGTGATCTCCAGGCTGCCCTGTCTGTGCCGTGGGTGTGTCTAGCACCACATGGCTAGTGGAGGAGGGGAGCTGTTGATGAGAGCTGGGCTAAGCCTTGGGGTTTCTCCACAGGAATGTCTGATAAAGCTCTTCCTGGACCCCAAGAATTCTAGGACTTGTTTGTTATTGCATTGTGAATATATATTTACACATTTGCTCAAGTCAGCTTGGTTTTCCAATGCCCTGTATCATAGGCAAGGATGTTGTGGATACAAGGATAGTGCGGTACTATCCAGCGGAAATGTAGTGTGGGCCACATATATATTTTCTAGCAGATGCATTAAAGAATATATAAATAAATAGATGAAATGTCAATGTTATTTAACTCAATAGACCTAAATATTATTTCAGTGTATAATGTATATGAAATTATTAATGAAATAATTGATTTTTTTCATAACAAGTCCTTGAAATCTGGTGTATATTTTATGCTTACATCTCAAGTTGGTCTACCCGCATTTTAAGTGCTCAGTAGCCACATATGGCTAGTGGCTACTGTATGAGACAGCACAGTTCTAGAAGAAAATACTGATGCTCCAAGTGGTACAACCCTATAGGAGGATAGGTGGTGATATTTACATGCAACTTCTTTTCTCAAAAACTACTTCTGGCTCCAGTTCAATGGGTCTCTGAGGGGTTCAACTTGTTACATGTAGTGCCTAAAATTATTTTCTTTAATCTAGTATTTTGTCTTATTTACCTATTCTAACTCCATTTCCCTTACAATGAATTCCCTGTTAGGGGTCTCTTGTATTTTCCTGCTCTGCTGCTACTCTGTCAAGAACTAGGTTTTAAATCCTTGAACATTAATAGGTTAGGGGCAAGAGAGTCAGAGTTTTATTTCTCCTCCTCTCATGAGGTTCCTCTGCTCTGATGTAGATTTGTAGATACAAAGTTCGTGTGGGAATCTATAACCCAAATGCACAAAGATATGGTGAGGAATGGATTTCTCTTAACAATGGCCAACAGTGTCTGAGCCAGCTAAAATGTTCTGTTGACTCGTGGAAGTTATGCTAGATGGAGTCTAAAGGAGTGATGTGGAGGGGCAGACAGCAAGTTCTGTACTAGTACAGACTTCCTGAAGGAAGGAAGCATGTACTGGGAAGCATTCTCAATTATGGAGGCCCTACTGTGCATGAGAGCTTCACATGCCTTGTTTCCAAGGGTAGACATTATTGTTATTTATTTATTTTTTCTGAGGTAGACATGATCACCCTGTTAGGATGAAATAGTAAAGCTCAGGTTAAGTAACTTAGCTGAGGCTACAAGAAAGGACTCATGTCTGGGATCTCCAGAGACCTTGCCCCTTTCAGTGTTTCACTGGTGCCCTTGAATGGCTAGGGCATTCAATGTCTGAGGGACCACTGGAGTGTGCCTGAGGAGCCTTTACTGGAGAGCAAGAGATCTCTGCAGCAAATACTTTTAATTTCTTACAGAGGATATAGTTTTAATGCATTGATGCAACGCTAACTATTGCTATGAAAGAAATTACCCCAAAATGGCATGAAACAACTCTTATGATGCTCATAGTTCCATGGGTCAGAAATTTGGGCAGGGCACAATGTTGATTTATCTCTGCTCTGTGACAGGTGAGGCCCCATTTGGAGGACTCGAAGGCCAAGGGCTGGAATGATCTGAAGACCTGTTTACTCCCAGCTCTGCTGGTTGAGGTTGGCTGTCAACCAGTTACATCAAAGCTCTCCATGTCATTTGTCTATATAGACTGGTTTTGGCTTTCTCACAGCATTCTAAAGAACAGCCAAGAGTTTTATTGCTTATAATTGCCTTGCCCCAGAAGTCCTGTGCTTCATGCATCTTATTCAACAAGGTGGTCACAAAGTCTAGTATAAAGGAAAGGCAAAACAGACTCTACCTCTTGATGGGAATTGACAAGGTACCAGGAGGGCAGGTAGGACCAGAAATATTGCTGTGGTCATTCTTAGAAAATACAGTCTATTATGGTCATTATCAGTGTTGTCATCCTAAGTTATGGATGAGGAAGGAAAGGTAGAGAAGTAACCGAGAAGGAAATGTTTTACTGAAATGCCAGGGTCTCTAATAAATGTTAAAATAATGAAGGGTATTAGGAAAATGATAAAAAGGCAGATAAAGGGATCCCTGAGTGGCGCAGCGGTTTGGCGCCTGCCTTTGGCCCAGGGCGCGATCCTGGAGACCCGGGATCGAATCCCACGTCGGGCTCCCGGTGCATGGAGCCTGCTTCTCCCTCGGCCTATGTCTCTGCCTCTCTCTCTCTCTCTCTCTCTATGACTATCATAAATAAATAAAAATTGAAAAAAAATATTTTTAAAAAAAAAAAGGCAAATAAGTTCAAAGGCAAACGGGGGGGTATTTGAAAAATCCTCCTCCAGCTAAAGATCCCTTCAAAGACAACAGTGATACTGTCCTTGACTTAGTCCACTGGCCTGACTAATGCTCTTTCTTGCAGCCTCGGGCAGCCTCCACTGGCCAGAGCTCTGTCCTGAGTAACCTTCGATAACTCTGACCTTTGCAGGGCTGTAACAGCTTGCCTTTGGCCTGCCCTTTTTTTCTTCATGGCTTAACCCCAAGCCTCCTTTTACTAAATATTTGGAATTTCATTAAATCAGGGCTGAACTGAGAAATAACGACTGCCTTTATATGCACTGGCTCTTTACTGGCAAGCTATTAGAGGGAAGATAAGGTTCTATAACACTGCCAGGAATAAAGCCTAGAAAATTATGCGAAAAGCTCCACCATCCAGGATAAATGTTATAGGAGGCATTAACCTTCCATAAAAATCCCTTTGCTAGGCAGGAATTTAAATGACAGTCTCTGTGAGAGGAGATATTTAGCCTTAGAAACATATTATATTACCACCCTCACTTAGAATAGCAAGCTCTTTGGTTATCAGCAGTTGGGTATTGTTCATCTTTTTCATAGGAATGCATGCTTAGTAGTATAGCAAATATGTGGTTGTGGTTTTCTGGGTACACCCCTACATTGCACTACGTAGCTCCCAAGAAGTTGTACCTACGTTCTACTTTTATTTTGGAATATTGAATAAGAAATTAAAACAAACCTTTATGATAGTCTCCGAATTACTTGTCTTGAGGGGAAAAATAATTTTTCTCCCTAAGGCATAAGTGTGATTCTCCAATGAATGAGTTAGGCTAGAAATCACAGTGATTTCTCTCTCTTCTTACGGAATTTGAATCTTCTAGCAAACAAACCAACAAAATCACAGGGCAAAGCCTTTAGATACAAGTTTATGTGTGTTGTACATACATGTCAAATGTGTTGGGGGAAGATCTTAGGTGATAGCAGAATAGTCTTATTTAGGCTTTAAACACTCAATTTCCATGTCTCAGCATTGAAAGCCTTTGTTAATAGGATGAGAGACCAGATGATTCCTTACTGTCTTAGAGTCTCAGCTGGAGCCCCAGAGCTGCTTCCTGCTCTTCTACAGCTTCGTGTGGAAAAGATGCTGACTTTAGATTCCAGTGGCTAAGTGGATGCAAGTCGTGCTACCTACTTCTTGACTTCCACTATGCCTCCTGAGTGGTTCCTCCCCAAGAATCAACCAACAGGGCATTATTTTTCTTTCTGTTGACTGTGTCACTTTGGAAATATTGTTTGGACCTAGAATTGAAACTTAACATAATGTGTGGTTGAGAAATCCAAAGTTGTACCCTAGTTCATGTAATCAGGTTGACCTACTTACAAGGCAATAACTTGAAGAATTTTAAGATTTTTCTCTAGATTACATCACAATAAAACCAAACAGATTAACATTGAGAGTCAGAAACAACAAATGAAAGAAAGATAGATCTTCTAAAAGGCTTTATAGGTTTTCCTAATGATATAGTAATGATGCATGCTACTAATTTGTTTTAGAAAATATTAATTTAGAATATTTAAAAGCTTTTTGCCTTATAGTGGACTAAATTAAAAAAAATCTTCAGAGGGCCATATCTGTTCCCAAATGAGATTTTTTATTTTTAGGAAGAGTGAACTAACATGGGGGACCAATACGTGCCAGGCACTGTACTCCCTAAATCCCTTTGATCATTGGATAGTGTGGGTGTCATTACTGCATTTTTGTACATTAAGAAACCAAGGCCTAGGGATGTCTACCAACTTGCTCAGACTTCAGATTACCTAGATTAAGCCAGAGTTTGTTACTTATCATCTCACATTCATTTTAGGTCTTTAGAAATTTCTCTAAATTGTAGGGTGGCCAGCCAGTGTCTTAAGTGACATACCTAAGTAAAATGCCTTCTTTTTCCTTGCAGTTAAATCTAATCCACTGACAAAATTTTTCAGTTCCACTGATCACAAATCCATGTGCTTTTTTTTTTTTTTTTTTTTTCTATTATCACCAGCGTCCTCACTAGAGCCCAGGGCACTACCACTTCTAGCATATCCCCTTCTCTGGTTTCCAGGTGTGCTCCTTGCTTCTATGCTTGCTTACCTGGCATCATGCAGACTGGCATCTTCCAAGAAATGAAGATGAAACGTGTCTCTCCTCTCCTCTGCTTGGATTCTCTGTAGATTTGCTATTGTGACTAGAGTAAAATTTGAATTTCCTGCCTTGGCCTATGAGACCTGGCATGCTGTGGTTCCAGCCTTCCCTGCTCATCCCACCTCCTACACTCTGTGCTTTGCTCTCCATGCTCCACTCCCCCACATACTATTTCTAGAAAAGAGCAAAGCTCTTTCCTGCTTCTTACTCTTTTTCTCTCCTTAGAATATTCTTCTACTGGCTCTTCCTATGGCTGGAGTTTTGCCCTTCAGGTCTTGGTTTAAAGGACGATTCTTCTATGAGATCTTTTTTGGCCACCTTATTTTAAAAAGCTCCCTCTCCTGTGTTATTTGCCATCACAGTGCTGTCTTTGCTTCCTTCATGGCTCTTGTCACAAATGGTAATTACTTGGTGCCTTTGCTTGTTATCTTGCCCCTCACCCTACTCAGACTGTAAGCCACCCTATGAGCACCCTGTCTATCACATTCTTTGCTGTTACCTCACTGCCTGACACAGGTTGCCACTCAACAAATCTTTGATGCAAAAATCAATGTGTATACTTCAGTAGTCCTTCTGCTCTTAAAATGCCTCCCCTCACTGAATACCAAAGTGTATTCAATCATCATCATCTTCTCCATGCCTTATTGGGCAAAAATAGTGGAGTTGGCTTCAAGAGCACTGGTCTCTACTCCCATTTCAGTCATTAACTTGCTGTATGACCTTGAGCAAGTCATTACTTCTTTCCAGATGATCTTTAAGCTCCCTCTGATTCCTGACCTCTGATTGTTTCCAATTTCCCTACTGCTGTTCCCCTGAAGCAACCTTAATAGAAGCAACTTGGTTTTAAACTAACTATTCTGAGATGCAGTCTGCAAATAATTTAGGTGGACCCAGTGTTTCCCCTATGTTTGGAGATTCTTGGGTGGTGTTAAAGGAGTGTGTCAGGTGATGATGTCTGGAGAAAGGGGTGCCTCCAGATGCACTGCACAAGAAAGACAGTTGGATTTCATTGCTGGCACCTATTGTGTTACTGGGGAGAACCTGTTTGCCTTTTGTGACACTACAGCCTGGGGGAACAGCCATGGAGAAACCAGTACTTAATAGTATATAGTGTCTATGACTTCTCCTCTTCATCACTGTGGGAGTGGGAGTTCCTCCCTAGGAATCTCGGTCTGCAAAGGCAACTGCGGGCCAGAGAAAACAAGTTCCTGCATATGGGCTGGGTCTGGCCTGGGTGTCAGGGCCTAGTTGGCTGTCTATCCTGTGTCTCCTGCTTATGGGAACCTGCTTTCTTTAATGTTTACCAGGGGATGGAGGAGGAGAGCAAGAGGTGTGTGTGGGGTGCTATTTGCTGTGCTGAATACTCTACATTTATTACCTCACTAAATTCTGTGAGGCAGTGATTATCTTCCTGTAGTCCCCATTTTCTAGATGGGGCAGCTGAGCTGTATGGAGAAATTAACTTGCTTTAGGTCCCAGTGTTAGGCAATGACAATGTACTAGAGAGCTCACTGTGCGATCTTTACTCCTCTCTCTCATTTCTTTCATCAGTTTCTGGTATCCCAGGGAATGCTGAACTCTGCAGAAGGAGCATTTTCAGGGACTGTTTGAAAAGCCAGTGTGGTGGATCAGTGTACTGGGATTAGATTTGGCCAACAAATTCCCAGAAATTTGGTTTTGGAACTTAGAAATAGGAGATTACATCAGATGTCAACGTAGAGTCAAATAAATGACCATGGAGAAGAATCTTCTGCTTACTAGGAAAACAATTTAAAAGTTGAACTTAAATATTTTTTTTCCTCTATATCCCAAGTGGCACCACAGCTTTTGGATGTTTCAAGAAAGCTGAGATTTTCTCAAGGCAGACAAGCAACCTTCTAGAAGGTTATCTGGGGTCTAGAGGGGGAGATATTCCACAATGTTTATTGAATGGTGACGTCGGGCCAAGGCCCTGCTGGTCACTGGAAATAAAAAGGTGAAGAAGATACAGCCCCAGGCTGAGGCTGGAGGTCAGGGACAGACAAAGTGGACAGTTTAATATGCTGTCATTAGGCTGTGACAGAGCTGAGAGCAGGAGCCTGGGGAAAATTCTCTAGAGGAGGGGAGTTTCAAGATGAGGCTTGAAGGATAAGCTGGCAAAAATAAAGGAGGCAAGTGTGGGCAAAACTACAGAACCATAGGACATGTGAGTATCTGGGGCGGTCAGAGATGAGGCTGGAGAGAGTGATGACAACCTGCCTGTGGAGGGCCTTGCCCATTAGACTTTGGAGCTTGGATGTTATCCTGTGGTGATGGTTTCAGAAAGATCCCTCTGGGGGGCCATTTAAGAATGTACTGGAGAGAAAAGACTGGAGAAAGTTTGCTCTAATAGTCTAGGCAAGACTGAAGCAGTCTTGAATTAGGGCAGCGGCAGTGTAGGAGGGAGGAGGGGAGGACAGACTCAATCAAATAAGGGATTCTACTGTTCTCAGAATTCGTATATGAAGGTGGTATATAATGAAAGGACCTGGCACAAAGTAGATGCTTACTTTGTGAATGCAAGCTGAGTATACAGAGGGATTGTATTTACACATGCACAGATACCAGCTATGTAATTTTTATGATAAACATAAATACCTGGAAATTTTAAGTTAAAATATTTACTTTCATTATAAAAAGTGAATGTGAATTATAGCCATTCTGTAGCATCTAACATTCTGTACATTAAGATGACAAATTATAGTTTCTAGATATTCATATTTAGTAACACATTTTTCTCCTCGATTGCTTATTATTTTATTGTACTATTATAGATGTTGTATGTGATTTCAGAGTGAAGTTTGATATTGCATATCATTAACTAAATTCTCAGGGATATAATTTTTTTCAGTCTTCAGAGAATAGAATTCAGTAGTTTTGAAGCCTGTACATGTCTTCCAGGGAGTTAGAAAAGCACAAAACACCTTCCTGAATTTTTTTCCCCACGAATAATGGCAGGTTTCTTTTTTTGGGGGAAAGATAATGTTGAAGATGGGATATCATTGTGTGATGAAGATGGGCTGCACTTTATAGCTTATGACTACTTATGCTCCAGAGCTAGAGAGCCCATGGTTGCCTGTTCACTCACTCTAAATTAGATTTCCTCTCTCAATCCCCCTTATGGCACTGTGTTCTTCATAGTACTTTTCAGAAGTGTGAATTAAATATTTGTGGTAGACTAATGCCTGCAAATTCTTTCTTCTTCCATAAGGAAGAGTGGGATCCCTGTGACCTGCCCTTGAATCTGGGTAGGCTCCATGACTGTTAGGCCAGTAGAACATGGCAAAAGATGATATGAGACTTTCCAGGCTCAGATCTTAATAAACTGGTGGCTTCTGCTTCCTGTATCCTGGAACACTTACTGGGAGCCCTGAGCTACTGAACAGGAATCCTGATTACCCTGATACTGCCATGCCAGAGCATCCTTACAGAGGCACTTGTTCAACTGTCCCTACTGAGCCCAACCTTCCAGTTGTCCTTGCGAAGGCATAGGACATGTCAGTGAGCAGCTTTGGACCCTCCAGACTTCATCATGTATGCCAGTGGAATACTGTCATGTGGCCTCCATTGACACCAAGTGGGATAGAACCGCTTAGCTGAACCCTGCCTGAATTCCTGACCCTCAGTGTTGCAAGATATAATACAGTGTTTGACACTTCAAGCCATTATGCTTTGGAGTAGCTTGTTTTGCCGTAATAGACAACTGGAACAATACTCATTGATATTTATTTATTAATATGTATTTTTCCCCTTTAGACAGTACATGATGAGGAGAATAGGGACCCTGTCTGGTTTGTTCACACTGTGTACTCAAACGCTTAGCCCAGTATTAGGGCACCACAGGAACGTTCCATGACAAGTTGAACAGAGTGGAGTTAGCCTAAAACGTAGGTATGGATTCTCTACTTGGACTCCTAAATTATTCATGTATTCTCTTCCTCATTCCTTGGTTTTCCTTCAACATGTGTCTGGGTCCTGATACTAACTTCTGCTTGTTTGCATGCAAAATATTTTGAGGCTAAGCATGCTGTTTGTCTTAAGTCAGGGTCATGTATTTTTCCTAGAACCCATCACATGACAAATTTTCTCAGGTAATTGTAAAAGGATGGGCATGATCCGGATCTAAAATGAATTAAGAAGCAATATCTATATCCCTTTATATCCTTTATATCCTTTCTTTTCCCCTTCCCTCCTTCCTATCCATCAAGCATAATATTGGCTCTGATGCAATACTTGAAAAATAACTCTTGGGCTTCTTAGCATTTGATACCACAGTGTACACAGAGAAACAGGCATATTTATAGTAGGATGGAAGACTTCTTTTCCTGACTTGCTTTGATAGCCAAACTTCTGCTTTCTTAGTGTCCACAAATCACAACTATTAGTAAAGCTTTCATTCAAGTAGAATGATGGCACTGGATGCTTTGTCTTTTCAATACACAATCTTGTTCCTCTTCCTCTTCTTTTGTTTGGTTGCAATTTCACTTCCTGTACCACAGCATATGCTGAACATTTGGTGACACTTGAAGCATCTTTATTAATTTCTCTACAAATCTTTTCCATCACCTAGAAGATGGGTCTTTTGAAAAGTGCCAAGCTGATGTGACAGCTGAGGTGATTTTAGTAGTAGTATTTTGTTTTCTCAGGGCAGCTCTTCATAGTAAGTAAAAAATGCTGTCATGACTTTTTAGCAGGCATTGTTTTAAATGGGTTGTCCTGTCTGAGCATATATCATTAATACTGCCCTTTGGCTGGGAAGTGGGTGTGCACCAAGGCAATGGGATGATGGACTGGATGCTTGCTTTCTCACAATTTGGGCCATTTTACATTAGGTAAACCAGAGTCCTAAAAGCCCTCTTGTTTCATTTATATATATTTTTTCCTGATGGGGATTTTACAGAATTTAATGGCAGTATAGTCAGAGATAATGCAAAAAGTAGTGCTTGGTAATAATTTATTAATGTGATTAGTACTATGGAAGACTCAGGGAGCAGTTCCATTTAGGGGGTCCATTGGGTATAGGTGTGTAAGTGGATAGGGGAAGGGGTGCTTGTGTTGCCGTGATTATGTTAAAAGCTGTGTTGCATCAAGGGAGTCTTAAAATTTCATTCATGATTGAAAGTAATTGGGAACTTTTGTTCGTGTATTAGTCAGGATTCATTCGGTCACAAATGACAACACAACTCAGACTATCTTAAAGGTAAAATTTATCAACACTTGTAATTGAAAAGGTCTAGGTCTTCAGACATGGTTGAATCCAGGTGCTCAAATTATGTCACTATGTTGGATTCTTTCTAAGGAAGGCTTTTTTTGAACTAGTGGGAAAGATATCCTTTAGCCACTCAAGGCTTTTATATAATCCTTACAGTTCACAATCCTAGAGAATACCGAGGAGATTTTTTTCTAAAGTTCTAGCAAAAACTCTGGGGTGATTCTCCTTGGCCTAATTTAGATTGTATAATTATCCTCAAACCAATAACTGTGGCCGGCAGGAGGGTGTGTTCTAATTATTCAAGTTTGGGCCATGTGCTTATCCCTGAAACCAGAAACAAACATGGTCAAACCCAAGTGTCTCATGTTGACTAGAAATGGTGGTGAGGTGGTTTCTCAGAGGACAGCGTCAATACATATTCCATTATAGTCGCTTATTAGTCTTCTGGGATCCTAAGAGCAGAGAGTGAGATGCTTCCTGAAATGACCTTCGGAGAGGAGAACTGAGTCTAGGTGCATTCTTCCATTTGCTCTCTAAATGACTTTGGGCTAGTTACTTTCCCTCCTGGGGGTCTCAGAATCCTCATTTGTAAGATGAGGAATTTGGACCAGGTGATTCTGATGATGCTATCCACCTTAAAGATGCTACAGTTTTCTTTATCCTAGCTAGAGGGATTATTGTAAACATCCAGAGAGATGAAGTATGGTACTGTGCTATATAAACACAAGGTGTTCCTGATTCTGATCCTGGTGGTACTAATGTGACAGCAATCTTGCATTCTATTAGAAACAGCCCTCAGTCCTCTGCTCAGCATCTGAAGAAATACTGCTTCAGAGTTCCCTCCTTCCCTTCCTCAGCTCAGCAGCAACGCTGGTGAGAGACTTTCTGGCTGCCGTAAGGTCACTGGGATAAATGGGAAGGTTGGCCCATTGCCTGAAAATGAGTTTGGCTTAAAAGTTCCTTGCCCAAGAAATGGAAAGAAAAAACCTGCTGGGATAGCCAAGGGGAAAGAGAAGTGAGTGACCTCTTTAGAAAGAACTGCAGCCCTGAAAATCTGACTAATGGCTGGAGAGGGTATGTGATGATAACTCACAGTGGCCACTTGGATTTAATTATAGCAACATTTGCAGACAATAAGTGGGTCTTGAGTGAAGCTGGCCTGATGATATGGCAGTGACAAAAGCTAATCTGTATTTCTGGCCCAAAGGATGGATGAGAAATGACTTGGGAACATTTCCTTTAGGAGATACATGTATGTGTTTTTGTTGTTGTTACCACTGTGATCAAATACTTATTAAATTCTTGGGGTGAATGTGATTCAATTCACAATTTTCTGAATTGTGGAAGGAGAATGGATTTGGGGTTTGGAAACCCTGGGCTCACTTCGAGAGTTTCCACTTATTCACTGAGCCTCATTTTCATCATTTGCAAAATGAGGAACTTTGTTGTGTTCTTAAAAATCAGTAATTTTGAGATTACAGGTTTGTTAAGGTACATTCATTTTTTTTTCTTTTAACATTCTATGCTTTTTAATTCTGTGGCTTACCAATAATAATCATAATAATTAATAATATTCCTGACTTCTAGGTACTCTCAATAAAAAGGACTTATTAGAGTAGTAGAAAACCCTGGAATTCAATACTGAACTATCAATAAGATTCTAGCAGAAAATACATGGTCTGAACAGAAAAGCTAAACATTTTTCCCACTGGCTTCTGTTTATTGAGTGTCTACTATTTGCCTGCTGTTGAATGTCAGCACTGTGCTTTACATATAGATCAATGCTGTAGGGGAGGTTTTACTAAACCCATTTTTAAACATTAGGAAAGTGAAGGTCAGAGAGGTTAAGTAACTTGCTCAAAAAAGTAGACTGTGCCTTAATAAACTTCTTGTCCTCTAGTCTCAAAATTACTAACTTTTTTTTTTTAAATTTTTATTTATTTATGATAGTCACACACAGAGAGAGAGAGAGAGAGGCAGAGACACAGGCAGAGGGAGAAGCAGGCTCCATGCACCGGGAGCCCGACGTGGGATTCGATCCTGGGTCTCCAGGATCGCGCCCTGGGCCAAAGGAGGCGCCAAACCGCTGCGCCACCCAGGGATCCCAAAATTACTAACTTTTAAGACTGAAAAGAACTCCTCATTTTGCAGAGGGTAGGTGGAAACATCAGAAGTGATTATTAGGTTTCCTAAGTCCAAGCCCAGTAAGTAGCCTTGGAAGGAATGGCATTAGATTCAGGGGTCAGTACAAGGACAGGTCTCTTAATGCTCTGTGATACCTCCGTTCTGTATCTCCTCTCTGGGTCTTGTTAAATGCAGGAGCTTTGGAATTTCTGGTCCTAGGAATCATTCCATAGCAGTAGGTTTCTGTCTGATATCTTCGGTCTGAAATCCAAGCTTTGTAAGTTGTAAAGGCAGTAACGAAGAAGTATGGAAGGGTGTGGGGAATGGGAACCCTAGATGATGCTGAGGGTTGTGCGCTCAGTGTCTTGCACTCAGCTAGCTTTGGATGCATGTTGATTGGTAATGATGATTGTTTTTATCCTCCTTCAAGTGAACTGCATTTTTCATGAGGATAAGTTGCTTTGATTTGCTCCCTTATGTGATGGAGTCATCTTGGATTCCAAGATGGTGTCCTCAATAGATTCTGATTGTATTTCCTATCTATATAGTATTCACAACATGCAAATGATTATTTTCCTTTGACTGAATTATTATTTTCCAGCCCTCTGAATGTTCTCAGCTACTGTATGAGCTGCTTTTACTGCTTATAAAATTTCCCCAAATTTACTGGTTTAAATACTGGTTTAAAACAACAAACATATATTTAGATTATGATTCTGTGCATTAATAACTAGGGCTAGGCTCAGCCAAGGGTTCTTCTGGTCTTGGATAGCCTTAGTCTTGCATCAACTTCCAGTTAGGTAGGTGGCTCTTCTTTTGGGACTTGGCTGGAGAAACGGGAACAACTAGGTTACATGTCTTTCATTATCCTGTAGAGTAACCTGGGCTTGTTCATTTGATGGCTAGATGGGATTCTAAGAGAGAGAAGGGAACTTCTCAAGTTCTCTTGAGTCTCAGAACCATCATGCCGTTTCTTCTGCTGTGTTCTATTTCCTCAAACGAGTTACAAAACCTACCTAGATTCAAGGAGTAGGGAAATAACTTCTACTTTTTTGGTGAAAGTTGCTATAAAATAACATTGCAAAGTTGCATTCACACCAGCAAGGAAACCACTGTGAATTTCTGTGAAAAGTCTGCCATAGCCATTCCTATTGCCACTGAGCTCATGAATGACCAAATAGACTGTCATAGTTGCTATGGAATCCTAACACTTGGCAATAAGAAAGCAGAGCATTGTTTTTACAAATAAATGGAGTGGGGCACCTGGGTGGCTCAGTGGTTGAGTGTCTGTCTTGGGCTCAGGTTGTGATCCCCCAGGGTCCTGGGATCAAGTCCTGTATTGGGCTCCCTGCAGGAGCCTATGTCACCGCCTCTCTCTCTGTCTTTCATGAATGGATAAATAAAATAAAAAAAAAATGGAGCTTTGTTTGAAGATTTTGTTTCTTTTTCATTTCAGAAGGAATTTGGGTGGCTTTTAGAGTTACATGGAACAAGGTAAAAGAGCAAATGGAAAAGTATAGGGGAAAGTAAAGCAGTAGAAAAGGATGAAGCTGGGAGCATAGTATAACAATGCATGCTCAGAGGTCCTGTATAGTTGCTAGAAGTGGGCATGTTTGGATCTGGTCTCCTAGTAGCCCAAGTACAGAGGAGAACAAGATTAGTTGTGTGAACCATAATGCCTATTAGACAGAAGGAAGCTAGTGTCTGATGTTGGGTATGGTAAGTCAGAGTTGGTATGAGTATAGCTCAGGGAGGGAGTTTTCTTTTGTGTTTCATGGAAAGACTAGAGGGGTAAAATGTACTAAGTAGAATTTGAAAAGAGGCCAAGTGTAATTGAAGTCAATAAGTATATACTGAGTATGTTTGATAATTAAATCTAACAGTCACATTTTGCAGATTAAGTGTGCTTTAAAAAGTACTTGTGCATTGTCGTTTCTTTGTTGGCTCCAATAACAATGTGAGATAGGTAGGGGAAATATGGTAATATGATTCCTAACAGGGAAACTCAGGTCAAGTGACTTGTTTAAGGTCATGTAATAATAAGGCATGTCTTCTGACTTCGAAGTCCCTGTGATGTGTGGGAAATACTGCACTTGGTTTTAACCAAAAGGCCAAGAAGCGATGATATGTGGGAAATGTTGGATGAGATGCTCTGGAAGATAGAGGAATGCTGTGGTATCAGGAAACTGCAAACTCTTTGGGAGAGAGAGGATTTAGTGATGATAACAATAATAGGGATTACTTTTCTTCTGCCTTCTTTTTTTATATGTATTATTTGTGTTGATCTTTGTATAGTCTCCATTTTACAGATGGTAAAAACAGGCTTAAAGAGCATAAATCACGTGGCTACATATGCCCCCAGATGGTCTCCAATGTTGGTTTATGACTCCTTATATCAAATTTTAGGACTTTCCACTAATTGATGCTGGCTCAAACTCAGGTAGACTTGATATTAGCAGGGGACACTGTAAGGTGGTGTATAACAATATACAAATGGAGCTTTAGGAGATCAGAAGAAGTAGAGACCAGAGGAGGCCAAATGAGTAGGGGAGAATTAATGGAGGGACATGGAATTAACTGGAATCTACAGGGCTGGCAAAGTGGTTAATGCAAAGGGAAGGCCAAAGAGCTAGGCCAGGCAGGGTGGATGGTACAAGGATAGGTGCAGAAGCAGAAACCAATGAGGTATGTTCAGGGCAATGATGGAAAAAAGTAGTCAGATTATATCAGACAATTACTTTAAAAATTTAGTTTATTATGGATTTAATGAAGACTTGTTAAGTGCAGAAGGTGAAAACAACATAGATATGGCTTAGTCCTCAAAAAACTTAGCAGACAAAAACCTGTAAGGAAAGTAGTGGAATCTAAGGTTGGGGAAATACTAGTTGACCAAATATTGGGACAATTGTCAAGATAAGGATCTTGGGCTTGATTCTATGGAGGCTAGAGAAAAAGCCCTAGACATAACAATACAAGGATTCCATGAGCCAGGTCACAGGTGTCAAGGACATAGTCCTAATGTCAGCTTTTAAATAGAAACTGTGGTAGGAAGACCCCTGGCTTGCGTGTCCTGGAGAGCGTTCAGGTCCAGGTCCCTGGGCCAATCTGTGGCAGAGTTCAAGCATCATGGATGCAGGAAATGGCAGCCTATTGCCTCAACACTGTCATGAGCCCTGGCCTGCAGAGGGTAGTCAGAGCTAAAATGTGTATTTACATGACTGTCTTCAAAAAAAAAGTTACATTGTTCTCTCTGGTGATAAATGTGTGTTCATTGTAGGAAAAATTTAAAATGTAGAAAATTTAAAACAGATAATATACCACCAAGAGAGAAACACTGTGAACCTTTTGAAGGACTTCCTCTAGGTTTTTTTTTTTTTTTTCTTGTTATGGGTCTTACATAGATGTATTTATCTAATTTTTCTTAGTGTGTGGATCAGTGAGCTCAGTACTTGACCTCATCACTGGTAGTGTTTTTAGGAGTCCTAGAAATGAAATCATTTGGTTGTATTAAGGATCAGGATATTACTAAAATTATTTCTAGGGAAGATGTAGCAACTTTTACTTTCACACTATAAGAGAACGATCATCTTAATGCATCTTTGTTAGTCTTGAGTACAATCATCAAAAATAAATCTGTTATTCTAAACCTATAAACCCAGTATTGTATAATTGTTCATCAGGCAAATCCCAACAGAAGGACATTTTACAAAATACTTGACCTGTACTTCTTAATACTGTGAAAGTCATCAAAAACAAGAAAAGCCTAAGAAATTGTCATAGTTGAGAAGAACCTAAGGATACACAAGGACTAAATATAATGTATCTGGGGTAGGGTTCTAGAACAGAAAAGGCTGTTAGGTAAAAGTAAGGAAATCTGAACAAAATATGACCTTTAGTTAATAACGATGTATCGGTATTTAATCAGTTGTACAAATTTGCCCTGTCAATAGCGTGTGGTATAGCTTCACCATTTTTCTCTCAATCTAAAGCTGTTCTAACCTAAATTGATTAAAAACTAAAAAAAGAGGGCACACAGATACTAGTGCGACAAATGAGGTAATGAAATGAAGAGATAGCTAATGGATACATTTTAAAAGTTTGCTAAAATTGTTGGTCTATACCTAACAACTTGAGTCATTTAGGGTCTCTAGGGTTTTCTTGAAATAACCAGAGATCACAGATGAAGTCGCTGAAAAGGATCATATGGTAATCCATATGATATATTATGTTATATTGGATTGAAAGTATAGTGCTTAAGAGCATGGAGACTGGAATCAGAATGCCTTGGCTTAAGCCCTCATTCTATTATTTACCAGCTGAATGACTTTGGATTAGTTATCTCACGAATCTGCTCCTTTAGTCTTTCAGTCTGTAAACTGGTGATAAAAATAGACTTTAGTAAGTTGCTCTGAGAATGATGTGTTGATATTTGTATAGCACAGAACTATGCCAGGCATTTAGTGCTATGAAAGTGTTTGTTAATAAATAAGTAACGAGAAAAAAATAAATCTGTTAAATGTGGAGTAAACATTTACTGATCAATCCTGTGCCAGGCATTGGGTTCAGTGCTAAAAACAGTTGTAGAAAGACCATGTCCTCAAAGAGATTAATGTTTAGTAGGCAGACATATGATAAACAGGTAATTATAGATTGTAGGAAGTGCTAGGAAGGAAATAATAAGGCCAGATGATTAAAAAATATTTGTTTTTAAATTTATAGTTCTTTGATTCCTTGTGATAGGGAATGTTTTATTCTATTTCTTAATGACTTAGTTTACTTTTAATTATGTGTGCCTTTTGTGTATGTTTCTATTGGGTGAGAGCTCTTATATGGATTTATGAGAGCTCTTATTTATGAAGGGCATTAAATCTTTTCCTAGTTTTCTATTTCTTTTAATCTTATTTCTGCTTTAGATATATACACTGTGAGATTTTAATTATTATATGGGCATTCAAGTCTACTTTCCCTGGAGATTGCTGCCATTGTTTTTATGAGAAAAACATGAAAGATTTCTCTAGCCCCCAAAAGAATACATATTTAAATTTATTTTTCTTAATATTTTCTGGGTTCATTTTTTACCTTCTTTTATTCATCTGAATTTTATATATTTTTTTAAAAATAAGGAATGATACAAAGATCTAATTGAGTTTTTTTCTTAAACCTGGTCAATTTCTTGACTAATCCTTTGTTTTTCTACTTGTTTGTGATGCTGTTATCATTATTCCCAATTTTTTTTTTTTTACAACTGGAGTTTTATTTCTGGAATTTCTATTAAATTTCTCTGATTTTTAAAAACAATATCATACTGTTTTGATTATTGTAGCTCTATGGTATGTTTTACTACAGTAGATTTATTACTGGTAGATGCTACTTTATTATTTTTCCTTCCATAAATTTTTTAGTTATTTCTATCAGGTTATATTTGAACGAACTTTAGAGGCATTTTTGACAAATTTAATAGAAGTCCACTTAAGCTATTGGCTTGGGATTTTATTAACATTTTACACTGTATTATGTGTTTGATAGTTTTTTTTATTTCTCCTGGCTGTTGGTCTCTTTTTATCAGTTTTGACTAATACTTTTTTTTTCTTATTTTTTTAGTTTTGACTAATACTTAATAAATCCTTTTGTTCAGTAGATACACATTTTTCTTCAGTGCTGCAAAGTACCCCCCCCCCCATATCTTTGATTTTTGTTTCTTTCCATGTATCATGGTCTTATTTTTAAAAATATTCATTGTTTGCACATTTCATTTCTGGTCCCTACCCTCTGTACCTATCATCCACCTCTCTGTTTCCTTTTCTGTCTTTTGCATTCTTTTTTTTTTTTTTTTAAGATTTTATTTATTTATTCATGAGAGATACAGAGAGAGAGAGAGAGAGAGGCAGAGGGAGAAGCAGGCTCCATGCAGGGAGCCCGACGTGGGACTCAATCCCGGGACTCCAGGATCACACCCTGGGCTGAAGGCAGCGCTAAACCACTGAGCCACCTGGGCTGCCCATGTCTTTTGCATCCTTGAATGACTTTTGAAATTTGTTTTTATGCCATGAATTTCATTTTCTACGGTGTCAACCATTATATTTTCTGCTTCTAATGTAGATTTTGTTTCTGTTATTTCATTTTTAGTTTCCTTCTCATCTCAACTAGCTTATCTTTATATCTCTGACTATATTTTACCCACTTCTTTTTTTATTGCATCTGACACTGGATACTGTCAACTTTTACTTAATTCCCTGAACCTAATTAAAAATTAAAATCAATGCTGTCTACATTTAGTTGTCTAAGTAAATAGTTTTCATAAAGCAGCTGTTTGAGTCAGATACGGTTCTTAATCTAGTGTAAAAGAAATGGACTTTGGAAAATTTCAGTAGAAAAAGCTCATGGAGGGGCACCTGGGTGGCTGAGTGGTTGAGCATCTGCCTTTGGATCAAGTTATGATCTTGGAGTCCTGCGATGGAGTCCTGCATCAAGTTCCCCGCAGACAGCCTGCTTCTCCCTCGGCCTTTGTCTCTGCCTCTCTGTCTGTCTGTCTGTCTGTCTTTCATGAATAAATAAATAATAAAATAAAATAAAATAAAATAAAATAAAATAAAATAAATAAATAAAATAAATCACACCACAGAACTGGGCAGTGAGCATTCACCATGGTTTTTGACAAGCACTGGTACCATAGCTTCCACTTCTGTCATTACCCAGAAACTGGATATTCTAGGTTTTAATTTGGATTCCCTAATTACTTGTGATTTGAGCTTTTTTTTTTTTTCTATGTGTGGACTCTCCATTTGTTTATCTTCTTTTGTGAAGTGTCTATTCAAAACTTTTTTGTTCACAACTTAATTCTTATTCCTATTTTTCTTGTTATTACATTGTTAGAGTTCTTTATGTATTTCAAATACTAGTCCTTCATATTGCAAATATTTTCTACCAGTATGTGGCTTATCCATATCTTAAGACTATCTTTTGGTGAGCAAAAGTTTAAATTTTGATGAGATCCAATTTTTTTTTTTTAATAATTTGTGGAGTTTTTTTGTAAGTAATTATTCCCTACTCCAGGGCTGAAATTATTTTCTTCTTTGTTTCTTTTTGGTTTGTGTCACATTTATGTTTATGGACAACTTCTATTTTTTATTTATGGTGTTAGGTAAGGGTTAGCGTTTATTTTCCTACTTATGCGTATCTAGTTGTTTCAGCAGTTTGATAAATAAATTTTTCTTTGTTAAATGGTCACAGAATTTTTTTTGTCACACCATTTTGTTGAAAATTGACCATACTGTATGAGACTTGTTCTTGATTTCATATTCTGTACAAATTGATCTACATGTCTATTCTTTTGCCATTACTGTTTTGATGACTAGGTCTTTAGATAAATCCTAAAATCAGATAATGTAAGAATGCCAATTTTGTTCTTTTTCAAAAATGCTTTTTATATCCTAAGTCATTTATGTGTATATATATATATGTATATGTATGTATATATATATATATATACACACACACACAAATATACACATACACAACCCCCCCACATATATACATATATATATGAATTTTATAATCACCTTTTAAGTCTTTCTGGAATTTAAATTGGCATTATGTTGAAACCATAGATAAATTTGGAGAGAGACATTTTAATTGAGTTATCTAATCCATTAACATTGTATATCTCCTTTTATTGTGATCTTTAGTTAGTTTGTTTCAATAATATTCTATACTTTTTGGTGTGGGTGTCTTGTATGGCTTTTGTTGGATACTATCATTTTTAGGGGGCTATTATAAATGAAATAAAAAAAAACTGTGTTCCAATTGTTTGCTGCTAGTATAAAATTCCTTAATTTTGATTTTTGAGATTTTCAATTTTTTGATTTTTAATTTTGATTTTAAAGTTTTAATTTCATATCCTGAGATCTCACTATATACACTCGTTAGTTCATCCAGTATTTGTTTTTTATCTTCCGGAAGGTTTTCTACATAATCATATCATCTGCAAATAGAGATAGTTTTACTTCTTCCTTTCTGATCTTTATTATTGTTTATTTTTCTCAATTATTGCAATCGCTAGCACCAACAGTGTTTCATAGAAAGTAAGGCCACCTTACTTTCTTTGTGATCTTAAGTAAGGAAATAACATTCATTATTTCTTAATAAATATGATTTGGGCTTTAAATACTTTCCTAGCTGTTCTTTACCACATAGAGGAAGTTTCTTTCTATTCATAGTTTGCTTCTGAGAATTTTTATGAATGGTTATAGAAATCTGTCAAGTGATTTTTTTTTCTGTATGTGATTTTCTCCTTTGTTTTGTCAATATGGTGAATTACATTGGTTTCTTTTTAAATGTTAGAACAACCTTGCATTACTAGCATAAACCACTTGGTCACGATGTGTTATTCTTTTAATATTTTGCTGAAAGTTTAAGAGTTTCTGATCTATGTTAATGAATGATATGGATCCGTAGTTTTCTTTTGTTGTAATATCTCTGTATAGATTATCATCAGGGTAATGTCACTCTTCTCCCCGATTTTCTGGAAGAGTTGTGTATAATTAGTATGATTTTCTTCCTTATATGTCTGGTAGAAGTCACTAGAGTGACTAGAGATTTTCTTTATAGGAGGGATTTTTAGCAAGACTCATTTCCTTAATAGCTGTCAAGTTATCTGTTTCTTCTTGATTGTACTTTGCTAGCTTTCAAGGAATACATTTATTTTATTAAGTTGTCAATTTTTTTGACATAAAACTTTTGTAATTCTTATCATTTTAATATCTGTAGTATCTATATAGATATAACCTCTTTTTTTACTCCCAATATTGGTCACTTGTATCATCTTCCCCACTCCACTTCCAACTCAGTTCAGCTACAGCTTTAGGAACTTTGTTTATTCTTATCAAAGAATAAGCTTTTGACTTTATTAATTCTATTTATTGTTTTCTATTTTATTGTTTTTTGCTCTTAATTATATATTCCTTTTACTTGCTTTGGCTTACTTTATTTTCTCCTTTTTCTAGATTCTTGAGGTTATTAAATGTAGACGTTTCTTGTTGTTCTCTGATATAAATATTTAAAACTATAATTTTCCCTCTAAGCACTGCTTTAGTTGCAACTCACAAATATTTATATGTTGTATTTTCATTATCATTCAGTTTCGAATATTTTCTAATTCTTCTGTGAGCTCTTCTTTGTTATTGGGTTATTGAGAAAACTGTTGTCTAATTTCCAAACATTTATGATCATCCTAACTATATTATTGTTGATTTCTAATTTAATCTTTTGTATGACTTCAGTGTCTTGGAATTATTGAAACTTGCATTATGGCTTAACAAATGGTTTTATCTTGGTGAATTTACCATATGCACATGAAAATAATGTGTATCATACAGTAATGAAGAGTATTATAATGTGTAGGTCCATTTACGGTCCATCTGCCATACTCTGAGTTATACTTGTTGTATATATCACACCTACATGCATTATAAATCCCACAAGACGATGCTATATACTCTTTGCTGTGAATAGTCATATGTATTCAACAGAAATTAAAAGTATTTTTTATATACCTATATATTTATTACTTGTATATGGTGCTTTTCATTCATTCCTGAAAGTCCAAGATTCCCTGTGCTATCATTTTCCTCAGTATTTTTCTACCTTACATTTTTTTCTTTAAAAATTTTTTTTTTATTTATTCATGAGAGACACAGAGAGAGGCAAAGACACAGAGGAAGAAGCAGGCTGGCTCCCTGTGGGGAGCCCATTGCGGGACCACTGAGGAACACTCCTTGAGCCAAAGGCAGACTCTCAATCTGAGGCATCCAGGGGCCCCTTAATTTTTTTTTCCTAATGTATATTTACTGCAGGTCTGGTGGTGACAGATTTCCTGATGAATGTTCTTGTTGTTTTCTGAAAATTTCTTTACTTCCCTGATATATATATATATATATATATTTTTTTTTTTTTTTTAGATTTTATTTATCTATTCACGAGAGACACACAGAGAGAAAGGCAGAGACACAGGCAGAGGGAGAAGCTGGCTCCATGCAAGGAGCCTGACGTGGGACTCGATCCCAGGACTCCAGGATCATGCCCTGGGCGGAAGGCAGGCGCTAAACCACTGAGCCACCCAGGGATCTCCCCCGCTTTTTAAAAAATATTTTATTTATTTATTCATGAGAGACACAGAGAGGGAGAGACATAGGCAGAGGGAGAAGCAGGCTCCATGCAGAAAGCCTGATGTGGGACTCAATCCTGGGACTCTGGGATCACGCCCTGAGCCAAAGACAGAGGCTCAACTGCTAAGCCACCCAGGCGATCCTACTTCCTTGATATTCTTAATATTTTGCTTAATTTGAAATTCCATATTAGCAGTTACTTTCTTTCAACACTGAAAGATGTTCCAGTGTCTCCTAGCATCCAGTTTCTAGTGAAAAGTTTATAGTAATTTCTTTTATTTTCCTATATATAATGTGATGTTTTTCTCTGACTACTGTAAAATTTTCCTCTTTATGTTTGCTCTTCAGCAGTTTGACTATAATGTGTAAAGGCATGGATTTCTTCAAATTAATCCTACTTGAGATCTTTTGAACTTCCTGGATCTACAACCTTATGTTTTTCAAATATTTGGGATGGTTTCTGATTTTTTTTTTTGTTTAAAATTTTCTCCTGCCCCATTCTCTCTCTCAGTAATACATTTGAAGTTATTTCACAGGTCCCTGGGATTCTGTTAAATTTTTTCAACTCCCTTATTCAAACTGAGTGATTTCTATCGATTCATCTTCAAATTCACTGACTGTTCCCCTTCATCTCAATTTTGCCATTAGGCCCATCTATTGAATTTTTAATTTCAGATTTTCTGTGTTTCAATTCTAAAATTTCCATTTAAAAAATATTTTCTATTTCTCTACTAAAGTTTCTGTTGTTCATTAAAGTATATTTTCCTTGACCTCACTGAGTATCCTTACAATAGCTATTTAAAAATTCTTCCCTCATAAGCCAATATATGGACCGTGTTGGAGCTGGCATCTATTGTTTACATTTTCCCTTGAGACTGAATCACATTTTCATATGTTGAGCATTTTTACATTATATCCTGGAGGACACTGTGAATAATTACATTGTAGAGACTCTGGATTTTGCTATATTGCTCCAGAGAGCATTGATGTCTTATTTTAGCAGGCAACAAACCTGGTTTGACTTAAATTGAAAATTGTAATGTCGATAATGAGTGGAATTTAAGACCTGAGATCAGTTCTGTAAGCTTTAACTACTAGCTGCTTTCCATTAGGCCAACTCATATACGGTTCAGGGATCCAGCAGAAACTTAGGCTGAGTTTAAGCACAGAATTTGGTATTTTTTCCTGGCTCTCTTCTCCTCTAACTCTCTAGTTGTGTAGTTTCCCTGGGCTTTTTCAGCTGGTTCCCCCAGCCAGAATAGTAGCAGACTTTTTCTTGGAATTTCAGCCATGCCATCTTGGCCATGATTTTGGCTGCCCTCAGGGCATTACCTGAAAAAACTGGAATTCACTCGGTGCTGGTTTCTTGCTACAATTTGACTGCCTTCCAAAATATGTCTCCTTTTTCTGAGTTCCTAGAGCCCCCAAGGTTTTTTTTTTTTTTTTTATTCTAGTATTTATAGATGTTATTTATGGGTGGATAAATTGTTGGACACTCACTTCTTATTAAAAGCAAAACTCTACTTTGTTTCTATCCTTGGAGGTCTGTGATTTGCTTCATGCTTTCTTCCTTCATCCTCACTTTACTTGAGCTAGCTTGTCTTTCAAAACCAGAACAAAAGCCATTAGTTATGGAGTGCAGAACTACTATAGACTGGCAGAAAGGCACAATGGTAAGGGCATAGGTTTGGGAAACAGACACATTACTAAGTTCCGCTATATGATGTAAGTATTTGTGTTAGTTATTGTATAAAAGAATTACCTGAACAGTTAGTAACCGAAAACCAGAAACATTTATTATTTCACATGGATTCTGAGGGTTAGGAATTTGGGAGCTACTTAGATGGATGTTTCTGACTCAGAGTCTCTCACGAGGTTGCAATCAAGCTGTCAGACAAGGCTGCGGTGCTAAAGACTTGACTGGGGCTGGAAAATCTATTTCTAAGTTCAACTCACTGTTGGCAGGAGGCTTTTGGCAAGAGGCTTCCATTCCTTGCCACATGGGCCTCTCTGCAGGGCTGCTGACAACATGGCTTCCCCGAGAGCAAGTGGGTGGGGTGAGAGAGAGGGGGGAGAGATAGACTGAGGGAGAGAGGAAAGGGGGTGGGAGGGGAGAGGGAAGAACGAAGAAGAAGAAGAAAGTGGGTAGCATTTAATTCACATAATGAAGCTTCCTTTCTTGTACTGTCCTTGGCATTGGGCTTTGAATCCTGGAATCTACACTGCTAGATGGCTAGTTTGCTTACTGTGGCTTTCATAGCCCTTGGTCACATTGAAGCTATTGAGATGCTTTAGCAACATAACCCAAAATTTTAACCCAGGGCAGTCTTATAGTTCTCTGATAAATTTGGAGCTACGCAAGAATCTCAAGTATCAGGCTTCAACTCACAGATGACCTGAGAGTCCCTTTTGAATTTTTGAAGACACCAGAGGGCACAGCAGCATGGAAGGTCAAGAAGAGTATAATTGGGCTGATTTTGATCCTTCTTTCATTTAACAGAATCCCCTCTGCTCCTTCTATTTCCCTCTGAATAATTCCTGCCAGTGCTGCAGCAGGAACACCCGTATCTTGTCCTTTTCCCACCTTGTAACCAAAAATTTCCATTCATTCTGTCCTTATTACTGAGGAGGAAGAGTTGGGCTCTAATGGTCAACTCCTGTAAGATTTCCTTGGCTGTCCGCAGAAGTGGGAAGTTCTTTTTGAATCCGCATTTTAGTACCATAGAATCGGTACAGAAACTAGCATTTTGGTCATAGCTTGTTAACCCGAGAGTGTATTTAAATTCTGTGGGCCTTTTCCAATTGAGGGATTGTTGAACACCTGGAAGTATGCTTGCTTTTAACCCATACACTTGTAATAACAAATCTCTGTGAAGGAACATGGAGAACCTGACGTTTGAACCACATATCCCTCTGTCTTTGGTCAAGATGCTTGACTGTATTTCTTCCCTTAAGGATTAGAAAATGAAGATGCCTTGACTTGCCCCTTTTACACATCTACTTCAATACTCATAGGTGACACTCAAACAATAAGAATACTGAACCATACATCTCACTGTCGTTAAAGACTACAGAGGATGTGGGAAGGAAGGCAGGAACCAACATGCTGCTAAGCTTCCTCAGTTTCCACAACGATTTGGAATCAGTTGGTCTGAAGAGACACAGATGGCAGTGGGTGCAAGTTTTCCCGGGCACCTTTCTGACTAGTGAACGTACTAGCATAGCTGTCTCCGCATTCATGTCAGGCAGTATCCTTAAGCCTATGAGTTACCTGTTTTATGTTCAAAACTATATCCTTGTGCCACTAGAAAAAGAGGAGTACCTACCCTTTAAAGCTCTCTGATGTTTTTAATTGAGTTGATTGCATTTGCTTCTTTGGGTCCTATAAGCAGTTATCACTAATGCACTTTCTGGGACCATTCTGCTTGGGTTTGCATCCTGGCTCTGGAACTTACTGTGTAGCTTTGGCAAATCCCATACTCCCCACTCTGTGCCTCAGTTTAATCTGTACAATGGGGATAATTATGGTACCACCCTATGAATACTAAATGAGTTAATAAATATGAACAGCTTAGAACAATGCCTGGCACTTCATAAGAGCTGTAGGTGTTACCTATTGTTGTTGGTCCTTACTCTCTCCTTCTCCCTTTATTTGTCCTCTACTTTCTTCTTTTGGTGTCTTCTGGGTCCTTGTCTTTCCTGTGGTTCCTGAGATGAACATAAGTTGTACCAACACAGGGAGGAGCAGAGAGCAAGGCAGAGAGAGGGAGATAGAAATTATACCTCAAGCCTATATAATTTGTATTCCCCCTCCCCCCCAATAAAACTTATCTGTTGAGTCCTTAACATATATTAAAAACTTAACACACATTTCTCTAGTTCATGCAGCAATACTGGGAGATAGATATCACTATTACTATTTTATAGCTGAAGAAACAGTGATAACTTGCCCAGAGTCCTATGGTTAGTAAGGGCAGCATTGGAAGTTACACCTGACCCTATCTTGCTTTAAATCCTATGCAATTTTCTCTAGGCTATTGGGACTTTTGTGATTTCTTAGCTCCTTCCACCAAAATTCTCAATTCTAGTCCTGGGGAAATGGATGGATGGCAGAGGCCGTATGTATTCGGATGATGCCAGGAGCTCTCTTTGTAGAGAAAGTGTAGAAAGGGGCTTAGGTTGTTTGGTTAATTGAGTGTGCATCTCCCAGGTTAGCAGGCTGCAGGTGGCACCAGCAGCATGGCTAACAAATCTGTGGCATTTCACCCTTTACAAACTTAATCTCGGCCTTGGTGTATTTGAGCCTAACTAAACTGAGTACCTTCGGGTATATGTCTAGGTCTGTTCAGGGCAGTACAATGGATGGGAACATCTTTATTCTTAGTG
This sequence comes from Canis lupus baileyi, assembly GCF_048164855.1. Lineage (NCBI taxonomy): Eukaryota > Metazoa > Chordata > Mammalia > Carnivora > Canidae > Canis > Canis lupus. The sequence continues at coordinate 63,512,821 of NC_132847.1, forward strand.
ATGTGGGTGCATTTTGGCCTCAGTACACAGACTATTCTCATCTCCACTGATTTCTTTCCTAGTAAAAAAATCAGGGGTCAAGAGGCTCAACCATGTACCTCTTAACTGAAACACATAGTGTGGCAGTATGTTTTTGTAATAACATAATAACACATAACACAATAAACAGAGAAGTTGTCAACTTTTCTTTTCCTTCTTGTTTTTCCCTGGGTTATCACTTGGCATTCTGGATAAAGTGCCTATTGATTGGTGCATATTGATTGGGGGTTGCAGCTATTCTCACAAAATGAATGAATGAGATGTAGAGTTTCTCTTTTATCATACACATTTGGGAGAAGATACTGAATTTAGAAGATGCCTTGGTATAAAATAGTTAGTGAGCTGCCAGTAGAAGTGCTAAGGGGGAGACATTTTATAGTTTATCAAGTTTTAAGTGGCCTCTGTTTCACCAATAAACAGTAGTGTTATTCATTTGGATTTGCTAAAAAGCCTTCTGATAAACAGAAATCTGATTCTGAGTTTGAGGAGTCCTTGCTGATTGTAAGTCAAAGCTCCTAAATAGGTTTTCTCGTCGCCTCCCCTTTCTGCCTAGCAGAAAGAGAGTTCTTGGCAGTTGTATTCCTACTCCGTAATTCCTTATTTTGCCTCCTTCCTCACTAATTCATTCTGAACTCCAGACACACTGATTTCCCCTTGCTTCAAACTGGTTTTACCTAATTATTAACCCAGCAGGAAGGATTAACTTTTAACTCCAGTGTTGTTTTTGTGTCTCTTGAGACATCTCAGCATGACTGAGCACCATGGAATCTGAGCCGTGATTTCTAGACCTGGAGCATGGTGTAGAGGAGAAAACTTGAGGGGTGGCTTGTAACATAAGGAAATCATTTTGATGGGAGTAAGTGTCTGTAAGTGAACATTCACTAATGAGGCTGAGAGCTTATTTATAGCAAATAACAGTTATTATTCTTTACTTGCTATGAATCACCCCAGCACTAGGTCATGTACAACATGCCAAGGTTTTTGCTGAGTGTTTCTACTTTAAGTCCTATGGACAAGACAATTTAAACATGTGAAGGGTAATCCAATTAAAGGAGTGGAGAGTTTTCTTGATCTTCTATGTCACTAAGTCAATAAATAAAGACAAACAGCTAGTGTTTATATATTTGAAATTATAAATCTATAATAAGCATTGTCAAGGAAAGGTGGGTAGAGTCCATGGAGAGGGAGGGACAGTATGCGAAAGAGAATAATAAAGTTAAAAGCTATTCACTATGAATTTATAACAGTAGCTACCATATTGGCTCTTAGTGCCAGGCAAATCTAGGTGCCACCTGTCTTTTTTTTTTAAAACAAAGCTTTACTGGAACATGGTTGTGCCCATTTGTTCATGTATCATACATTGCTGCTTTCACATGGTCACAGCAGAATAGAGGAGTTGCCACAGGACTGTATGGCCACAATGCCTAAAATATTTACGATTTGGTTTTTCATAGAAAAAGTTAACTGACTCCTGTATTAACTCAGTTGGATCTCAAAATACCCTTAGGTGACTATTACTGTTGTGTAGGTAAAGAACCTGAAGCACAGAAAGGTCCTATAACTTGCCCAGGGTCACACACCTAGGAAGTAGTTGACTCAAGATTCAGATTCAGGAAGTATGACTCCAGAGCCTTGTGAGTTTTTTTTTAATGATTTTATTTATTTATTCATGAGAGACACGGAGGCAGAGACATAGGCAGAGGGAGAAGCAGACTCCCTGTGGGGAGTGTGATACAGGACTTGATCCTGGAACCCTGGAATCATGCCCTGAGCGGAAGGCAGATGCTCAACCACTGAGCCACTCAGGAGTTCCTCAGAGCCTTGCTTTTAATTGCTGTACGACCCTGCCTTTTCTCTTGTGTAAGACGCAATTCTGATTCTAGTTGTAAATGGAAAACAATTTGAATTCGCCACTGTATTGTGTCTTTCACCAGCCTACTTTAGACTCTTGGAAAAAAGAGCAGTTTGAGTGTATTAGGGGCTAAGAGTGGGAAGGGGTTGAAGATACTGTCAGCAGCGAAGGCACCTACTCTCCACCATTGACTGGGCTCAGATACCTTAGACAGAGCTCTGCCTAGGCAAACACTGGCCTTTCCTTTGTTAAAATTTACCTCCTGTACAAGATAGGAATTCAAAGAATACTTGTAGGATAAAAGATTGGATGTCATTAAGGGGTTCCTGCTCAGTTTCCATGACTCCTCTTCCTGATAAGAGCACCTTGAATTTTCTTTGAGAAAGTACCTCTCCGCCATAGTCCTTTATGTAAACTGGGTGGGATTGACCTCACCCCTGACTCTAGTGGCAGGCTTTGAGTAGCCTAAACTAACCTAAGTACCCCTTCCTTCTGCCTGTTATGATTGGTTTGGGGATGGACACATGATTTAAGCTAGTCCCATCATAGTGAAGCACATTACCTTTAGTGGAATTGCAGAGGCTCTTCCAATGCAAGCTGGTAATGTCAGGGTATGAGTCTTCTACCACAAGAGAAGAACTTGATATTGCTAAAGGGCTGCCATGTGGGGAGACCTAACTCTAGCTTTATCCTGGAATATGAAACCAGTCTTCTCTCTGAACTATTTTTTTTAGGTAAACAGACAAAGTCAAAAAGAGAGAAGAGGAAAAAAAGTCACTTTATTGTTTAAAAAGATTTGAATTGGATTTTGTTTGTTACCAAAAGATTTCTAATTGATATAGATGGTAGTCCAATAGTTCAAAGAGGATGGAACTGGAGTAAAGAAATCTGTGTTTAAGACCTAGATTTCCAACTAAGTTGTGTGTTTCTGCATATGGGGCCTTATTTGTAATTCTCCAATTTCCCCAACTGAAGAAAGGATGCTGCCCCATGGTCCTCATTGGACAGCTGTGTGAAGGAGGATACATCATGTATATGCTCAGAGTTATATTTGAAGGTTGAGAAAGAGAGTACCCCAGCAGGGTTGACATCTTGTGGACGAGAGTCAACTGTCTTTTGTTCACTGGGGTACAGCAAAACTTTCTGGAGCTTTCTTAGTCCTGTTACCCTGGCAGTCACATAATGGTCAGATGATGCCATTTGTGTATTGGTTTGATAGACATCTCACAGAATCTGTTCTGAAGGGGAAGGTTTTTTTCATAAGTCTTTCCTGGATTTTCTACTTTGGGTCAGGAGTGGAGGATACAGAGGTAAATAGATGACTAAAGGGAACGCCATGCTGACTCAGAGGGAAGGAATCAGGTGGCAGATAGGTGACTACACATTAGGATGCAGAGAAAGCACAAATGCACTTGACTTGCATAAGTTCCTCATTTGTTTCCAGGTGGACATTTTTAAATAGTCAGCTCAGCGTACCATTGGGATAGGAGGCAGACAACCAGGCTTTTTGGTCTGGATACCAGATCTCTGTGCAACATTGGGCTGGTGACCAAATGACTAAAGCCTCCTGAAACGCCCAGTTTTCTTATCTGTTAAATGGACATTTAGTACCTTCCCTGGCAACTTCATATTGCTGGTGTGGGGATAAAATGAAAGAATGTTGGTAAAAAATGCTTTGTATTTGCAGAAAGCCCAAGTAACAGAACATATTTGCAAAATTCAGAAGCTGCTCTTGTTTTTAAGACTTAGTTCTTGCTCACTGAAATACTTTGCAGAGAGAATTCTTGCTTTATGAGTTATACTTTCCAATGGCATATGTCACAGAGCATGGTAACTTCTACTTGTGATATTCAGGATTCAGTGTATACATGTTACTACTTTCTAGAAAAAGCCTGTGGCTCATCCTCATCGTCATCACTGTTGTCATCATCCACCACTGTCATCATCTTGAGCATCTGCATCCTTATCACTACTATCATTTAGTCAGTGCCAAAGGTATATCAGATGTTGTGTTTGGTTCTTTACGTACATCTTCTGATGTAAACTTAGGATATCCCTGTGAGATATTATCCCCTTTTCACATATGAGAAAATCAAGATTCAGAGAGATTGAGTTTCCCAAGGTCACGCAGTGAGTGGAGAGCTGTGCTGTAACCCAAGCCCCTACTCTTCACTGCAGCATATTGCCTTTACCAAAGGGAGCTTTGGAATTAGACCTGGAAGTTCTGATCTCATTCCATTGCTTCAGCAATTCAACACAAAGGCTCTGGTCCAACTCTTTTCCTTTTGTGTCTCAGTAAGTAAGTAATATTTCATCCCTCTCCCCTCTGATCCCACCCTCATTGCCAGATTCTGGAACCGTCTGTGTGTTTCTGGTCTATAGTTCAGCTTCTCTCCCCAGGCATTCGAGAAAGGCATTCTTCACAAAAAGGGAAAACACATTTTATTAAAGCAAACATGCAGTCCTCAGCACTTTTACTTATCTTATTTATACACTGCAGTGCAGCTTTCTATGACCTAGTGATTATCATTTCCCAGAGCTATCATCATTTTAAAGCTACCTGTTCATCCCGCTTCAGCAGATGGTACTACGCTAGGAGTATTGTAAGAGCTTTAAAGAAAGAAAACAAACAAACAAAGGAAAGATGTGCGGTTGGGTCAGCTTGAGGAAGAACTCACTTGCAGTGTGTGCCAATGCTGTTCCGCTTTCAGCTGGGGCTGTGAGGTGGGAGGTGGCTCCCAGTGGTATCCAGTCCCCAGTGATATTTAGGTGATGGGCTTCACTTTTTTTTTCTATCAATTGGTAACCTGGAATGAGCAGTCTGCATATAGTTGGTTTAAAAAAATTCATATATCTGATCTTGCCTATGAAATCCGTTAAATTAAAGTCATCCATCACTTCATTCATTCCCAAACACTTTGGGTGCCTACCCTGTGCAAGGTGCCATTCCAGGTTTGAGTTCCAATTGCTGCAAATAGTTCTGTGTCCTTGGAAAAACCCTGGGTTTCTCCAGATCTCAGTTTTACCTTCTGTGAAATGAGGGGGCTGGCTCAGGCTACCAGGTCTTCTCTCAGAAACAAAGGTATTGGAGCTCCTAAAAGTCTTGTATGGATAGAAAATCCTAAAGTTGTGAACAAGCCAGGATTATCCTCCAAGGATAACTCCTCACAGTTACGATTCAAGCTCGATGAGCTGCTCAGGCTGAAGAAGGACCAAGCTATCCTTCGTCTCTGTTTCAGATTCTCTGAAATTCTTAATACCTTAGAGCAGTGTTTCTCAACTTTTTTTTTTTTAATTATCTGTCCTACAAAGAATCATTTGAGACATTCCCCCCCCCTAATTCCCATGCTGCCATGAGATTTTCAATAGCGATAATCTAGAAATACTAGATACTTGTTTATGTATCCAATGGAAAAACCACTGTAGTACATAAGATTTTTTGGCCCTCAAGAACTAAATTTCACTCCTTGGGAATTATATTGCCATCCCCTCTTGAGAATGTATAAACTAGAGCAGTAATTTTCAAACTTATTTTTTTACCCTATGCAAATTCTGTGCAATATTCAATATATGAAATTGATAAAAGCAGTATTTTATTAGTATGAATATATTTTAAATATTATATAAACACATTCTATCCTAAAGTTAATCAATGAGAAAACTAGTTAATATCCTGGTAGTCTCCAAAGGGTTATCGCTGAGTATATAACACTTAAGTATACTTCTTGTTTTTTATTATAGTTTTAAAATTGCTTTAAGGATTTATTTATTTCAGAGAGAGAATGAATGAGGAGAGAGAGAGGCATAGGAAGAGGAATAAGCAGACTCCTTGTGGAGCAACCTTGGGGCTTGATCCCAGGACACTGAGATCATGACCTAAGCCAAAGTCAGATGCTTAACTGGCTGATGCACCCTGGTGCCCCTTGTTGTTGTTGTTTTTAAGAATTAATTAATTAATTTGGAGAGAATGAGTGGTGGGGAAGGGCGGGGGGGGGGGCGAGAGAGAGAAAGAGAAAGAGAAAGAGAAAGAGAAAGAGAAAGAGAAAGAGAGAGAGAATAAAAAGCAGACTCCCTGCCAAGCAGGAAGCCTGACTTAGGGCTCAGTCTCAGAACCTGAAGATCATGACCTAAGCTGAAGTCAGAAGTTTAACCAACTGAGCCACTCAGGTGCCCCTAGTTTTAAAATATTTCAAAATATATGTAAAAATTCAAATCAAACATTTGAGGAACTTAAAACATCGAAACACAGTTTGAAAACCATTGCTAGAAAATCTTTTGGAATATGGGCTTTGGAGTCAGACAGATGGATCTGAGTTTATTCTCCATCCTACCACCTACCAGTCAGTTATCAGATCATGGGCAAATCTTAGAGCTTTAGTTTCATCATCTGTAAAATGGGTATTAGAATCTCTACCTCATAGGGTATCTGTGAGGATTAAAAGAGATCGTCAGATGCACCTGGCCTGGATAGTAGGCGCTCAGTGAACATTACTTTATCTTTTGCTTCACTCTGTATCTTTGTATTTCCTTCCATTGACCATGGCAACTTGTGCCTGAACACACGGCAAACAATAGCTACAGAAGAACTTGTGGCCAAATCAAACAAGGAGGGATTCCAGTATCACTGTCAGTGACTCTGCTTTCCTTTTCCTGGACCTGGAATAGGGAAAGGTATTATTACTCTGCCTGAGATCATGTTTAACTGGCATGGAACATGCCTTTTTTTTTAATGAAACCAGTGGGACCAGCTATTAACTCTTCACATTCTGAGTAATGTAAATCTTGTCTTGTAAAAAACAAAAATTACATATCATTAAGTGGAGACCACCCAGTTTTGTGGGTGGAAACACCAAATGTTTCATAACAAAACCTCTAATAAAGTTTGCTTCCATTTTGATAGAATATAGCAGTGCATACCATTTTTTTTCTTTGGACATAAGAACAGTCTATGTTCATTTATGGATTGGGTACATCTTGAATGTAATGATAACTATTAAATATCATTGACCATATCCTTTCCAAAGCTTTAGTTGGGGTTGCTCTCCATAAAGATGAGATGACCTCATGGGGTTTGGGACCAAAATAATTAAGATATTACCAGAGATAGATGTTTTAAAGGCAATTCAAAGAAGTGGGCTTTATAGTCTATTCCCATTTGAATTGCTTCTGGGATTTTGCTGTGGTCATCTCTAGAAGAGGCAATGTGAGTTCACATAAAGTGCACTCTTTCAGATCCATCAATGTGAAAACCAGAAATAATGATCCCAATTATTCCCTCCCCCATTCTAAAATGTTTTGAAGAAGAGTAAATGATGGGGGTGGAGATGAGAAAAGAATGCACAACTGGTTCACTGGGATAACTTTGAAATTTCTGCTAGGGGGGAAAATACCCATGTATTCTTTTGTATGTGTGTTGAAGCCTATGGTTGATAAAACTGAAGTTCTACATCATAAATTCCCATTTGGACATTCAGTTCTGAGAACCTGCATCCAGCAGCCTTATCACTTTGAAGTGAAGTCACAATCACTAATGGAATCTGCTAGCTTTTCACATCCTGAAATTAGCTTTGATTCTTTCTCCCAAACATATTTTGAAAGGCAACATGCACATACTGTATACTGGCCCATCAAAGCAATCGATGCCATGGAGGAGGCTTGTGGACTTACCTATTGGGGTTGAGAGAAATAAATGCGTTTCTTTCAGGAGTAGAAACGGGATTTCTGAACCCTCTTCTGGCCCCAAAGAAGGGAGAGCCTCCTCCTTCCATCTCTATGAAGAAAGAAAAAGTAAATGCCATTTTCCTTTGCGACTGTGAATAATAACATTTATGCTCTGAGATAGGTTTGCTTCTTTAATATGAAAAACGATATCCTGTTTGGATGAGACATTTCCTTGAATGCTTAGCATAAATTGAGCCCTTAAGCTTTTAACAAGAAATTCTGGGCTATCTTGCCTGAAAACTCAGAGTGGATCTTGGAAACATTGTGGGTTTCTTGATTTGCAAAAACTAGCCTTTTCCATGACATTACTAATGGTGCTCTTTGTTTGATATTCAGGAAGAGCCATCTGAAATAATCCTTGTTTGTCTATCATTTTTTCCTCTCTCCGTCTTTGTCTCATTGTTTTCCTGATTCCATCACTCCTCTCTTTCTGTCACTGCCTCTTTCTCGCCCCTTTGCTCTTCCTCTCTCCTGCTCCCTCTTTCTTTCACACAGTCACACACACACTTCTTTTCCTTTTGATTTTTTTTTTTTTTTTTAGTCACACTCTCAAGTGACATGGGCCCAGTTAAGGTATTACAAAGCTGAGAGAGAAGTATGTTGGAGAAGGAAATGCATTTTTCGTCACTCACGGTGACAATTAAAATGACAACAACAAGGCCAGAGTCTTCCATCATTGTTTCTTAATGCTGTCAGCACCAACTTTGCCAGAATTATCCTGTCTGATGCATGAGTGGACTTAGTCATTTTTCACATTTTGCCATTCAGTACCTCAAAATCACTTAAGAGAGTAAATTAGCTTGCATCTCATTTAAATGAGCATTAAAAAAAACCCTTCTCAGCAACATGCTTCCCCCAGCCAGAGATAGTTAATTTGGTGGGCTGGGATGTGTCTATAGATATAAAATCTCTTTGTAACACAGATGATGGTTTGAATTCTGGCGTTAAGAGAGCAAAGGCATTTTGGTGGACCACATTTTGATTCACTGAGGGGACTCATTGGGTACATTATAGTCACTAAAACTGGGAGATACACACACACACACACACACATATATAGTAAGGAAATAAATAAGTGAGATGTCTAATAGATACTTTGATTTTCTTTTTCAGTTATGGAGAACACACATAGGATGATAGAAACACTTGAAGTCCATCCAAGGGAAAATAAATGGCTACTTGTTTCACCATATGGTTTGCATGCTTGGACCAGGCAGGATGTATCCCCACGCTAGTCAGAGACTGGTTGAGCCTCTTGGAGAGAGGGCTTTTTTTGTGGCCTGAGTTCTCTGCCCTGCCTCCCACTTCTCACTTAGACACCTAAAATTCATAGTTCACTGATGGGTACTAAATGGGGTCCAAGGAGGACCTGTATTCATGTTTGCAGCTGCCAGAGACCTCCGAGAATTTTATTCTTTGAGTGGTTTTCTGGAGAGGGAATGAATTGGTGAGCTGACTGCCGGGCAAGAGCTGTGCCCACTAAAATCTCACTTGGAGAGACTGAAGTCTGACCTTTCTCATAACATGTAACCTTCTGAAGTAGGCCCTTGGGTGACATAAATCAATTCTTGATCAATAGAAAGCATGGATAATAGAAACCCAACAAATCTGACTTGGCAAAGTCAACATACTTCTGTGTTCCTGGACATAGTTGTATTTCAGGCTATATTTATTTGCTTGTCTGGAGATTGTGACCTCACCCTAGGCCTCTTTTTCTTTTGTCCACTTCTCCAATGGGTAACAATATCTTTAAGCCTTAACTCAAGTACCTTTTTTTTTTTTTTTAATCTTCAAAAAAATATTGATACCTGCCTTCTGGATAGTCCTTTCTCTTTACTTATCTTTGCTCTAGCACTTGTTGTATTGCATTCCAGGTACTGACGTCTGTCTCTGTACTGGACATGAGCTCTCTGGAGCAAGGGCCATGCCTTCCTCATCTCTCTGCCCAAGTACCTAGCATAGCACCTGATACAGATGCTCAGTGAACGTCGAACTGAACTCCATAGACCAATTTATGAGACATTTTGAGAAAAAGAGTATGATTTTGTGCACTTGCGCCAACCTTTCTAACCTTGGTTCAGTTGCATGCTTGGAGAAATTTTAGAAACCATGACACAGACAAGGGTTATAAATCATTTAAGTAAAGTCAAAAGAAGTTGAATATCCCTGGGAACTCATCAATCCTAATTTAATAGGAGTGGGAAATGTTTCACATTTCAAATTCTGGCTTTCTGGTTTTTGAGGGTAATGCCGTATTGACCAATTGTTCATGCCCAACATTTCCCCCGCCTTTTTCATTCGTGAATAGCAATCTCATTGATGTTGGGAGATGTTCATGGACGTTGAAAGCATTTCACTTTGTTGTTTAAAGAAGCCTTTGTCCTGAAGGCATGAGATTATTCTTTCACATGAGGTGGAAAGGAAAATAAGAAAGCCTCCCTCTGTCCTTGGGTTCACATGGGTAGGAACTCTTTCTTGCAGCAATAAAAGCCTTTGGAGGAGACCTTTCATTATAAGGGTTTCGTGTTAAGTACTGCACATGGGGACAGAAGCTAAATCCCAATTTACTCAGCTGCATTTCCCAAGATTTGTTCCCTTGCGGCACAGGAGCTCTGTGCAAGCTCCATCAGGCCACTGCAGACCAAGCCAGAGGATTTGAATATTAATGCCATTCAGGTTTCCTTTCAGAGGAAGCTCTCTTAGTAGCAATAGTGAGACACTGCCTGCAAGTCTATGACTGAACATGAAAATAAAGAGTTCAGAGTGTATCAGAAAAAGAGGGATCAGGGAAATGCACACAAATCATGCCCAGCCACCCAACCTGCCCCAACTTCTCTCTATCGGTGTGTAGAGAATGCTTTCTCCAGGGACGTGCTCATTGCATAATGAAGGCTTGTCATTTAGGAGCCAAAAGAAAATCAGTTTTCCGTGTAGTCAGATACATTCTTGATGAGATTCCGAGTCTCACAAAAGAATGTTGCAGATTCCTTCCACTCATATCAAGCATCTAAATGTTGATCTGGAGAAACAAAGAAATGGAAAAAGAAAAATGAGTTTGTTGTCAAATTGAAATACCACATTTTTGTATTGCTGGCTGATATATCTGTAATTCTCATCTGCCATTCCTTCATCGTACGTGTGTGTGTGTGTGTGTGTGTGTGTGTGTGTGTAATTTTCCTCTCCAAACCTGCAAAACATTGCAAAACTAGATTTAAATATTTCAGGCGGACTGCGCCCAGCATTTGCATTCCTCTGACTCATTCAGAGAAAAGACATCTGAGCAGAAATACAGAAGATAAAAGAGAAACCATTAATCCAAGGAAGATTACTGGCACAGAATCTTTATCCTGTATCCTTCCTGAAATGAGACAAAGATCTCACTATGTACATCCCTCTGGCTTAGCTTCAGATAGTAAGCAATATAGAAGTAGAGACATGGTCCTTTTTAAAGGCACACTGCGTTTGCCTGAATTCTAAAGCAAAATCATCCTTTGGTTAGATTCTTGCTTTCTTGAGTGTCTTGCTTTCTTCACAGTGTCTTTTGCCCTTGCTCCCTTCAACTGTGCCTTTCTAACTGGGGTCCCAGCCTTTAACTAGGACGTTAGGCTTGACTTTTAAAAGACCATTAGATAAAGTCCAGGGTAGTACTAAGTGCTCTGGGCCATGAGGCAGGAGAGACAGGGTCTCAACTTATTAACTATAGGAGTTTACGTATAACTGCTTTCTTCATCTGTAAAATGGGTGAATACCTGACCCTGATACCATACATACACAGAGATATTGAGTTCACTTGAAAAAGCTTGGGGAGCAGAAGCCATGTGAAAATACAAAGTGTAATATTTTAAAGCATAATGTGAAAGGCAAGTTGAATACAGAATTAAATACAGAATTAAATCATTTTGGGAGTATTAGCTCTATTTGCTTAGGATATTTAAATCAGCCTTCAGAAGGAACTCTTCTGCTTTCTTAGTTGAAGCCAAACACAGTAATAATCATTACCTTTGCCATTCTTGAGCATTTACTGCACTGTGCCAGGCATGTTTCAGGAATTATCTCATTCAGTTCTTACCGCACTCCTGAAAAGTGTTATCTGTTAGCACTTCCATTTTGTAGATGAAGAAATTGAAGCTTAGAGAGAGTAAGAAATTTCCCCTGAAATAGATAGCTAATGGGTGTCGGAATTTGAACTCAGGTTTCAATTTGAGCTATAAATTATTTTTAATATATTATTCTGCCACTGCAGTTTCAAAGAGTCCAATCAGGTTAACGTTCTCAACTTTTATGTTTCTTCATTTACATATTTCCACTCCAGATGGATGAGAATATTACATTACATATGTATATGTAATATAAATGTATTAACATACGGTGGTTTAATAAGCAATTTCCAAGTCTAACAACCTCACCACCGTTTCCTGATGGATCACCTCAATTTATGGGTCAAGCCTATTGCCTCTTAATCTTGATGAAAACCAGGAGCACTGGGGTCTAAGACCCTCCCCACACACAAAACAACATCCTTACCCCAAGTGTCCCATGATAGGGCAGTGCCAAGTCTGAATCTCCCGTGGAGAAGTGACACTGGTCTAAGGCATCTCTGGGCACTGCATTTGTCTCCATCTGTGTATCAGAAAGGTGTTATTAAGCAAAGTGTGTTAAAAACCCTCTGACACCATGACCTCTGCAAATGGATGGGATCATGATGATAATAATGTTGGTGATTTAAAGCAGGGATTTGTAAAGTGAGGGGTCAACTAGCAAATATTTTAAACTCTGCAGGCCACATGGGTCTCTATCATTAACTACTGAACTGTCATTATAGTGCAAAAGCAGCCACAGACAGTACATAAGTGAATGAGTGTGGCTGTCTCCCAATAAAGCTTTATTAACAAATATAGGCAGTAAACTAGATTTGGGCCATGGGTGTCCTTTGCCATCCCCTGACTTAAAGGAAGGTAAGCCAAGTATTTTGAGCAGCAGTGATAGTCAGGAGCTGCTCATCCCATTTTTATCTCAGTGGACTTCCTTGACTGGAGGTAAGAAGAGTATGGACAGTGGTTTTCCTCTCTGGTCATTGTCCTTTCCTAAGATTACTAGACAAGTCTAAGGCAGGACGATTAGGAATATGAAATATTCACAACCATCTGAATTCAGTGCAAGCACAACTTGTCTCCATCTCGTCTCAAGCAATCATTGGAAGTCAATTTTTTTTCCTGACCATTGTGGCTGCTGATCTGGCTGCGGCCATTGGCTGTTTAAATAAAATAATTTATTTCCATGTTGCAACAATAGCAAAACCTACTGTGTCCAATTAAATCTCCACTTACAGCAGCCCCGGGAGTGTGATCGCTTTCTGGAGATAGATCCGTGTTCCTGTGACCTTATCTTCTTATACTTTGCATTCAGCTATGAAATTAAATTGCAGGAAATGATTCAATTTTGAATCATTCCATTCAAAAACGCAGAAGCCGAAAGTTCTCCGATGAACGACAAACATGTGGACTGCTTTTTAGATGGGAAACATCTTTAAGCTCTGTAAGCTGGGCCAGAGGTTCAGACATCTCCAGGCCTGATGGGGCTTGAGCTTTCAGATTTACTCCAGCTAGTTTTTATTTGTGACAAAGGGCCTTATTCAGATAAAGGGAGTTTGCCTTGCTTGTTTCCTAGGAAACTTTTTTTTTTTTTTTTTTTTTTTTTAATTTCCTTGGAAAAGACTCTTCTTGAGGCATTCTCAATCTAACCTCCTCTCCTGGCTAAGAAACTGAAGGATGACATTAAAACTTGAGGTTATGGAGAGTTATGCCAACTGGGACTAAACTGTGATTATTTTGTTGATTTAAACTGACAGAAAGGTGAGGTCAGAATAAAATCTTGTTTCTCCTGTAATTTAGAGACTAGGAACCAACATGGCTCCCACCCCCCCTCCAATAATGCTCAAATTATCCATTCAGAGTGATTTGATTTCAGGTTTGAAGCTGGAGATCTCAGTAATAATCTTTCTCAGTATGAAGCACTTATTTATGGAGTAGTCTTTGCCATTTTTAATTGCACTTTCCCCTCATGCCCTTATTAATTATCTCTCTAGTTCCTCTTAGGTCTTGTCACGATGCCAAACATTGAAATAGAAAGGTTTATTTATTTCCAAAGACAGACGGAAGAGGACAGGCTTTCCAACTTTCTATTTTGACTCTTAAAGGTTCATACTCTCAGAAAGTATGCTTCCTGCAAAGTGGGTGCCCCCTGGATTTCCTGTTGGTAAAGGCCCCTGGGGACCCTTAATTGCTTGGAGTGTCCTCGGAATTTTCACAAAGCAAGGCGCTTTGAGAGGCTGGTGAAGCTGGGGTTTCCAGTTAGGATGCTCCTTTGCTCAAAAAGGTCAGCAGCTCCTCTGTGCTCCTGGGATCAGATACCACCTCCTCTTATATGGCCCCATCCTAAATTTCCCTCTACTTTCCTCTTTGCAGCTGAACCAGTCTCTCTAGTGTGACCAAATTAGTACCCACACTTTTCTGCACCAGTGTTCATGTCATTTCCTGCATTTGGAACATCCTTATCCATGCCCCTGTCTGTTGAAATCTTAAATATAACCCTTTAAGGCTCATCAAATTTTCCATTTTTCTTAGAGCTTTTATAAACCCTTCTTTAACTTTGTAGAGTGCTTGGGTTATGCTTCCTTTGTGACGGTATGTGGAACTGCCTTATATGGTAACCATTGGTAATCTTGTCTTAACTGTCCCAGCCCAGTAGTAAACTCCTTGAGGACAAGAAGCTGCTGGCTCATTTTTGTAGTTCTCCAGGGGCTTGCAAAATGTGTTGTAGCTAGCCTCAAGCTCATTTGCAACTACATATTACAGTTCAGTTAGTGAGGATCTATTCTGGACAAAATTGGCTCCTTTGAAAGAAAAGGTTAGACTGTTCTACATGAGCTTTGAAACATCAGGGAACTGGGCAAGGTCTGAAACAAACTTGATTCTCAAACTTATTGGGAATAGCAACACCAGAAAATTCCATTCCTCAGCTCCAGGTGACAGGGACATGAGAAAATGAGACAATCATTGGCAGCAAACCAAAAAAAAAAAAAAAAAAATCCGTGTCTGAAAGGCAATATGGACTGAATATATATATGTAAACGGCTTATTTTTTATTTGAAATATCTCTAAATTATATCCGAAACATTTTGGAGTTATAGCTGTGTCTTTTTTGAGATAGATCACAACCTTCTTGCATAAAAATACTCTTTGTGATGAATGTTAGAGATGAGTGTTGCTCAGAGAGACAACTTTAATGTTTTACTCTTTAACATTAATTTTGAATCTCAAACTTACTCTCCCTAAGTTGTAGGACAGTTGAATGTCTTCTAACTGAATGATCTCCACAGGACATCCTGAGCTGCTTAGGAGGTTAGCATTCCAGCAAACATTTGGCTTACCGAATTCCTAAAACAGCAACTTGTACTCTGAAGGACAGTTAAAATTTAAGAAGCCAGTAGAAGCTTAGAGTGTGTGTGTGTGTGTGTGTGTGTGTGTGTGTGTGTGTGACTCTCTGGAATGTGGGAGAGAGTGTTCTCCCTCACAATTTGTTTTTCTCTCTCAGGCTGATTGCACACTCAGATCCAATATGTAATAGAGTGTGCATACTAGGTTATTCTCTGACTATTTTAAAGGAAACTCAGCATTCCTTCCTTCATGAGTCAGTTTCCTAGTTGTGGTATAGAAGAAAGCGATCTGTCAGAGAAGCTGATGAAATGACAGATTATTTTTTTTTTAATGGGCTTGAATCTTCTGTGATATTCTGAGTCTGAATCATCAACTGAGTAGCTTTTCTTGGTATGTGTGTATTTTAAAGTGCCAGTCATGGTTGAATGTTAATAATCAATGTAGTTCATTGATCTCTGAAGACCTGGGGTATCTTTCCAAATGTGCTATTATGTTTAATACAATTTTATGTTCTTGGTGTGGAGAGCAAAGAGGGAACGATTCCACATTGGTGGGATTTGTTTGTTTTTGGCATTTTGACGTTTTTGAATCTTTCCTTGTACATCTGTTTCTCCATGCGTTTGTCCCTCCATCCATCCAACAATTTAATGTGCCTCTCTGCTACGTCCTAGGCCGTGTACCAGGAGCCGGGAGGTGTCTGTGAAAGAGCAAAAACCTCATGGGACACAACTAAAGGACAATTTCTAAGGAAAAAAAAAAAAAGGCTTCAGACAGTTCCTTGAGAACTGCCCTTCCAGAGCCACTGTTGTCTGCTACTGGCCTGATACAAACCCTCTTCCCTCCTTTAATAACCCCCAAGGCCCGAAGACCTTTGTGTGCCTTAGAGGTCAGTTCACAGATGTGGCCCTGGGACACCCTCCTCTTTATCTGTATTGTACTTAACAAGAGGTGGAGGCGCATGGGTCTTTTATGATTTTTTTTCCCCTTTTTCTTTTTTTTGATTAGCATCTGCACAAATGGCCTCAGTTCATTGCTTTAAACTAACTAATCCGGCTTGTTAAGACGGAGATTGTCATCCACAAGTTGTTATTAGCGGGGTTCTAAGGGAAGAGGGTCTCTGTTCAGAGCAGGGCGAGCTTGGAGAAAGGTTATATAATATAATATGTTCTTCAGGCGCCATACGAGAGGGAGACAATGCTGCCTTACAGGACCTGCTCTCAAGTGCTACTTAGAGGCTTACATAGTCCTGCCCATTCTACCTCATGAAAAGGGAGATCCAATCATTGCTTTCTGGAAACTATTCTCCTCCTCTCTTTGGCTGTCATATGTATTTAACAGTAGTGCCCTCAAGGACAATGGGGTGGGTAAGCGTGCTAGGGGGCTCCAGCCTACAGCCTGTATTTTTTTTTTTTTTCAGTTCACATTGCCGGGTTTGCTAAGAATGGTCTTCTTTGTTTCCATTTTGAGTCATGGCTGAATTCTTATATGTTGTCTGATCTTCAAGCTCAAATACCCAAGGGACCAGGCAGCTGTGAATCAACCCTGTGTGCGCGTGTGTGCGTGTGCGTGTGTGTGTGTGTTTGCTAGCAGGTACTATAGCAAAGAAGACAGTATACTTTTCCTTATTTCTTTAAATCGATAGGGATTTGGAGGAAAAGACTTTAATAAAATAGAATTGTGACTGATTATTTTTCCCCTTTCTGAGCACTGCTGTAAAATAAGGTTATGAATAGCACGAGGAAAAAAATAATAAAAAAAAACCCTTTGGTAATGTAGTCCTGTGGGTTTAAACCCAAACCTTCAATTTATAATGAAAGCTCAGTGTCTATATACTAACCTCCACCTGATGAGATGGCTCTGCTTTTTCTGATTGCAGAGTATAAGGAAAATTTCCACATGCTTTCACTTATTGGGAAGGTACACAGTTGCTTATCTGTTGTTTTTCTTCCACAGAGTCCACGTTATGATTTGGAAATTCGACATCATGTATTTTTTCCCCCCAGGCCAGATGTTTTATCCTTCTCTGTTAAGTCATCTTGACATGTTGCCATGAAATGGATACAACTGCTAGTTTTAATATCGCTCCATATCTTTATTACAAGATACGTCTCATGCATCTTAATTCTTCATATTCTCCGTCTCTGTTGTTCTCTGATCTTCTCCATCCCAACCCCCCCTTTACTCCTGGAGAAGGCATATTGTAATTGTATGACAGTCGTGTCCCAGTAGCTAAAGAGGTTCTAGATAGCATAATGAATATGCAGCGCATTATCTCCCAGGATGTGTGCCTGTGTCTTTAATCACAGCTGGAATGCAAAATCGGGCTCCACCTTTCAACTCTATCTCCATCATGCTGAGAGAGTGAGAGAGAGCGAGACGGAGACTGCTAGACAGCTCGAAAGAGATTGCAGCTCAGATGTCCTGAAAAACAGCAAATCCCTCAGACCTGGCAGATTCCGTTACCATGAGAACTGCAGATATTTCCATTGTGATGGTTTGCTCCAGCAGCCATCTGTTACACCCATTTGATTAGGAAGTACAGTTCAGCTTGTATGGGATTTTCATCACACCTTATCCCAGGGCAGTATACAGAGGCTCTTGCTTTTTTATATGCTAAACTCCAAGGCTTCAAAGTACTGTAATTTACCGAGGCGGAGGGCATTTAATGAAACGGTAAGAGAAGGTCACTAAAGACCGAAGCTCCAAGAAGAAAAACACACAGGAGAAGTAAGAGAGGATTAGACTCCACAGCAGAAACGCATCCAACTCAGAAAATTAACCATATTTAGCAATGCCTTCTTCTCTTTCTTGGTGGAGGGGAGTGAAATGAAGACTTAAGTTTCCAGACCTGGACTCCCCCGGAGGGAGGAAGATTTTTGTGTAGTCATGGCATGGATGCTCCCGGGGCAGTTAATTCCCTCCCGGGACTCAAGGGCAGTCAGAAGCAAGGGAGGGAAGGGTAGGGCCTCAAACACATCTCATCAGTTGAGATGAGGCCACTGTATAAAGATTACATTAGCTCTAAAAATTTTATGATGCCATCTAACTTTTCCATAGACACGAAACGACCTTAAAAGTTCCTTGAAGGAGGGCTGTAATTTACAGATTTAAACCAGTTATTTGGACTAGTTGCCCCTCTGTGTATTTTCGTAGGGGAGGAAATGCTGATGGTACATCCTATAGACATAAAAATAGGAATTCCCTTCAATTAAGACTCTCCAAATATCCTTCCTGGGCAGTAGGCATTCTAGGTCCAAGCTTACAAGGGGGTTGACGTGGTCTGGGAGGAGCTGCCTAGAGTGCCTTAAATTGACTGGGGTTTCTGTAAACCGGGGAAGCTAATTAAATGCTTACACAGCGACAGGAATTTGTGATTGCTGCACAGGGGCCTCCCTTTGTTTCCCAGCCTACATTTTCTAGAATGGATTCTGATAATATATCACTCTGGTTGGGAAGAGCTGCCAGATTTTCCCAAACTTGCTAAGTTTGCAGGACCCATTATGTCCTGTTTTGCCTGTGGGTTTGGTTTTTGGGCAACTCTTTGGAACAGGAGATGCGCTTCCTTATCTGATTGCACTGCTGGCTGGAGAACTTTCCCCCCCAGTTTATTTCCTGGCCTGGTGTTAGGTTGCCATCCAGGGAGGCTGGGATGTCAGGAGGAACCAGAGAACTCATTCCCTGCTTTGATGCCAAAGGTATATTCCCGGTGAGATAAAAATCAGTCACCAGGATCGCAGAGGTTAAAGATCGGGACAACATGTTGGCCTTTCTTGCTGAAGTGGGGTGGATTTTTTAACCTTTACAGTGGAAAAGCTCACACCTCCTAGATGAGGACCTGTGTTTTCCTTGAACGAAGAACCACCTTGCCTGGCCAGCAACTGAAGGTACAAATGAATCACGGTCCCTCCCTTGAGAAGGCTTAGTTAGAAGGCTCTCCTCCTCTATCCCAGCAGCAAACGTCTCACACTGCACATCTTCCAGTGGTGTTGACTTTCCCATTAAACCCTCAATCCTACACCCTGGAGATTGCCTTTTCTCCAAGGCTTTTGAGACAGGGCCCTGGTTTTATGAACGCAGCGTCTGTCTCTGAAAGGCAGCAGATGCAATGAAGGCCCGAATGGAAACAATAAATACCATTCAGGTTTCCTGCACAGAACCTCTTATAGTGGTGCCTTTGTTAAAGGAGACGTGGACTAAAAATGCCTTCTCCCTCCTTCTCCTCTCCCCCCCAGCTCCCCAGCACTGCTAGGATCCCAACCACCTTTGGAAAGTAAAGGTTAAGTATTTGCGGCAAAAATCAGTTGACACACAAAAGAGACGAAAGCAAATGGTATCACTCACTCGCCAGCAAGAGGGTGGGGCTGAGAGCTTTTGGGGAGGGGAATGAATTTTATTTGAAGCCAGAAGAAAAACAGCCCTCGGAGGGGAGTGCTAGCTAGAAATATTCTCCTCTGAGCTGGGATGTTAACAGTGGCACCTTCTGACTTAATGTGGCATCTTTCTTCATCGTTATCAATCTCATGAGAGCTTTCCTGCCATCTGTACCATCCGTGCTTCAGGCTCCCATATGAAAGTCCAATCTGGCAGCATAAATACTGGCTAATGAAGAGTAGGTGTCTGACTGACTGGGAGAGAAGCGATCCTGTGTCAATGATGGAGCAGAATTCATTCACTTAAAAAAAAAAAAAAAAAAGATCTGTGTTTATACCGCCATTCAAGACGAAACCCTCTCCCCTTCTCTCTCTCTCCCCCCTCCCTACTCTCTCCCATCCTCCTTTCTCATTTTCTTCCTGTGTCATTCTACGTTAATGGAGTTCATGCAAAAGTCAGCATAAAAATGGTCTTTGCCTAGAATGTTATACCTCGGAGATTAAAAATAGGAACATGATGTGGACTTGCCGACATGTGGTGGGTTATTTTTTCCCCTTCAGTGGGAAAGCTATAACTACATAGATTAGCAAAACTTGTGTAAGAATGGATGTAAAACAGATTTATCTCTGTGTCAGCTTTATCTGATCCATTTGGTCTTGCAGAGTTTGGAAGGCTTCCTTTGTTACAATAACCAGCTTTCAAACATCTATATCCTTAGGGTATTAAATGTCAGCCTCCTGATGTACCAGTCAAGGATAGAGGGTTGACAGTCCGTGGGCTGGAGAAATGCTCTTTGTGTGCAGTGGAGAGGGGTGCTCGTGCACCAAGGCCAGCGCCTGGCGTGACCTACAGGACTCCCCGCCACCTCTCTGCGTCACCCTGGAGGGGTGCTGAAGCTTACCATTGCCATTAATATCCTTTTACAACAAATTCAAAAAGATTTCCTGTCGCTGACAAGGACAGATTTGTTAGAGATCTCTCAAGGAAATGGACAATAACTAATTAATTGAGCTCTCCATGACTTTCCGTGCTGTCGTTTCTCATTTATCTGTTCTCGTTTCTCATCACGCAGGTCTAACCCTTGTTCTTCCTTTCCTTCCTTTGTCCACCTCTTTCGGTTTTAATGTCATTCTCCTCTTCCCCCTTGTCTCCTTTTCCCCAGCTTTCTTCTTTTTCTCTACTTGATACACTCTGCTTAAAAATAGGACATGTCTATGCAAAGATTTTTCTAGGAATGTGGGTACATTTCTTCTGGGTCTGAAAGTTGTCATCTTCCAGGGCTGGCAGGGGCTCAGAGGTCCCTCCTTGGCCCTGGATATATAAATAATCTTTAACATCCTTGATAAAGGGTTGCAAACTTTGGTAAAAAACCTACAGTGGCCTACTCTAGGAGTGCATTATTTTTTATTATTATTAGTATTATTATCATCCAGGAACGACATACTGTGTATGCTATTGAAAATAGGAGCCATGCTAATGGTCTCAAGTTAGGGAGGAACAGTTGAGGATCCGTCTTATTAAATAGAAACGTTGTATGAGATTTGAATACCCCATGTAGACATTGCTGCATCTTCCTCCTTGTAACTGGGCTGCCTGGCTCATTGGATTGGAACAGAGCACCAGTGAACTCGGGGTCTGTTGTTCCCTTTTCAGTCACTCTGAACACATAGAGACTCTGAATTATTCAGCGTGCCTGTCCCAGTCTTTCTGTTCTCATGGCCATCTATGCACAGAAACGCAAGGCATGGAGTGGGCTTGTTGGAGGTGGCCCTCAATGAAAGCAAATAGATCTGGGGTTGAATCCTGGCTCGGCTACTTCCTTTGTTATGTGACCATTAGCAATCATTGGACCTCTTGCTGCCTCAGTTTCTTCATCTGGGAAAAGGGGATACCAATATCTTGAATCTTAGCAAAATTTATTGTAATAAATCAAATGATGTAAGTTTGTGAAAGTTCTCGGAACTTAGTGCTCACTCAAGGGTAACTACTGTCCCAGTTTGCCTAGGAGTGAACACCGGCTTTGGGGCATAGGACACTCAGTTAAAACCAGGACAGTTCTGGGAAAACGGGGATGGATGGTCATCACACTCAAGAGCAGTTCATCCCCCACAGGAGGGCGCTGACCCAGCTTTTGCAAGTACTCCAGTAGGTAATAGAACTTTCTTCATGGTTGAAAGAAGCCTTGTTTTCCTCCGTGAACTAATTGCCTGCTCTATTTTAGATCTATGGATTCTTAACTCTGGTTTGAAGAAGGTTTACTCACTATCCCTCTTCTCAGTATCTCAAGAGGTGGCATGAAACTTTAAAAATATGAAACATAAAATGGCATGAGCACAAATTGCTCCCTTTAAGTTGGAGCTCATTCATTCTTCAAGACCCAGTACATTTGTTACTCCATTCATGAGCCATTAGCCCATGCTGATCTCTTTCCTCAGAATGATTCTGGGCTTTCAGAAGGTAATGTAATAGGTTATTGCTTTACTTGCAGGTAGATTTTTAAAACTCTTCGAAGGTAGAAAGCCTGTCTTATATTTTCTGAGTAACGATTGAATGAGTGAAGGAGAGAAGGAATGATATATAGGTGGGGAAATGAATCTGAGCAAGTAGGGAATAAGGGAGTGAATAAATGAATGAGTGAATTATTGATTTGTGTGTGTGTGTGTGTGTGTGTGTGTGTGTGTTTACTTCTACCCATTCCTTTTTAGTCTTGGTCTGTCTATTGGGCATCTTATGTCTAACACCTTGGAACTCAAATTTGGGATCTCTAGCCCTACTTCTCAGCCTTAGCTGCCTTATTAAATTCCTAATACCCAAATGACCCAGCTTACCTTGGGAGCACTTTTGATAAATGGGGAGAATATAACTTTTGATAAATGGGGAGAATATAACTTTTTTTCCTCTAAAATTATAAAGATTAATTTTAAAATCAAAACCTACATATGGCAAACAGAAAGAAATCAAACTAAAATGAAAAGCAAAAATCTGTCTTGTCTGTCTTCCCTCCCCATACCTTTTTGTATGTATTCCTCTCAAAATTTTTGCTTTTAGTTTTTCTTGGTGGCTACAATGGAAATTCTAAATGGCAGGACTTTGTTTTGGATATATCAATATTTGAAAGTATATCTTGACATCCTGTTATGGAAATTTGAGGTGTTTGGTCATTTTTAGGGCTATCTACCTTTCTCTCTTTTTTACCTCCTCAGATATATAATTCTAATAGTTAGCTCTATGGGTTTAAATATTCTCCCTTTTTTATTTGTTGGTTTACATTTATTTCTTTTTTGTAAGGTTTTATTGTTTTTCTAGCTGTCATACAGTTTAATATTAGTTTCATATGCACAATATAATGATTCAATACTTGCATACACCACTTGGTGCTCATATAAGTGCACTCCTTAATCCCATCACCCATTTCACCCATCCCTTCCACCCACTTCCCCTTTGGTAACCATCACTTTGCTTTATTGTCTATACTTAAGTCTTTTTTTTTTTACTCTTATTTATTTTCTTCAAATTTTTATTTAAATTCTAGCTAGTTAAAAACAGTACAATATCGGTTTCAGGAGTAGAATTCAGGGATGCATTGCTTACATACAACACCCACCCAGTGCTAATAGCCATCTAGCCCGTCTGCCCCCCAACCCCCATCTCCCTCCATCAGGCCTCAGTTTGTTCTCTATTGTTGAGATGTTCTTCTGGCTTGTTTCCCTCTCTGTTTCGACCCCTTATATGTTCATCTGTTTTGTTTCTTAAATTCCACATATGAGTGGAATCACATGGTATTTGTCTTTCTCTGACTTATTTCACTTAGCATAGTATATTATTTTTGTTGGCTGAGTAATATTTATATATATATATATATATCTATCACATCTTCTTTATCCATTCATCAGTCAGTTGGCATTGGGGCTCTTTCAATAGTTTGGCTACTGTTTGATAATGCTCTATAAGCATTGGGGTGCATGTACTCCTTCAAAATTGTATTTTTTTATTCTTTGGGTGGATACCAAGTAGTGCAATTGCTAGGTTGTAGGGTAGTTCTATTTTTAACTTTTTGAGGACTGTCCATACTGATTTCCAGAGTGGCTGCACCAGTTTGCATTCCCACCACAGTGCAAGAGGGTTTCCCTTTCTCTGCATCCTTGTCAACATCTGTTGTTTCCTGTGTTAATTTTAGTCATTCTGACAGGTGTGAGGTGATACCTCATTGTGGTTTTGATTTGTATTGTCCTGATGATGAGTGATATTTGAACATCTTTTTATGTATCTGTGGGCCATCTGGATGTCTTCTTTGGAAAAGTATCTGTTCATGTCTTCTGCCCATTCATTAACTTGATTATTGTTTGAGTGTTGAGTTTGATAAGTTCTTCATATTTTGGGTACTGACCCTCTATCCAATATGTCTTTTCCAAATATCTCCTTCCATTACATAGGCTGCCTTTTAGTCTTGTTGATTGTTTCCACTGTGCAGAAGCTTTTTATCTTGATACATCCCAGTAGTTCATTATTGGTTTGTCTCTGGTGACATGTCTAGCCAGAAGTTGCTACATGTTGGCTTATATTTAGACGTACTCTATGGAATTTCCACTATTCAATACACTTATTTTACTTCTACATTACCTTCTGCTCCTGATTTTTGTTGTTTTTGTTTTTATGTTGTCAAGTTTTACAATATTTACTCTCTATTCCATCACTATAATTGTCTTCAGTAGTGCTTTATCTACAGGTTAATTCTAAATATTAACTAAAGAGTAATAATATTTACAGAACTCAACCATTAGGTAACTGGATCCAAAGAGAAGGAAATGTAATCCTAAATCACTCACAAGTCACAGGGGCCAGAGGCTTCTTTCTTGATTTCATTGAAGCTATCTCTGTTTCTGGGCCTTGCTCAGCTGTTTTTTCTTCATATATTTATCTTGTTTTCTTATATTACATTTTTAAAAAAGATTTTATTTATTCTTAGAGATACAGAGAGAGAGAGAGAGGGGCAGAGACACAGGCAGAGGGAGAAGCAGGCTCCATGCAGGGACCCTGACGTGGGACTTGATCCCAGGTCTCTGGGATCACACCCTGGACTGAGGGCAGTGCCAAACTGCTGAGTCACTCGGGCTGCCCTATATTACATTTTTATTTTATTGGAGCCTCTCACCAGACTTTTTTTCATATGGAGTATCAGAGCATAACATTTAAAAATATTTTTATGCCTGAAAATGTATTGAATTTGAGTACACAGTTTACTGATAGTTTGGCTGGGTATAGATTTCCAGTTTCAGACGTTTCCCTCAGAACTTCAAAGGAATGGCTGTTGAGCAGTATGCTGTCATTGCGATCTTGTTACTTTGTAGATAGCTTTTCTTTTCTTTTCTTTTTTTTTTTAATTTATTTATTAATGAGAGACAGAGAGAGAGAGAGAGAGGCAGAGATACAGGCAGAGGGAGAAACAGGCTCCATGCAGGAAGCCTGACATGGGACTTGATCCCAGGACTCCAGGATCACACCCTGGACTAAAGGCGGTGCTAAACTGCTGAGCCACCTGGGCTGCCTGATAACTTTTCTTCTTTAGGATAATTTTTAGGACTTTGTCTTTACCCTTGGAATTCTGCAATTTCACCAAAATTTGTTTAGATGTATGTTGTTCCTATTCTTTTTACTTTTAATTTGGTAGCTCTTTTCATTATAAATATTTGTTTCTTTATTTGCCTCTGGGATTTCTACGCTCACCCCCATTATTTATTTGATTATTTATTCCTTCTGATTTTTTACTTTTAGGATTCAGTAGATATATATAGACTTTTTGGCTCCCTTCCACAATCTCATGTTTTCTCTCTCTCTCTCTCTCTCTCTCTCTCCAATTTTGCTCTCTTTGATGGGAACTTTCCCCATCTATCCAGTCTCCAATCTTATCCATTGTTAATTTCTATTCCATACATTGATTTTTTTTTTTTAAAGTAAACTCTAGGCCCTGCATGGGGCTTGAACTCCTGACTCTCCACTATTGGGAGTTGCATGCTCCACAGACTGAGCCAGCCAAGTGACTCCATACATTGATTTTTTAAAATTTTAATTTGGTAGGCAGGTAGGCATATTTTTAATTTCAGGAATTTTTCTTACACAAGGATTATTCTTATTTCATAGCAACAATTACAGTTTGTTCATTAATTTATTTTGATTTATCTTCAACTCAAATATATCCACTCAGATAACTCTGAAGGCACATCCTAGGACATTTAAAAAAATTGCTTTCATTTTCCTTAATCATCTCTATTTCTTTTGATGTCATATTCATTCATCCTTTTAATGAAAATCAATTTTCTCAAATGTCTTATGATCCTGATTGTAACTGAAAGAGTGGTTTGCTTCATATGGATAGCTTACAGGGGGTTTTCTCTGTAGTTTAAAAATGTCTGTTTCCTCAATGGGCTTCTACCCTGAAGGTCTTACTTAGGGCCCCAGTAAAGGTGGATCTTTCCATAGAGTTCTTGAATAAGGAGAAGTCATATAGATTGGGGACCCTCACCCCCACAATCTCCAAGGTAATAGGACTTTACTCTGGGGTTAGCCCTTTGTATTTTATGCTTAGATGGAGCCAGTAACATCTATACTTTCCCTCCACCTGGTCTAACATAGAAGTCTTTAGTCATTTATTCAAACTCTTTCAGTCTCTACCTACTTCCTGCACTAACTTCCTTTCCCAGTCACATTCCCATTATTTCCATAGAGAGGTTGTTATGCTTTATCCTGGGGGCAGAAAATGCTGCTGCCAGTCTATAAACTCTAAGTCTGGGGACAGAGCAAAGGTTTGATTAACATTATGATTCTTATTATAGTTTTGTAGTTTATTATCATGATGATGAACATTCTGCCCACTCAAGCTCCATTGTACTCTAGGGAAGGACCACTCTGTTTGTCTTTTGGGCTGTAATTTTCCTTACTCTTTTTTTTTTTTTTTTTTTTTATTTTTTTTTTATTTTTTTTTTATTTTCCTTACTCTTATTCTTTATTGATCTTATCCTAGTAGCTCTATATTTTTCAGGATTTCCTTAATATTTCAGATGACAGCTGGTGCCCTTTCTTATATTTGGCTAGGTCAGGAAAACATTTTTTTCTGCCCTATCAGTATAGCAATAAGACTTCAGTAGATGGGGTGTTGATGCACATGCTAAGCCTATTAGCTAGGAATAGAAGGTAGAATAGAATTTCTGAGAGAGTGTGTATAGGAACGGTGGGTTACCCGATGAGCTTAAATGTGTTTAATTTAAATTTACCTTTTTCCTTTGGCCAAACTTATAACAACTTCATTGCTCCATAAACTGTCCTCCTTTACCATCTACTTCAAAAGCCTAGTTGCCTTAGCTTTTTTCTTTCTGAAATTTCCTTTGACTTCTCCAGCTCACCTATAATCTATTTCTGGAACTCCAGAAACACTTCAAAGTCAGGGCTAGAGTGGGGAATACATGGCATTTGTATAGCTTTTATCTGTTTCCACCCCTAAACTGATGGTAAAATCTCTTCAAGTGTTCTTGTGTATTTATATAAGAGTATGTGCACTGGTGGGTTTTGGTGCATAAAAGAGTATGGTCTGCTGATCCTATGGAACATGGTTATGGAATACTTATAAATTAAAAAAAAGAAAATCTATTCTTGTAAGAAGCTTAACTATGCATTGTTTCTCTTCTATAGTTTAGGAATATGCTAGAATTGTACTACTGGAACTTTGATTAAAAGCAAAGTTTTTTAGTGGCTCTGACTTTTTTTAAAAAATTTGCATTAAAAAATAACCCATTAGGGGCACCTGGGTGGCTCAGCGGTTGAGCGTCTGCCTTCCAGCTCAGGGCCTGATCCTGGTGTATCGGGATTGAGTCTTGCATTGGGCTCCCTTCATAGAGCCTGCTTCTCCTTCTACCTGCGTCTCTGCCTCTCTCTCTCTCTCCTTGTGTCTCTCATGAATAAATAAATAAAATCTTTTAAAAAACCCATTAGTTCTCAAGGGGTTTAGGTTTGTAATACATAACGAGGCATTCCCTCCTTTTACCCCATTTTCCCACATATTCATGGGAATAAAACACCTCAGTAATCTTACTCTTTCTTATAATCTCTTTCTTGTACAAGGGAGGATGAAATATTAATTGCTGTATCAGCCACTTTAAGATTTAATATCTTTTCCCCTTCTATTAGCAATATACCTCTTGCGTGGCTTCTGTCTATTCTTACAGCTGTCTGAGAGATAAGCAACTGTAAAGTCTCTGGAAGTAATCTATAAATTATATTCAAATTCACATGGCCAAGTGAGCCTGTCTTTAATTTCCCAAAATGACTCTACTAGAGATTTGCTGGTGAACTTCAATTGGAAACATTATGTTTTCCACCTACTCATACTCCTGTCAAATATGTTCATGTTAGAAAAGAAAAAACTGGTGAAATAGGCCTTCAAGTTCTCTGCCAGCTAGAGAGGCTGCATGGGTACAATAGGGCGGCACCCTGGTTCAAGCCAGTAAACCATGCTATTGAAAGAAAAGCAGGAAAATAAGAATGAAATTATTTGGTTGGTGCCAGAAGAGGCATCTCTTGTGAACTTAGTGTGGCACATCCGTGCTCTCAGACAGTGAGAGAAATTCTTGATTCTAACCAATGTATAGTGTTCTTAAATTACACCCAAGAAAGAGTGTAAGGGATGGGTTATAAGGCATCTGTTTTTTATGATTTGACTGAATAGTATTTCGAGTTTCATACTATTGGACCTATCCTACCAATCTAACGTCGTCTCCAGTCTCCAATCCTGGTGAGTCAGAGTCCTTGTCACTCTGAGCATGTGCCATGTTCTCATTATCACCTCCCTGCCTTTCCTCCTGCTTTTCCTCTTTCTGACATGACTTTATCTGTTCTTTCCCATCTCAAACCTTTTCCAGTAGACAACCTCTCCAGGCTGTCCCTCAAGTCAAAGAACTAAATGATTTCTTCCAGAGATCCTGTTATGTTCCTAGTACTCTGTCAACTGTGTAGGATGTAGAGAAAGATTTATATTTAACATTTATTTAGAACTATGTGCGAGGCACTTGATGGGGTCATTTGCATGGAGCAGTATCTGACTCAACTCTTATAACTTACGCAATTTTTAGTTTGTAGATGAAGAAACAGACGGAAGTTACTGTGTAGTAAGTGGAGAACTTATTTTGAGCCCATGCCTACCTTATTCCAAATTACTTGTTCTTTTCATTATACCATGATGTCCATGCCAATGGATTTATAATTTCTTTGAGGTGCAAAGTGGAGATATGGAATCATAAAATATTATAGTCTCAGAATTGAGAGGGTTTTTGGCATCTTATAGTTCAACCATTTCCTAGAGACTGAATGTTCTACATCATATCTTTGAGAATTAAAAAAAAAAAAAGCAGCTTCTCTCTGAAAACCTTCAGTGACACGTACCTGTCATGTTGGATGAATGAACCTGGGTGAGACACCTTAAATTTGTCCCTACTGAATATTATTGCCAATGTCGGCTCTCTTTCCAATTATCTCAGAAAAACTTTTAACTTTATTTGGCCATTCAGTATTCTTTTTCTTTCATCCAAGTTATATATATTTTTCTCAGAGTGCTGTAATTACTACCAGCCTGTCATTGACAAAAATGTTCTTAGGGTAGATGTGTGAGGGCACCACTGTTGCTCTCCTTGCCAGTTGAGAACTCTGCAATGATTGGCAGGCATCCTTGGGATGTGGTCACTTCATCATCTAGAAAGTTCATTATACTTATTGCTCTTAAAGTATGGTAGGTTGAATTTTTGCTAAATACTTTGATGAAATGCAAGAGCGTTAGCATTTATTCCATTTATTCCATTTTCCATTTTGCCTTTGTAAAATCCCTAAACAAAAGGGAATTAAGCTAGTCTGGTGTGACTTGTATTTGCTGGACTAAGGTTGACATCATAGCATCTTTTCATTTCTTTCCAAGCTTGCATAAGCTGCCTATTTGCTAATCTGTTGTAGAATTCATCCCCAAATGATACATATGACTTGTGATGTCCAAATTCTTGCAATTTTGAAAAATTGGGACATTGTTTGTAAAAGAGCATAAACATGACTTAGTTGCAGTTTATAATGAAGCACCTTACTTGACATAGACCATATGTACTTGTGGGAGAACAGAAGAACATGGCGTAATCATGAAAGTTTTTGGAGGATGGTTAGAATTGAGCCACAAAGTGTGAATATGAAAGAGAATTCCAAATTATGGGAATGGGATAAACAAAGGTGTGAAGGTCTAAGATATGAATGAGTTTGGTGTATTTGTGGGCTCAAGAGGCATGGGTTTGGTAGGAATGGTGAGTTAATGCTGGAAAGTTTTGGGAATGCAGTGGGACAGGCAAGTGGGACATGTTTGTGAGATAATCTTGAAGGTGATATAGAAATGTTGGCTGTGAATGTTGTAAGACAAAAGGCATTGAAAATTTTTGAGCAGTGACCTGGCAAAAGAAGCAGTGGAAGAGAATGACCCTGGCTGCTGTGTATAAGAAAGCATAATATGGAAGAGCTGCTGGAATCAAGGAGTACTAACTAGAAATGACACAGAGATCCCAGAATGAGAATGGAAGAGTCTTGCTTTAATGTAGGGACATTGAAACTGAATAACAATGGGGACGCAGATCCATTTTAGTGGGAAATGGGCCAGATTGAATATAAAGGTTACTTTTATGTATCAATTTTATTTATTTTTAAGATTTGATTTATTTGATTTTATTTATTTATTTTTATTTATTTATTTGACAGAGTCACAAGCCAGGGAGTGGCAGGCAGAGGGAGAAGGAGAAGCTGACTCCCTGCAGAGCAGGGAGCCCAATGGGGCACTCGATCCCAGAACCCTGGGATCATGACCTGAGCTGAAGGCAGATGCTTAACTGACTGAGCCACCCAGGCAGCCTGTCAACTTATTTTAGTGTTAGTTTATTTGGGCCATAGGATGCCCAAATATCTAGTTAAAGATTATTTCTAGGTGCGTCTCTAAGAGTATTTACAGAAAAGATTAGCACTTGAATCTGTGGACTTGGTTCATATCATCTGCCCCATTGTGGGTGGGCGTCATCCAAATCACTGAGGCCCTAAATAGTACAAACATGCAGAGAAAGGGAGAATTCTCTCTCTGATTGGTTGAGCTGGGACATTAGTCTTCTGCCTTCAGACTGGGACTTATACGATTGGCACTCCTGGTTCTTGGACCTTCAGACTTGGACTGGACTTATACCATTGGCTTTCCTGGGTTGATCTCCAGCTCTGATGGCAGACTGTGGGATTTCTCAGCATCCATAATCATGAGCCAATTCCTCATAATAAATATCTTTATATTTCTGACGTATCCTATTGTTTCTGTTTTTCCCGAGAAGCCTGACTAATATGGGATGCTTGACTAGCTTAGTGGTGGAATGATTGAATGAGAGAATCTGAGGAATGAAAGGGTGGTGGTTAATATAACTTTTCCAGTCTTGCTGCCTGCAAGGAGTCTGTTGCCATGAAAAGAAATAGTATAGGGAAATTAGGGCAGGGCATATATACTTTGATTGTGTAACTGGATTAATTGGAAATGAGGTCCTGTATAGAAATGTTACTTTCAGAGGTATCCTAAACACTTCTACCAAAACTTTCATGTGGAGGTTAATTCATTGTAGGTATCTCTTTAAATATATATGTAGAGGCAGCAAAATAACCTCCCACCTCACATCTTTAGAGAAAATATGGGGCCCTGTAACTATTGAGGAAAAATACATTCACCTTCAAATTATATTGTTTTAGAGGTTAAAAGTATATAATTTCCCAAGGAACACATCGAGATTCAGCCTGCTGGGAGGCTATTGCTCAATTACTCCCAGCAGTGGCGAAGGTGCCTTCAACTCCTCCATCTCTGGTTAAGTTGGTGGGAGCAGAGGCCTTGCCCAGGCTGCGGGCTGGCAGGACAAATTTGGGCCTGCCAGGGCTCATGGCCCTGCCCCTTGGGCCATGGTTCCTCTGCTCCGATGTGTCAGGAGGCTGCCTAATGGCAGGTTGCCTGCACGGGTGGCCCTGGCCTCTGCTTCCCATGCCTGTTAGTTAATTTGTCTGGCTGGCATATCTGAGCATGTTTGTATCCCAGGCTCTGTCCCTTGGGTGTGACCAAGTTGAAAGATTTGTGAAGTTTCTTGTCTCTACAGAAAGAGGCCAAGTCTGAGCTTAGCCATTTGGAGAGGCTAGGGTGACTGCCAGAGGTAACCCTGCCCTTGCGGGTATAGACTATGTCACCTTCAAGCTGCAAAGGCCCTGCTGGGCAGGAATAGCTGCTAAGAGCTCATCACAGTCAAACCCTGATGCCAGAGGATGCATCTTATTAGAGATACCGTTATTTGTTATAGGGCATCGTGAGTGCTGTGACCACCTTGAATTTCTGTTACTTTAAAACTTAACATCTGATATTTTTGGTGGTTTCCAATGTGACACAAGAGATCATCACATTTATATGTACCAAATGCATAGATCATCTAGAAATAATTTGCTTTTCTGTACTTTTCCCCCAAAATACACAGAATCTTGATGTTCTGGTGGCTTTGAAAAACATAATTTTTTTAAGATTTTATTTATTTATTCATGAGACACACACACACACACACACACACACACAGAGGCAGAGACACAGGCAGAGGGAGAAGCAGGCTCCATGCAGGGAGCTCAATGTGGGACTCGATCCTGGGCCCCCAGGATCACGCCCTGGGCTGAAGGCAGCGCTAAACCACTGAGCCACCCAGGCTGTCCTGAAAAACATAATTGTTGAAACTCACTTAAGGATTTTAGGTCTGTCTTTCTTCCCAGTGCTCTTCCTTAATTTTGCCAATTCGAATGTCAGTTGGCATAAGCAGAAGCAGTACTTGAGAGGAACCTGGGCGGCTCAGTTGGTTAAGCCTCCCTACTCTTGATTTCATCTCAGGTCTTGATCTCAGGGTTGTGAGTTCAAGTCCTGTGTTGGGATCCATGCTGGGTATGGAGCCTACTTAAAAAACATGAAATAAAAAAATAAAAGAGGCAGTACTTGACCTGGGAAAAGGGTGGAGAAGGGTGAACTGGTGGCTCCAAAAAGTAGCAAAGAGAAGAAAATAATCCAGGCAGGAAAGTAGGACTGGATGTGAGTGCCTAGGAAGCGCTCATTGCCTCACATCCTTCCTCCCACTGGCAATCTTTGAATGATTGCTCATTAAAACTCCTGAAAATGTGCAACCAAAACAAATCCACTGTAATCAATTCAAAGGTTGATTCTGGTCTGCAGTTTGAGGTTTTGGAAAAGGATCAGTGGCTCATGTTAAAGATTTATAAACAGGCCCCAATGTCAGTGAAAGGCAGAGCATCAAGAAAGGGAAATGCTGGAAGCTTTGACTCATCAAAGAGAGTCTGTAGCTTTTCTAGCTCTTCTTTCTTTCTCAGGATCTCTCCTGGTAACAAGGAGGGTTTGGAAATTGTGTTTTAGCAAATGCATGAGAGGGGAAGGTTGAAGGGATATGACACATTGACAAGTGACTGGGGGAGCCAGCCTCGGGGAGGATGGTAAATCTGATGCCTGCTGAAAATGAGGGCTGCCCCAAATCCCTTCCAGGTTTAATTTCAGGTGTGCAGCTGATCCATATAAATTGGGGACTGGACAAGATGGGGCAGTGTATCTTCTTTCCTTTGGAAGCCCAACAGATCTTAAAAAGTAGCCCCGGAGCAGAAACAGTAGTCCTTGCCCGAACTGTTCAGGGCCGGTGTTGACATTTTACTCCATCTGCAACTATATTTATGTATTTCTATTCCCCACCTTTGTGCAGGATTCCTATAGTGTATCATTACCACCATCATCATCTTCCTCAGAATAGCTGCTAACATGTGTTGATGTTTACTCTGTGCCAGGCACTATACTCAGGAGTTGTTTTTTGCCCTACAAAGCCAATGAGATAACTAGTATTCTTATTCCTGTTTTTACAGAAGGGAACAATTGAGACTTAAGGAATAGAGTGCTTTGTTCAAGTCACACATCCAAAAAGTCATGGGGTCAGAGTCCAACTCAGGAAGCTTGTCTCCAGAGCCTCTATGCTCTAAATGCATAGAAGGATAGACAAATGAACAAGTTGATAAATGACTTTCCAGGAGGCTCTCCAGCAGTGCTCTCTTTGCCCTGACTTCAAAATTCATAGAACCCAGGGACATGGCCTGTGGCATCTCTCTCGTATCCATCAGTGATGCAACCATTCCCCTTTTGGGGTATGTGTCCCCTGCTCAGACACACAGCCCTTCTGTGGCAGGCTGCTGATAGCTCTGTGTACCTAAGTGAACACTACAACTGTCCTCTATGGCAGTACTGGGCAGGGCACCTCTGAGAGTCCCCAGGAATCCAGGGAGAAGCATATCCTCACTTCATGTACAAGAGATACCCTCAAGCCTCTTGGCAACAACCATATTTAGAGGAACCAGGTCAAGTACCTTCTCCATGGATGGAGATGGGAAGGGAAGGAGTAGGTAGGAACAAGTGCCAAAGTGTGATTCCCCTAAACTACCAAACTCTGCTTTTGCTTTGAAGATACCCTCTGTAATGGGTTGAATCATGCTCCCCAAAGGTATGTTCAAGTCTTAGCTTGTGTTTGTAATTGTGATCTTATTTGGAAATAGGCTCTTTGTCCATGTCATTAGTTAAGATGAGGTTATATTGGATTGGGATGGGCTCTAAATACAGTGACTGATGTCCTTAGGAAAAGGAAAGGACACACACAGGAAAGAAGTCTACCTGAAGACACAAAGGAACATTGGAGTGATGCATGTGCAAGCCAA
Source organism: Canis lupus baileyi (assembly GCF_048164855.1). NCBI lineage: Eukaryota > Metazoa > Chordata > Mammalia > Carnivora > Canidae > Canis > Canis lupus. Next base: position 63,547,057 of record NC_132847.1, read on the forward strand.
GGAATGACAAGGATTGCCAGGAGGTTCCAGAAGCTAGGATGAGACAAGGAGGGAAAGAAGGAAGGAAATATTTTCTCCTAGTGCCTTAGGGGGATCATGGCCCTTCTGATTTTGGACTTTTATTTTCTAGAACTAGGAGAGGATACATTCTGTTGTTTTAAGTCATCTAGTTTGTGGTAATTTGTTATGGAAGCACTAGGAAACTAACTCCCCTTGTATTTTCTCCTTTCCCACTTGCTTTTTATCTTAGGATGTCACTTCTTCTGGCACTCTTACCCATGTCTATCCCACCCTGCAATGTCTTCACTAGATCTGCCTTCAGTAATTTGGGTGAGAAATAATTTAGACAGAAAAAAAGGAAGTTTGATATTTCAAGTTGTTACCACAAAGAAATCTATTACATCACTAAGTTACACCTTGGTGGTTAGTAGGTACTCAGTAATGTCTAGTGAATCAAAGAATGAAAGACTGAATAAAGATCGAATTTATGGGGCATAGATTTCCATTTTGCTTTCTGCCCCTCCCTCCCTACTCTGTGGAGTGAATTTTCGTCAAAATAGAAGACTGATTTGCTTCAGATCTTCAAGGGATGGACTCTGACCCTTGGGGGTTCAAGTCAAGGAGCAATTACTCAGTGCATTAGTATTAATTGCCTCCATTTATAGAAGAGCCTAGTGTGTGCCAGGCACCATAGTGGGTTCTTACATGCATTATCTCATTTACTTACTAGAACCCAATGAAGTACCCACCTTACTACTTAATTGATGAACTATGAGGTAATTAATTACAATACTAATTTTAATACTAATAAAGAAAACATGTTTTGAGTACTTATGTACCATGCTGGGGATTTTCCATACACTATATTATACAACGCTGCCAGTGACCATTCAAGATTGGTTCTATATCCTCTAATTTTACAGAGAGGCTAAGTGACTTGCCCCATGTTGCATAGCATCATGTCTATTCTTAATACGCACATAAAATCTGAAGATATGGCTTTTGTCCTCTTGGAGCTTACAATCCAGATGGAGAGAGGAGACTGATTCATGGAATGACTCAGTTTGTGTTTACTGATACAATTACCTGAGGCCCAGGCTGGCTTTGAGAAACAACTTCAATCTAGGGGAAAATGAGAAGGAATGAGGAGGGGCCTCCAGGGATTGTTACTGAAATGCCTCATCTTAATTGAATTGGAAGTGTTAGAGCAAGATGTAGGGCATGATGGTAGGAGGTCCTCAAAATTTGTAAGAAGGTCCCCTTCTGAGAGGGGCAGTTATACACATCACTGCAGAATGGCTGAACTTGACTGTCTTCATAGGAAAAGAGCTTCGAGGATGGTTCTTTGATCTGTTCACTTAATGAACATTAGAAATGTTCAAATCAAATTAAGATCGGTATGTATCCTTAGGTGTGTTGAGAATCCACTCTCCTGTTCCTTCCTATTTGGCATAATGTACTTCATGGGGGTTTGGCTACAACCCAGAGGACTCATTCTTAGGATCTTAAATACTCTGGGATTGGAGCTGGTGTCCTTAGGCATCTGATTATACCAGGTTTGGGGATGTGCCGTGGGACAGATGACTCTTGATAGAGGCCATTTTGTCATTGCAGTCTGTCTATGATGATCCTAACTCCCCCTTCTCTACCAAGGCTGTGAGGATCATGGAGCCTAGGGTTTGGGCATAATGCCCTGGGAAAAGACACACTTGAATGTTCTAGAGGGTAGGGCAGAGAAGGGTGACAAGAGAGATAGCACTTGGGGTGGAAACTAAAGTTTGGAAACCATTCACCTGAAAGGGCTAAAAAGAGGTTGAATTTATAGTGAAAACAGGAGAAATAGGAAGAAAGTGAAAAATTAGGGGAAAACTTTAGAGATGGACAGCAGAGAACTCTTCTGGATTCAGAGAAGATAACTGCAGAGACTCATTGTTCAGAATCCTCTGGCTCTGGGCTTGGGCAAGGAGAATTCATAAGGATGTCAATTTTTCCTGTACTGGAGTGTCCTAAAGGCTCATCACTCACTTGGAAAACCCCTGTGCATTCTTCAAAACCCAACATTGGCATTTACATCTCCCAGATGATTTCCTTGATCCTTCATTATGCATTAGGACCCTCTCTTCTGTGTCACTATAACATTCTCTTCTTACCTTTGTCCTAATGTTTACTAGCCTATCCTGTAACATTCTGTTTTCCCCTTTTCCCCACTGTGTGCAGCTTGGTTAGGAGAGTGTAGTGTTATTTGCCGTGTTTTCATCCAGCACATGGCCAATAGCAGAAGCTCAAAGCCCGCTTATTGATCCCAATTATAAATTTAAAAATGGTCATTTTGTTCCACTTGATTTTACTGTGAACCTAAAATTGCTCTAAAACAATAGTCTACTAAAAAAAAAGTTATTTGGTTTTATACACCAGTATCCTGTGAGATTAATTGGAACGTGAATTCTTAAGACCCAATTCGATTTGGATACATGGGCAAAATCATAATTTTGGATCTAAAGAGCTAAGTAGATACACACTGAGCACTCTCAGACCCTGGCCCCAGGGAGGTCCAGCCAATGTGTCTGTCTCTCTCTGACATCCCCATGCTTTAGATTCAGTGGGGTTTGAGGCCGCCTCTGTCCTTAGTCTGTGGAATTTGCAGATGGTGTTGGCAGATGCCCAGCTTGGTCCTCCTCAATGCTCCTTGTTCTCCGCTGGCGGTCATTGCTTGGTAGGTCTGGTGCTGGCAGAGAGGCGGTGGGAGTCTAGGGGCAGAGTAACTGGGAAATCTGACTTTCATGCCTGGAATGAAGACTCACCCATGCAACCTGGGCAAAGTGTTTGACCCTTTTTGGATGGCCTGTGCTGAAATGGCTGTGGACCCCTGCGGACCCCATGGCGAAGTTTGCAGGCCAGGCAATACTGCCGTACTCGGTTTCCATCCCCAGGGTGGAAACATCTCCTGCTTCCGTCTTCAGAGAGGCTTTCTCTGTGCTGCTTTGTGAGACATTTCTGAGAACTGCCTGCATTCTGTTTCTGGTGGCGAATTGATTTAGAAGATCTTTTGTTGATAGCTCAGCTTCAAAAGCATCAGAGTCTGCTGTTTATCCTCTTTCTCCCTTACAGGCAAGGAGATGTTCTTGCAAAGGAGATGGGGAAAAATAAAAATGCCCTTGTTATTGACTTATAAACTCATTAGGCCCTTTTTTGGACCTGTAGTGTAACTATTTTGTAGGTAAATAATGTGATTTCTACATGTATTACACTCAGCTAAATGGGGATGGGTGGGTAAGGGTAAATCAAACCATGCTGTGTCTGAAGAGTATGTGAGTTTTATATTAAGGGTTTCATAGCTTTCTTTTGTTTCAGATGTCTATTTAAATTATTTTAGCAAATATTCATTGAGCCCTTAATGTATGGTAAATGTAGATAAAATAGGATTTTGGGAAGTTCATGGGCTCCTGGAAGAGAGACAAGTAAACACAGAAATTTTTAGGGCAATTAGAGCACCAGACACTTTCAGATACTCACTGTAGAGGTCCTTTATCCCCAAGGGCACTGTGTGGGTCTGAATTATGTTTATGCAAACTTGGGTACGGGCAGGTCCTAGGCCATATCTTCTTAGCTTTGACTCTGGGGCAGAAAAGACTCATAGTTCCAGTTTGGAAAACTTTGGGGCTGGACTAAGATTAGTCTGGCTGGATCACACAGTCCCTTCTGTGGCCTGAGGTGGGGTTTAGGGGTAAGGGTGGCCAACCCTAAGAGATGGAGTAGATGGTTGGAGAAAGAGTAGGCGCCATCCTCCTTGGAAAGGAGAGTGCTGTTCTTAGGAGGAGGAATGCTTGGGCAGAGGAACAGCTGCCCACCACAGCTGAGGAGCATTGATCAACATTGATTCCTGTCTGGAGAGAGAGCCAAGTTTTACATTCATCCACCTCAAATGTCTTCATCTACAGCCAATTCTCCTGGTGAGGGACATCATAAGCTATCCTCCTATCCTTATCATTACCGTTATCGTACTTATTTAGTGAGCATCTGCTATATGCTAGGCACTGGACCAGGTGGTTTATATAAATTCTTTATTTTTACAACAATCTTATAGGGCAGAAATTATGAGCTACTTTATTGCTACTCGAACACAACACATAACTTACCTAAAGTGTGGGAGATGGGATCTGAATCTTGTCTCTCTGGCTTCAATGCCTGTCTTCTTTCTGCTACCTTGTTGCTGTTTGGGATTTGTGCATCTCTAGGATGAAAGATAGTCTGTAATGATAATATGTAACTGAACTCAAAGACTTGACTGCCAGCTATGACCTACAAAATCTCCACTGAGAATTCTGTTTGTGATGATTTATTGTCATGTTTTATGAGGGTTCTAGGCACCAGGAAGGGTGTTCAGAATAATCTTGGAGTAAACAACTCTTCTAACATGTTCCCTAGTGCAAATCTGCAGGTGGTCATGGTCAGCCTACTGGCAAAACAAAAATGGGTGATGGAACACATTAATTATTGGCTGTTGATGGAAACCATTATGGTGTTCATGATTATTACTCTTTTTTGGAGTATTTAGAAAAACACGCTGAAGGAATGCCATAAAAATGTGTTATATTCCAAGGAGAATGTTCTGTGTTTAGCCACTGCAGAGTATCAATTTTGGTTGACTAATACAATAGTAAAAACAATAATGATAATACTAGATACCCATAACCTGTCATTGTTTTTTTTTTTGAAAATGTGTATATACTATGCTAATTTTTAAAAAATTTATTGAGATATAACTGACATACAATATTAGTTTTAAGTGTACAACATAATGATTTGGCATTTTTTATATTGTAAAACTGTCTCCATAACAAGTCCAGTTACCATTTGTGACTATATAAAATTAATGCAATGTTATTGACTATATTCCCCATGCTGTACATTATTACATCCCCATTACTTATTTTTATTTTAAAACTGGAAGTATGTACTTCTTTTTTTTTAATTTATTTTTTATTGGTGTTCAATTTACTAACATACAGAATAACACCCAGTGCCCGTCACCCATTCACTCCCACCCCCCGCCCTCCTCCCCTTCTACCACCCCTAGTTCGTTTCCCAGAGTTAGCAGTCTTTACGTTCTGTCTCCCTTTCTGATATTTCCCACACATTTCTTCTCCCTTCCCTTATATTCCCTTTCACTATTATTTATATTCCCCAAATGAATGAGAACATATAATGTTTGTCCTTCTCCGACTGACTTACTTCACTCAGCATAATACCCTCCAGTTCCATCCACGTTGAAGCAAATGGTGGGTATTTGTCATTTCTAATAGCTGAGTAATATTCCATTGTATACATAAACCACATCTTCTTTATCCATTCATCTTTCGTTGGACACCGAGGCTCCTTCCACAGTTTGGCTATCGTGGCCATTGCTGCTAGAAACATCGGGGTGCAGGTGTCCTGGCGTTTCATTGCATTTGTATCTGGGGGCATCACAATGCCAGATTTCAGGTTGTACTACAAAGCTGTGGTCATCAAGACAGTGTGGTACTGGCACAAAAACAGACACATAGATCAGTGGAACAGAATAGAGAATCCAGAAGTGGACCCTGAACTTTATGGGCAACTAATATTCGATAAAGGAGGAAAGACTATCCATTGGAAGAAAGACAGTCTCTTCAATAAATGGTGCTGGGAAAATTGGACATCCACATGCAGAAGAATGAAACTAGACCACTCTCTTTCACCATACACAAAGATAAACTCAAAATGGATGAAAGATCTAAATGTGAGACAAGATTCCATCAAAATCCTAGAGAAGAACACAGGCAACACCCTTTTTGAACTCGGCCATAGTAACTTCTTGCAAGATACATCCACGAAGGCAAAAGAAACAAAAGCAAAAATGAACTATTGGGACTTCATCAAGATAAGAAGCTTTTGCACAGCAAAGGATACAGTCAACAAAACTCAAAGACAACCTACAGAATGGGAGAAGATATTTGCAAATGACCTATCAGATAAAGGGCTAGTTTCCAAGATCTATAAAGAACTTATTAAACTCAACACCAAAGAAACAAACAATCCAATCATGAAATGGGCAAAAGACATGAAGAGAAATGTCACAGAGGAAGACACAGACATGGCCAACATGCACATGAGAAAATGCTCTGCATCACTTGCCATCAGGGAAATACAAATCAAAACCACAATGAGATACCACCTCACACCAGTGAGAATGGGGAACATTAACAAGGCAGGAAACCACAAATGTTGGAGAGGATGCGGAGAAAAGGGAACCCTCTTACACTGTTGGTGGGAATGTGAACTGGTGCAGCCACTCTGGAAAACTGTGTGGAGGTTCCTCAAACAGTTAAAAATAGACCTGCCCTACGACCCAGCAATTGCACTGTTGGGGATTTACCCCAAAGATACAAATGCAAGGAAGTATGTACTTCTTAATCCCATTTACCCATTTTGTATGCCTGTCCCAGCCCCCTCCCTTCTGGCAACCACCAGTCTCTTCTCTGTATCTATGAGTCTGGGTTTTGTTTTGCTTGTTTTGTTTTTTAGATTCTACATATGAATGGAATTATATGGTGTTTGTCTGATTTATTTCACTTAGCATAATATTTCAAGGTCCACCTATGTTGTCAAAAATGGTAAGATTTCTTTTTTTTTTTTTTTTATGGCTGAGTAGCATTCCAGTGTGTGTGTGTGTATCACATCTTCCATTGATGGACACTTAGATTGTTTGCTATCTTGGCTTGTAAATAATGCTGCAATTAGTATAGGGATTGCATGTATCTTTTCAAATTCATGTTTTTGTTTTCTTTCAGTAGATACCCAATAGTGGAATCACTGCATCACCTGGTAGTTCTGTTTTTAATGATTTGAGGAGCCTCCATACTGTTTTCTACAGTGGCGGCACCAATTTACATTCCCACCAATGGTACATAAGGGTTTCCTTTTCTGTACATTTTCACTAATACTTATTATTTATTGTTTTGTTGATAATAGCTATTTTGACAGATATAAGGTGATATCTCATGATGGTTTTGATTTGTATTTCACTGATGATTTATATTTCAGATGACTTATGTGTATATTGACCATCTGTATGTCTTCTTTGGAAAAATGTCTATTCAGATTCTGTGCCCATTTTTTTAATAGAATTGTTTTTGTGTTATTGAGTTATAAGAGTTCTTTATATATTTTGATATTAACTCCTTATCAGATATTTGATTTGCAGTTATCTTCTCTGATTTAGTGGGTTGCCGTTTTGTTGATGGTTTCCTTTGTTGTGCAGAAGTTTTTTAGTTTCATGTATCTGCATTTGTTTATTTTTGCTTTTGTTTCCTTGCTTTTGGAGTCAGATCCAGAAAAACATTGCTAAGATTGATGTTAAGGAAATTACTGTTCCTGTTTTCTTTCTGGTGTTATGGCTTCAGGTCTTATATTCAAGTTTTAAAACCATTTTGAGTTGATTTTTGTGTATGGTGTAAGATAGTGAGTCCAGTTTCATTCTTTTGAATGGAGCTATTTAGTTTTCCCAGCACCATTTATTGAGGATACTGTCCTTTTTCCATTGTATATCCTTAACCTCCTTTGTTGTAAATAGTTGACAGTATATGTGTGGGTTTATTTCTAGGCTGTTTATTCTGTTCCATAGATCAATGTATCTATTTTTATGCAGTGCCATAGTGTTTTGATTCTTATAGCTTTGTAGTATAGTTTAAAATCAGGGATTGTGACACATGCAACTTTGTTCTTTCTCAAGATTGTTTTGTCTGTTCAGGATCTCTTGTGATTCCATACAAATTTTAGAATTATTTGTTTTAGTTCTGTGAAAAATGTCATTGCAATTTTGATAGAGATTGCATCAAATCTATACATTACTGGGCAACCCTGGTGGCTCAGCAGTTTAGTGCGCCTGCCTTCGGCCCAGGGCCTGATCCTGGAGACCCAGGATCAAGTCCCACATCGGGCTCCCTGCATGGAGCCTGCTTCTCCCTCTGTCTGTGTCTCTGCCTCTCTCTCTCTCTCTGTGTCTCTCATGAATAAATAAATAAAATCTTTAAAAACATAAATCTAAAAAAAAAATAAATCTATAGATTACTTTGGAGAGTATGGACATTTAACAATATTGATTCTTCCAGTCCATGACATGAAATATCTTTCCATTTATTTGTCTTCAATTTCTTTAATTAGTTTTATAGTTTTTGGTGTATAGGACTTTAATCTCCTTGGTTATTCTATTTTTGATGTGATTTTAACTCGGATTATTTTCTTGATTTTCTTTTTCCTTTCTGATAGTTCATTGTTAGTGTATAGAAATGCAACAGATATTTTTCATATTAATTTTATATTCTGCAACTTTCCTGAATTGTTTATTAGTTCTAACAGTTTTTTGGTGGAGTCTTTAGGGTTTTCTATATATAGCATGTCATCTGGAATAGTGACAGTTTTACTTCTTCCTTTACAATTTGTATGCTTTTTAATTTATTTTCTTGCCTAATTGCTATGAGTAGGACTTCCAATACTATGTTGAATAAAAGTGGGATTAGTGGGCATTCTTGTCTTATTCCTGTTCTTAGAGTAAAGCTTTCAGCTTTTCACCATTGAGTATATTAGCTGTGGTTTGTCCTATATCACCTTTTTATGTTGCGTTATGTCCCTCTGTACCCACTTTGTTGAGAGTTTTTATCATAAATCTATGTTGAATTTTGTCAAATGATTTTTCTGCATTTATTGAGAGAATCCAATGATTTTTAGTTTTCATTTTGATTGACTCACCAATGTTGAACCATCCTTGCATCCCTGGAATAAATGCCATTTAATTATGATGTATTATCCTCTTAATGTGTTGTTGAATTTGGTTTGAGGATGTATCTTCCTCTTAATATATTATTGAATTTGGTTTACTAATATTTTGCTGAGGATTTTTTGCATCTATGTTTATCAGGAATGTTAGCCTATACTTTTTTTTTTTTTTTTTTGTGACAGCCTTGTCTGGTTTTGGTATTGGGGCAATGCTGGACTTGTAAAATGAGATTTGAAGCTTCACCTCCTCTTCAGTTTTTTGGAAGTGTTTGAGAGGAATAAACATCAAATCTTCTTTGAATATTTGGTAAAATTCACTAGTGAAGCCATCAAGTCTTAGACTTTTGTTTGTTGGAAAGTTTTTGATTACTGATTCAATCTCCTTACTAGTAATTGGCCTATTCAGATTTTCTATTTCTTTATGATTCAGTCTTGGAAGATTGTAAATTTCTAGGAATTTATACATTTATTCTAGGTTGTCCAGTTTGTTGGCATATAATTGTTCATGTGGTCTCTTGTGATCCTTTTTAGTTTTGTAGTTTCAGTTGTAACTTCTTCATTTATGATTTTATTGAAACTTCTCTTTCGTTTAGTCTAGCCAAGGGTTTGTCAGATTTATTTCTTCATAGAACCAGCTTTTCATTTCATTGATTTTTTTATATTGTCTTTTTAATTTCTATTATATTTATTTTTGCTCTTATTTTTATTATTTCCTTCTTTTTACTAACTTTGGCTGTTCTTCCTTTTCCAGTTTCTTTAGGTGTAAATTTAAATTATTTATGACATTTCTTTTTTTTTTTTTTGATTTTTTTTTTTGACATTTCTCCTATTTTTGTTCCCTCCTGTTTCTTGAGGTAGACCTGTAGTGCTATGAACTTCACTCTTCGGACTGCTTTTGCTGCATCCCATGTTTTTTTGGGTATATTTTCATTTCATTTGTCTCTGGGTATATTTTGTTTTCTCCTTTATTTTTTTCTATGACCTAGTAGTTGTTCAGTAACATGTTGTTTAATGTCCATGTATTTGTAGTTTTTCCAGTTTTCTTTTTTGTAATTGATTTCTAGTTTTATACCATTGTGGTCAGATTAGATGCTTGATACAATTTCAATCTACTTGAATTTTTTGAGATTTGTATTGTGGCCTAACATGTAATCTTTTCTGGAGAATTTTCCATATGCATTTGAGAAGAATGTATATTCTACTTTTTTTTGGATGGAATGTTCTATATATATCTGTTAAGTCCAATAGTCCATTTAAGGTAGTTATTGATTTTCTGTTTGGATGATCTCTCCATTAATGTAAGTGCAAATTTAAAGTCCTGTACTTTTATTATGTTGAGGTCAATTTTTCCCTGTTAATATTTGCTTTATATATTTTGGTGCTCTGATGTTAGGTGCATATATATTTATAAGTGTTATATCTTCTTGATGGATTGACCCCTTTATTCAAAGTGGTGCCCCTCTTTTGTCTTTTATTATTGTCTTAAAGTCCATTTTGTCTGATATGAGTATAGCAACACAACATTCTTTTTGTTTCCATTATGGACTATCTTTTCCCATCTCGTCACTTTCAGTCTTACATCTCTATACTTCTGAAGTGAACATATGGCAATATATGACTGTCTTTTTAAAAAATCCTTTAGTCAGTCTTCTGATTGGAAAATTTAACTACATTTTAAGTAATTATTGATAGATATGTACTTATTGCAATCTTGCCAGTTGTTTTTGTTTTCTGTTTTTTTTACTTTTCCTTTCTTCTTTCTCTCATGAGCTGATGACTTTCTTTGTTGTTATTTTAGATTCCTTTCTCATTTTCTTTTGTGTATTTACTGTAAGTTTTTGTTTTATGGTTTCTGTGAGGTTCACATATATTATCCTATGTATATCACAGTTTAAGTTGATAGCAACTTAAATTTGAGCACCAGAACTCTGCATTTTTACCCACACTACTCATGTTTTATGTCTTTGATAATACTTTCTATATGTTTTTTTATTTATACCTTAACTAATTATGGTAGCTTTAATTTTACTATTTTGTCTTTTAATGCCTTAATGATACGGCATTAAGTGATACCTGATAGCTTTATAAGTAATTAATCCTCTATCAGGTATCACTTAATGCCGTATCATTAAGGCCTTTTTTTTGAAGTTTTTGTCTTGTTCTTTCATTTCGAACATATTTTTCTATTTTCTCATTTTACCTGAGTCTGTGTTTATTTCCATGTATTAAGCAAAACAGCTATGTCTCTTAAAAGAGTGGGCTTGTGTAGGTGATGATTCTTCTTGTTCAAACTTGCCCTAGTTCTTTGTGATTGTGTAAATCACCTGATTTATTCTTGATAAGTTCCAGTTGTTGAGGGTGTGCCAAGACTTGTCAATGATCCAAAGGGAGGAATCTTATTTAGCACCTAGTTTCAGGCTGATTAGAAACCAGACCCTTAGGCAGGAACTTTTAAAGTATGCAAATATATACCATCCTGTGGGGCCACAGTTGTAATCCCTGTTGGATTTCAGACCAGGAGATTGGAGGTTATAGTCACAAGAATTGGAGCTCCAAATGAGTGCATAAGCTCCTTTCTAGGAAGTCTTAAGCTGTAGCGAGACCAAGAGGGTGTGTGGGAATGCTTTCTTCCTGCTTATGTTCCCTGGGTATGCCTCTTCAGCCTCTAGATCTGTGGGAAACCAGAATTCTGTCCCTCAGACTGAAGCTCCAGGCTGAGCACATAAGTCTTTTTCATAGGAATATTGGGGTTGTGTTTCAGTCTGCTGCCCTGGGAGTGGTGGCCTGCCGAGAGTTGTCTTTCCAATTGTTAGAGTTCCATGCAGCTCTGGAATGCCAACCCTCTTGGTCACCAAGGCCAGGTGATCAAGGGGGTCCCCTGTGTGATTTGCACAAGCCTGCTGGCTTTGGCAGGGCAGCTGGAGAGTGTAGTGGGTAGGGCATGCTTGCTGGTTTCACAAAAGCATTGGGAAGCTGTTTTGTCGAAGTGCACTAATGGATTTCAGCAAGGCAGGAGAGTGAGCCTTGTTTGTGCACGTGTGGTGGCTTTAGGCTGGGTGTAGATTCACACTTGTCAGGGGGCATGGATGCCACTGGTTCTTACTTTTCCTAAGTAATCAAATAAATGAAAATATGGTATATTTCAGACTTATTTTTCTTATTTTTGTTTTTCTAATACGTTTTTATTTTTGTATTGTGGTAAAATACACAAAACTTAAAACTTCCTGTCTTGATCATTTTTAATTACACAATTCAGTGATATTAGGTACTGCCATATGCAAACATCACTACCATCCATCCCTAGAACTCTTTTCATCTTGCAAACTGAAACTTTCTACCTATTATACAGTAAATCTCCATGACCCCCTTCCTTTAGCCTCTATCAACCACCAGTGTACTCTTTATTACTATGAGTTTAGTTTTTTTTTTTTTTTTTTAAGCACAAATCATGCAGTATTTGGCTTTCTGTGTGTGGCTTATTTTAGTTAGTATAATATTCTTCAGGCTTATCTACATGGTCACAAATGGCAGTATCTTTTTCTTTTTAAAGGTTGCATAATATTCTATTATATATATACTTATATACCATATTTTCTTTATCCATTCATCCACCAATCTTATTTTGAATAAAAGTATTAAGATATACTAAAATCTCTTAGCATGGTATATAAAGGTTACCATTTTTGTTTCAGAATAAATGAAGTTGCACCCTGTTATAACACTGATGATAAAGATGAGGGTAACATTCATTCTTCAAGTATTTTCTGCCCTTGTGAGGAAAAGATATGCCCCTACCATCACATCACGCTATGTTGAATGTGGAGTCTGCTTAAGATTCTCTCTTTCCCTCTCCCCCTGTCTGTCTCTCAAAACAAAAACAAAAATGAAAAAACAAAAAACAAAAAACAAAAACAGAGCCTGGCACACAGTGAGGATTACATAAGTGTCACTTAAATTAAATTGTGCAGCCCTTTGCAGCCTATACGCCCTTTCATACATGTTGCCTCTTTCGCCCTTGCAACAACCCTAGAGGTTTGGTAGGATAGGGATTATTTCCACTTTACAGATGAAGAAACCGGAGTTCAAAGAGGTTAAACATTTGCTTAAGGTCACCCAGGTAATGACTAGAAGGGATTAATCTAGAATTCAGGATTCTATTTTCCTTTTGGTTGCTCAGAAGTAGTGATGTCCATTTAAAACTATGGCTTCTTCTGGGTGGCCTTTTCACCATGGTTCTAGCTCCTCCCCAGACTCCAGTGACACAATTTCTTCCCCTTAACCCTTCTGGGCATTTTACCACCCTTGTATAGCTTCCTACTCTTTCAACTCTGTGAGTAGTCCCTTTATTAAAGTCTTTTTATTTGAACCATCTGGGGTGAATTCTGTTTCCTGCTGAGACCCTGACTGTTATAAAGACCAATATTGACTTGCTTATTTTTAGATTGCCAAGTGAGGGCATACACAAATAAGCAAAACCCAAACAAAACTGCTGTTTACTACTGCTCCATTTATATGATTAAAACAAAACAAAGCTCTAACACCAGAGAGAGAGAGAGAGAGGAGAGAGGAGAGAATATAATTGTAGCAAATCTCACTATATTACTTTGTGCTCATTTTATTATGACCTGGTAAAAACTGTCAGAGATTGGATGGTGTCCATAGGCTAATATTTGGAAGCAAATAGGTGAGATCACTTTACCACTCTAGCGATTTGTTCCCCTGGTATTTAACATAGAGAGCAAAATATATCATACATGCATTTACCAATACACGATATAATGTACTTTTGAAGTTTCATAAATGCTCCAATGCTCTTTTCAACAAACCTGCACTGAAAATCTATTTGTGTACCCCTCAACCCCCAAGCTGGGGATATCCAGGTGTACAAGACACAATCCCTACCATCACAGTCTAGTTGGGGTGACAGACAAGAGGCAATTGTGATATATTGAGAACAATGCCAGGAGAAAGGTCAGCATGAAGCTGTAGGAGCACATTGCAAACATAGCAACTTAAATTCTTGGGGATGGGGGTGGAGTGGTGACGTCTAGGCCAGGTGACATTTGAGCTGAAGCTTTGAAGTATTGTAAGAGTTTGCCTAATGGGCAAAGGAAAAGGGCATTTCAAGCAAAAAGTCCAGCTTGAATAAAGGGATGAGGGCATGAGAGAATATGGTACCCATGGGAGTATGTCCTGAAATTAACCTGGTGTAGCTGAATTGCAGGGTTGAGGGTGAGACACAGAATGGAGCCAAAGGATGAAGTTTAGATTCAACACTAAGGGATTTAGCCTTTATCCTGCAAGCTGCTTTGATTTATTAGAGGTTTTTTTTTTTTTTTTTTTTTTTTCCTTTTTATTAAGGGACATGACATGGTCAGATTGGCATTTAAACATCACTCTGGTTACCATTAAAGAGATGGATTGGAGAGGACTGAGATTAGGGGCCTAGACTCCAGTTAGGATATCATGGTGATGGTTTAGGAAATAAAAAACGAGAGGTTCTTGGTTAAAGTGACAGAGTAGATGTGATATCCCCAGTGCAGATCCCCTCAAATCCACATGCTGATGAAGTGGCCCGTCAGGGAGAAGAGAAACTTCCTTTGAATTTTCCTGTTAGCTTTAGCCGGCAACCTGCCACCTCCAACCCTAGACTCCTTCAGTCTATGAAAGGTAGCAACTAAGAAATTCCCACCCTCAGGGTGCTGGGGGGGATTTCAACTATTGATTTCGGCTCAGGGTTGTGGGGTTGAGCCCCATACTGGGCTCTGCACTCAGCTCGGAGTCTGCTTGAGATTCTCTCCTCCTTCCTCTGCCCCTCCCTCTGCTCATGCATGCTCCCCCAGATGAATAAATGAAATCTTACACTCTCACCCTCTCATGGGTTTTTGACTCACATAGAGCTAGGAATCTCATGAATGCTATAATTTTACAAAGTGGTGTATTGGTGAAATAAGAGGCAGACTGCGTATCCCAGGAAATATCTCTAGGCAATTGCTACTTCCTTTGATTTGTGAATATTTTGCTTGTGTGTTTGTACATTTAGGGCCTAAGGGTTTGGGGTATCGTGTGTGTGTGTGTGTGTGTGTCCCCTACTCTCCCTATGGCTACTTGCCTGCTATCATCTTGCAAAACGAAGCCTTGTTTGCCATCTGCCTAGGAGCAAACCTCCTGATTGCAAAGTTGGACATTGTGAGTTCTCAGATACTGCTATGTGATTGGGGCTACATTTCTCTGGCCTTTTTGTCAGGTTTTTCATTCTAAAACAATGAAAATTTTATATACCCACACTAATCATTTTCATGAGCTGTGCAGCATGGGGAATTTCACTTTTATTTATCACATGCATCACTTTGTCTATGTATTTATATATGTGTCTGGGAAATTTTCTTACTAGTTCCATGGGAAACTAGGAAATCTGCTTTACCTAAATCTAACCTAAGCATCCCTGTCTTATTGGTCTATGGAGCATTAAGCAAATTACTTAACTTTTCTGAGACTCAGTGTCATCATGAATAAAATGAAAGGATTTTATAAAGTCTAAAATGCATCATGAATACTATTGTTGTTATTATTAACACAATTTGGGTATATTTCAAATGTCAGTGTAACCTTTATAGAGCTATTCTTCTGACAATGGTTATGGTGAGTCTAGATGGCTTTTACAAATTTCAGATCTGGTATCTTTTGTAGCTGAATACAAAGAATCTATTCTTGACTGAAGAGGATTGATTATATGTTTATTTATATATTTTAGTTCTGGAGAAATTTTTACTATAGTTCCTCTCTCATAGCTGGCTACTATTATTAATTTATTATAAAAAGTAAATTTTAAAAGTACTTGATAGCTGATACTGCATTTTCACTTGATCCTCACAACAACCATGTGAATTAATTTAGATGATCATCATTATCCCCATTTTACAGATGTAGAGATTCTGAGATTCAGAGAGGTAAAATTGTATTTAAGTTTACACAGTAAATAATTAGAACAGCAACCCGAGTTGCAGTGTTTTCACTCCAAATCCCCGTTCTTTCCTATTATACCACCTGTGTTAGGTTGTAATATTTATTGACACAATTTGTTTTCCATTTCCTGCCCCTGTTCCTCTACCATATTTTCATGTTGTCAGAATATACTTTTGTACTTTATTGGCTTTGAACTTGGCCATGTGACTTGCTTTGGACAATGTGAGTGGATTTGACATAAACCACGTCTAAGTAGAACTTGTTCATGAACTTGCTTTGCTTGGTCCTACAACTTGAGTCTCAGCCACAAGAATAGCATGCTCCAAATAGGATTGCTCCTTGTGCGTGGGTCTCACAAGGAGAGAACTTTTGGAGCTCAGTGGAGCCCAGTAGAACACACTGGAATCCAGGCAAGCCCAGTAGAACCAACCATTGGTCCTCAGATAATGAGGGCAAAAATTAAATGTTTGTTCTTATAAACAACTAGGATTTGGGGAGTCTTTTGTTGTAGTAGCAAAAAGCTGACTAATAAACCACCCTGTTTTTCTTAAGAGCTAATTCTTTTCTGAGACTTTGATGGGTTCCATTCCATTCTTCTTGAGTCTCTTGATACTCTAGTCAAAATCCTGTGTAACCCAAGGACTAAGCCAATTATCTGCCCTAAGCACAAATTTTAGAATATGCAGGTCTTCAATAAATGTGTGTGTTGCTAAGAATGATGAAAACCTGAAGCTATAGTTCAGTGGCCCTGATTGACTCAGAATAGAGAACAAAATGCTGCACACTGAAGGACTTTTTGGTAGGCAAGGAAGTCCCTGAGTGAAATGAGGTGAGCGAGGGAAGGGACTAGGACATGGAACCAAATCTACTCAAACATGAGAAGAGCCTTAGGGGTGAAAGCTCAGTTGTAAAAGGATGTTCAGCTAAGCTGTCATGGTATGGAAGCAAGTTTGTAAAATCACTAAAAAGAAGCAAATTTCTTGGAACTTTGCAGCCGACTCATGCTCCTTTTGGTCTTACTAACCTCAGGCACAGTCAAACCTCTTATGCTTCTGAAATATAGAAAACTGTCACCCAAGGAGTAAGCCTTGACTGCCTTACTGTCCTGAAGTTATGCCCCAGCTATACTGAAGGCACATTTGGCATCATTATAAGTATAGTTTGTTTTCTTACAGAAAATACCTCAAATGACTGGAACCACATCTTTCATATTAATGGTAGGAACTCCATGAATATTTATGCATATGTAATAAATCAGAAACCTCCTTACCTTACCCCCAAACTGGATGTTCTTGGACAATAAGTCTTTTTTTGCAGTTCTTGCCAGGAAAGATTACTTTGCCTTTGTCCTGGTGGCTCCATGGAATGGAGAGATTTCTGTTTAGTCCTTGGCCTCTTCTGTTGCTTTGTTGTCACCCTTCACAGTTTCTTACCAGGCTCTTGGCTTTTGTAATCTGTGATTCCGTTCACACACTGCCCACCACTAGATTCAGTCTAAAAATCTGCTGACTTCCAAATTTTTCTCCTCTTCATTGATCATTTTAACCTGAATCATAGCCTATCCTTGTATCTATCCAAAGTTGCCTTTCTTGGGAACTTTAGTACCCTTACTACAGATTAGTTTTATAGTTTTTCAGGCTCTTGAAATCTGTGATCTTCATTTATACTCCATATATCAAATCTTTTTAAACCTCAGAAAAATTAGTATTTTAGCCATTCAATGCAGAAAATGCCCTTGGAGATCATCTGATTCAACGCCATTATTGTTTAAACGAGGTGATGTGAACAAGACTTGGTCAAGTGTGTTAGTACCTGATCAGAGAATAGAAACCAGATGTCTTTCTTCCTGGTCTAGGATTCTTTCAGCTGCACCATCTTACCTTTCCAGGCAGACTTCACTTGTCTCACCATCAATATTAGTGTGTAACCACAGTGCATGTGACACACCTGGAAGTGTTTCTACTATGAACATGAATCAAAACATGCAAGGTTCAGTTTGAATTTAGAGAATATGTTCATACTTGAATTTTCTTGTTTAGTATCTATAGGAAAAACAGACTTGATTCCAGTTTAAATTATTCCACAAGATTTTCTTAAATTTATTTCTATTTGCTCCTTAGTAATAGATTAGGATGAATTCTGTTAAATTCAAAACACATTTGTTGGAGGTCTACATACCAGGTACTGAACACACAGTGCCTAAACTTACAGATTGGAGGCGGGGAGAGATGTAGAGTTAAATGCAACATAATATAAGAAGAGATGTAATAGAGGTATTCATAAAGTGCTGAATGAATTCCCAGAGGGAGGAAACACCCTTGGCAATAAAGGCTTGGAAAGTCGTAGAGGATGTGACTCTTAAACCATACCTTAAGGATAAATAAAAAATAATAAATGTCCTTAAGATAAATAAGGATACATTTTCTAGATAATTGAGCTTGTGGCAGTGCTGGGGGCAAGAGGTGAGGAGGGGGCACAAAGTTGAATATTAAAAAGTATTCATTGGGTTGAGTTCACAAGTGTTCTTGGTGAGAGCATTTAGGGGGTTGAATTGAGAAGTGAACGATAGTTTAAGTACATCGAGAGTAGGCAACTCTTTCTAGATTCTTGGCTTTGGAAAAAAAAAAGGCGGCAGTAGCTATTAGATAGGGTTATGGGTAGAGGCGAGTAGGAGAGAGCATTAAAGATAGAGGTGACAGCTTATGCTTCTCGATAGCGGTGGAAGGGTCCAGTAGAGAGAAAGGATTTAAACCACCAAAAGTTAAAGGGCAATGAGAAAGGATAAGACCAAGAATGAAAAGGAAGTTAGAAGGAGGAATGTCTCTTCCTTGGATATTAAAGGAAAAGGTTCAGGAGAATGTGGATGTAGGATGGTTGTTAGTATAGAGGAAGGACAGAGGATGAGAGAATCCAGACTAGATCACATGTTTTGTCTATGCAATAATTTTTTGTGAAATTGTCTGAGGGGGACAGATTTAGGGATGACATAGGCTTAAGGAGGGATTTGGCGTAGTCACTGATGGGAATAGGGAGGGAACTGGCCATAGGTAAGAACAATGCTAGTAAAAGCACTTTGAAGGCTCAGGTGACATTGAAAAACTCTAACCTGTCCTGACACCAATCTGCAACATGGTGTCATGTTCTTGGACTTCATCTCAGATGATGTTGGAAGATAACCACGATAAAATGGCATTTTGTTCTGTCGGGGTCTCTATAAATTTGTGTTTGTCTTAGAGTTTTGTCAATGTTAGGTTCTAAGCACTAGATTCTTCCTTTGTCTCTTAGTTCAGCTATTCCATATGCTTTTCTGGTTCTGTAAATCAGGGTTGCCCAGGAGAAGGATAACAGCAAGAAGTTCCCTGGATCCCCTCTGAAGCCACAGGATTTGATACTTATATATGGAAATGCCACATTCCTAATAAAAATAAAACCCAGAAATCTCCAAGTTGGCACTGTGATTATAATTTCTTGAAAGAAGAAGGCAAATGAATCAAATCTTTTTACCCAAGATTCACTTTCCTGCTAGAGCTTCTCGACTATTATTGCTGCCACTATGATGCTTTCCTCCAAAGAACACCTTCTGCCTATAACATTTGGGGTAATTACATAGGTAAAAGACTTACCCACGTGTCCACCTGAGTAGTTCAATAAAACTTGGTTGGAGGTGGCAATGGGAAAATAAAGATACGATGAGAATCTAGATCTTCATTTAAATTACAAATTTCTGGCTTAAGGTCCTAACAGGGCTCCCTGCCTTCCTAGTTGTCTCTTCTCTTTCACAGAGGGGGGCACACTTCGATTATCCACATTTTAGAAGAATAGCTACAGACATTTTTACTTCTTGATGTTAGAACTGGGAAGAGAAGCAGAACTCTGTCACTCACCTATCTAGAACTCACCTCATTATTTTTCTTTCTTTTCTTTCTTTCTTTCCTTTCTTTCTTTCTTTCTTTCTTTCTTTCTTTCTTTCTTTCTTTCTTTCTTTCTTTCTTCACAAGAGACACAGAGGCAGAGACATAGGCAGAGGGAGAATCAGGATCCTTGTGGGGAACCTGATGTGGGACTCAATCCTAGGACCCCAGGATCATGACCTGAGCCAAAGGCAGATGCTCAACCACTGAGCCACCTAGGCATCCCTGATTTTTCTTTTCTGAGACCACTTTCTTCTATAGCTGGCCTCAGCTTCAGGGATATCCCTACTTGAGCCACAGTAGAGTAGCCTTCTTTGTAGGTCTTGATCAGATAATGGTAACAACTGACAGCACAGTGACCTCAGTGGTCAAAGAACAAAATTAATATCCAAGAAACTTGTTTCCTTAGAGCAAACATGATAGATATGTGGTAGCAGGAGCAGCAAGAGCATCAAAATTCTTCCAGTTTCATTTATTAGGTGCCTATTATGTGTTCTATGATTTACATATATTATCCTTGATCCTTAAGTAAACCTTTTTGAGAGGCATATTATCTCACAGCTGTGGAAAAAATGAGGCTCTGAGACAAGGTAAGGTCACAGAGCAAGTGGTAGAATTGGGAATTTAAGTAGATCTGTCTGACCCCAAACTAATGTCCTGTTTCTTCTCACATTTGGGCCTCGTGCTTAAGATCTACATACTTAAGACATTAGGAGGCATGGGAAGTTTTGGGTGCATCTGCAAAAGGAGGGAAGAGAGAAGCCAGACACGCTGGGCACTGCTCAGGGGAAAGTTCAGGGAGAGGTAACTATAGGGGTGACCTGGCCCAGAAAAGACAGTAGAGTAGAGAAGTGTTGAGTCTGGATTCTTAAGTGGTTTGCTCTGGGGAAGAACTGGCCAGTATCTTCTTCCAGAGTCTACACAGCTCTTTAGTAAAGTTGATCTTGCTCATTGGTCATCTTTGGAAGGACTCTGAGAAGGTTACAGTTCTGCATTTGAGTAGATGTGAGGTGAAAAGAGTGCTCATTCAGGGGACTGAGGAGCTGGAGATGAAGGAGACAGAGGATTTTGGGGGCAGATAGGTGCTAGGAGAAAATTTATGCCTTAGTGTGAGACCTGGATGGGTGAGTAGTGGGCAGGCTGGAGGGAGGGAAGGAGAAAGAGGAGGAGGAGTCCAGGAGTATAGAGTATAAGAGTCAATCAAAGAGATGATAAGCTCCAAACCAAAACAAGGCAGTGGGAATAGTGAAGAGGAGCTAGGTTTGAGGAATGATTCTGAAGTAGAACACCAAGAATTCTTGGGAATTTAGGATGAGAAAAACAGTGGGGTCAGGGCTAACTCCAAAATTTAGGGGCTACATGTGTCTTGAGAGTACTGAAAGAAAGAAGATTGAGAACCAAAAAAGAAAAAGTAGACAAGTATTGTGTAATTAAAAAAAAATAGTAAAAGCTATTTCCAGTGGGTGGAACTGTGATTTTCATACTTATCAAAGCTTCAGACTCAGAATCCTTTCTTTGTATGGAGTTTAGCTGAAACCCAGGAAGTACCAGATACAGTTTTTTGGTTGGAGGTTGGGGCAGGGGGATCCTCACTTGCTGCGTCTTCCATGGCACATACTGGAGTTCTCAGGAGTTCCCATTGATCCTCTGAGCACAGTTTGAAAAATCAATGAATAGAAGCTAAGCTGGCTAATGTGGGAGAGGGTACAGAAAAGAACAGAAGAGCAACAAGAGATAGTTACTGGAATATTATGCATAGCAGACTGCTGGTAAAAGACAGAAAGTTCCAGGCAGCCCTGGTAGCCCAGCAGTTTAGTGCTGCCTTCAGCCCAGGCTGGAGTCCTGGGATCGAGTACCATGTTGGGCTCCCTGCATGGAGCCTGCTTCTCCTCCTGCCTGTGTCTCTGCCTCTCTCTCTCTCTCTCTCTGTCTCTCATGAATAAATAAATGAAATATTTTTTTAAAAAAGACAGAAAGTTCCTGTCATCTTCATATCCCAATAGCAAAAGGCTGGAGGGCTAATTATGGGGCAAAAAGAAAAAAAAGAGTGGATAGCTATTATTACAAAGGGAGAACTTGTGAAATTTTATTAGAAAGGGGAAGAAGAACAAAGGTCCATAAGTGGACAATATGGACTTTCCAGAACATCAGAGAAGCCTGTAAGTGTGTGAAAATGTGGCCCAGATGTAGCTTATTCTTGGTATGAGGAAGAAAGAAGAGACGGGGAAAACATGGAGATCTCATAACAAGGAATTCATACACATTGACACAAATTTTGTAGAAATTTTGTTGGTTTTGTGTGGCAAAATAATTTACAGAAATGTTTTCACGACAAAACATTTGACTTTTATACAATTCTGAAGATGAAACGAGAAAACCTATAAAAGTCTTTTTAAAATGCTAAAGCTGTGCATGATTATGGGATATTAGTACCATTATTACAATTATTGTTTTTCTGTACTTTTCTGTTTCTGGTCATTCATCTGGTCAGCAACAATTACTGGCAGCTACTACCTTGCTGACGTTGTACTTCATACCATACATGAGGAGAAGAGGATGCTGGAGTCTAGTAGTATACATAGCAGGAATTTTGTCCCGTGTTTGATTTGTTATCAGTGAAAATGCATTAGGCAGACTGAAAGGCAGGAAGAGTGGAGAGGGTGGTTCTGGTGGGTTTCAGGGTTGGAAGTGACACTTGAGTGGGGATGCCCAGGTGAGTAGGATGTGGGCAAATGGGGTGGAGTTGGAAGGCAGGTGTGCTTACCACTGTACCAACGATGCGTACTGCAGTGGAGTTGTGACGCTCCTGTATGGGTTAGGGAAGAGTGAGGCATGACACCTCTAGGAACTGCAGAGATGTGACTATGGCTGGGGTGTGTGAGGATTTGGCAGGTCATCTGAGGCCAGACCACCAGGGGCTTTGTGGGTAATGGTAAAGGGTTTGAACTTTATCCCAAAGGTGAGTGGAACCACTGAAATGTCAGGCACCTGCATCACCAGCCTTGTATCACCATTGATTCTAGATTGCATTCTGGAATTAACCAGAATCCAGCCACACTGATACTTACTGGATATGAGACAGTGGGCATATGTCACTCACATGCCTTCTGCCTCAACTGGCTCATCTGCACAGTGGGATACTATGTAGTACATATTTCATGAGGCTAAAGTGCGGGTTACGTGACTTACTTCCTAATGTGGAGAAGGCTCGCTAAGTTTGCTTTTGTTCTTATTCTTATTAGAGTGAATTAATTTGTTTCTGTCTTGCTTTCTGTTCTGCTTTTTAAACCACTATGTTCCCATTTTAGAGTCATGCAGAAAATACTGCAAATTGTGTTTTAGATATGAGCATTTTGGTCTAGAGACATATTTTAATCACACAGGAAAGAGTCCTGTAACTTTAACTTTGCCTTTTTAAAAATGGCTCGAACACACTCAGAGGGCAAAAGAATGCTCTGAGCCAAAGTTTTTGGAAGCAAATGCCACCTATGATGAGGATGATATTAGGGCTGATCCACCTCTTGAGCCAGGACACTTGGTGGCCATAGCCAACATGCTGAGAGCTTTTCAGTTTGTCTGGTGCTTTTTCCATCCATGTCATTAAGTGCTCATAGATTCCTACTTATTGTTCAGATGTTAAGACAGAGATTTAACTCATATCCGTGGAGAGGCAAGATGCACTCCAGGTCCTCTGATACCACATCCTGTACTCTTTCCGCTCTCCCACATCGGGTAGGAATTAAGTGGAAAAGCTCATTTTTCCTTTGAGGTCATGGAGGTCCAAGCTGGCTACTTACTGCATTCCTCGTTTGAGAGTTCAGGGAAACGTTGGCCAGCGTGAAGCTCCTTCCTATACGTTTTCCTAAACCCAAGTGGGAAGATGAGTGGAACATGGCCTCACTTATTGTCTAGAATCCAACAAGCTTCCAGGAAACGTCGTAAGTTCCCTCAAATTTTCCAAATGTGTGCGCTCCTGGTGGGCTGAAGAAAGTAGACTTCCGAGTTCTTAAAAATATTTCTGCCTCTCCTTCTACCTCTCATCCCATACTTTCAGTTTTACAAAAGTATCCTTTTCATTTGTAAACCTTTTGATTTTGTAGCATCAGTAATTTGTTTTGAATATAACCACATCTAGTAATGTTAAATACTTGAGATATAAACTCCTAGGATGCTGACCTAATAAAGGGGGTGAAGCAATGGGGAGAGATGAGACTGACTAAAGGGAAGCTTAAAAATTCTGCAGCCTCTCTAACATCCTTTCCATCCAGAAAAATAGTTGGAAAGGAACAACTGCAATGTCCTGCTAAGCTGATTGTTCCAGGACAGAACAGCTTTCTTTCACTTCTCACTTTCCCTCCATTTCCTCTCTCCCTTCTTGGCAACCCCCTTTCTTGTTCTTCCATTCTTTTACTCCTGCTCTTTAGTTGTCCACCACCTTGGATATTGTGTTTCTTTTCCATGAGTACCCACAGGAACAAAGGAAACCAAGACCAAACAAACAGTGGTGAAAGAAAGAATGCTCCTTAAGGAGACAAAGCAATCTTAGGAGAAATAGTGATGTTTCACCAGGGCATTAAAAGAAAAAAAAAAAAAAGAAGCAGCTCATGTCCACTTCTTTGCAAAGTTGCGAATCAAGGTTGTGTTACTGCTTATAGATAATGTGGAAGCAACACGTAGGCTTGAAAAATGAACCGTTCCTTCCTGGGTGAAGCTTAGCCTATCCCCCTCTATCATAATCATCAGCAGATTTAGATGGAAGTGATTGTGGAATGCATTGTCCTTAAAGATATTCAGGGACGTGACCACGAGCAACTCTGATGGAAAAGACTGGAAGCAGTGCAGTTCATCATCGCAGCCCCTGAAATGGCTGAGATATGCAAAAGTGCTGGTTTGATCCAAAAGGTATAAATAGCACACGAGGGGGGAGGGTGAGCAGGGCTTGCAGGCTGCTGTGTTTGAGGAACAATTTGACAGAGACAGAGCAAGATGATGATAACTTGGAAAAAGGATAATTTGTCATGATTACCTCTTCCCCCCTCCTCTCTGAAAAGAATAGCTTGCACCCATTGGAATTCATGTGTGGGTTAAAAAAAAAAAGAAATGCAAATTGGCATCGCAACAAAACATATCATTTTATCTTTTCCTTTTTTTTTTTCTGGGTCGACACTTTGGGGGCACAGGGCATCAGATTGTGAAGGTTCTGCTGAAAAGGAGAGGCCTGTTGATAGGGTTCCCCCAAGGTGTTAGACATTTTAGAACAAGTAGCTTCTTCATTACTAAGAGCCACTCCTTAAGTGCAAATGCCTGGGGGTTATGACTGCTTATAGAGTCACCATGTCTCCTTCACCAGTTTTGCTACAAATGCATCTGCCCCATTAACTCAAATGGTGCCAACCACTATCAAAGATCTGAAGATAAATCCTAAAATTTTCTTAGCAAAAATTTCAAACAACCTGGCTATTTTTTCTTCCAAAATAATGTTCACTGGTTTTTAAAAAATTTGATGATAAAAGTAGCACATAGTTAACATGGCACTTTTGAAAATAGGTTGAAGTATGAAGATTAAGGAATAAAATAGTATCTATAATGACATCCCTCACAGGGGTGTTCATGTAAAGACTCCCAGAGGACCTCGGAGTCCTCTGGCCCACCTGTAGTCGAGGTAGTATTCTTTGTTCCAGCCCTCCTCTTTTTCATTTCCCCTTTCTCTGATCTTCTCTTGTCCCACTCTGTGTCTGTGAATTTGGTTCATTACCTCTGCCTTCTGGCTAATCCTCGGGTTCTTTTAGGAACCTCCCTGGTGGAATATGATGACCGTTTCTTTACACCAAAATTTGATGAGCCACAAGAATATGTTACAGAAAAATGGTTCCATTTATTTGCCAGTAGAGGCACACTCTAGAATAACACGTGCACATTCCTGCCCTGTGGTAATAAAATGCCTCCACAAATCCCCACTTCTGGTGCATGCCATGGATAGCAGTGGGGAGTCCTGGATGGAGGAGTGGGCTGACATTAGGGTTGCCAGATTTAGCAGATAAAAATACAGATGTTTCGCGGGACATGCTTAGATTTTAAAAACTCTTGTTGTTTATCTGAAATTCAAGTTTAACTGGCATCCTGTGTTGTATCTGGCAAATCCTAGCTGAAGTATTAGCTGAACTTCCAGAAAGGCAAGGGATTAAAAGACAAAGAGACCAGGGAAAGTGGACTGACTCATCAAGGTTCAGCAGGTTTGTGGGAGACCTGTTGGTTTATAGCAGTGGGTGATTCCACCCCCAGGACCTCAGTCTGACCCTCTTCCTCCTCTCTGTACCCTCTAAGTATCACCTAATCCTTGTGATTCTGTAACTTAAAAACTATTCACTATCCTACAGTCATTGTCCCTTCAGGATTTCATTGTTGATCACCTTGACCATTGTGATGCCTCTCTAGACAAGACTCTATTGTTCTCATTTTTTTCATAGTGCTGCTGAAAGATCTTTCTAAACCTAAATCTAGGCGAGTCCATTCCCAGGCTTAAAATGCTTCAAAAAGTTCCCATTGCCTTTAGGATAAAGCCTAAACTCCGGAAAATCTGGCTAGACGTTCCTGAGATGGCCTCCGCCCATCTCTCTAACCTCATGTCAGGCTCCTCCTTGCTCCTTTATGTTCATCCTAATTTTTCCCCCAATTCCCTGAATAGGATGTGTTCTTTCTTGCAGTGTAACCATGGTACACCTTTTCTATGCATTCAGAAAAACATTTATTTCTCCTCTACTAAGCACCAGCCATTGTGCCTGGTGAAGAAGACATGGTTCCTACCCTTGCGTAGGTTTAGACCAGGGCCTCAACACTCAAATGGGACGAAGGCTGGTTTGGCCATACTATTGAGGGCAAAGAGTGGATGAAACAGTTTCCTTGTTCTATCCTACCTTTTCAGCTTTGGTAGAAACATGGATGTAAGAAGTATATTTTTTCTTGAACTGTCCTATCGGAAAGACAACTTCTCAAGGTCGATGATAAATGGCAGCTGACTTGGGCCTCAAAGTTAGGGGCACAAGAGGGGTTGGTGAGGACTGGAGCAAACCAGGCCCTGTTTAAAGGGAAAGTCACTACTTAGTTCCAGCCAGTGGTCACCATGAGGGAATTTCAAGAGAGATTGGAAATCTGAACTTTAATGTGAAATCTTCATTGTTGGCCAGTAGTTAAGAACAATAACAACAATACACCCACAAAACTCTGTGGGCCAAACAAAATATATCTGTGCTTGTGCTTTTTCTCTTGGTTCTCTAGGGTGAGAGCTCTGTTCCAACTGCCCGATTCATATATTACGTCCGGCTTACCTAGCAAACTTTCTCATCCTTTAGGCCTCAGCTTAAAAGTGATTTCCAACAGTCTCCTTCCTTAACCGTCGTCAACCCTTGACTCTAGCAGTTTCTTCTCCTGGGTGTTTCCATAACAGGGACACCACAGGGAAGCTTCCTTTCCAGATCATAGCACATACTCCACTGTATTAGAATTGCCTAGGTAATTATTTCTCTTGGAGTTTGATAGGAACCTCCAAGAGGGCAGCAGGTCTGTTAGTAGCGTTAGCTTCCATTCCTACAGAGCACTATGCCTGGAGCATGAGGGTGTGAGGAAATGAATGCTGAATCAGATGGGTGACATTTGTATTCTCTAACATGCATGCCTGTGCGCCTGCTGCATTCTCTACTCTCTTAAGATTTAGGCGGTTTACTTATTTGCAGAATTCTGGCCCCCTTTGCCTTTTCCTCATCTTCATGCTCAATCCAGGCTTTGGTCAGCTGTCATTGTGCTCAATTCTCACTGCAGAGATGTGAGGGGGGGTATAATCCTGCTCGCTTCTTGCCAGAAAGATCAGAGTACGAATAAAAAGCAGATCCCTGTTGGGCAGAAAAACGGATGCTCAGACACTGTCTGTGTAACACCATCCGACATCCCTCTCTTTCCTTCTCGGAGAGAAGGTGGTGGTGGTGGTGGGGGGGGGGTCAGTGTTTAACCATTCCAAACCCAGGATCATCTGGCTCAATGAGTGCTCCTTGATATCAGCAAAATGTATTAAACACTTTTGATAAATAAAGACAATGCACTCAGAGAATATTTATTACAGTAACTACTTTAGTTAAGACCTGGACATTATTCTAAGTCAGATCTTCAGAGTAAATATTCTATTGTATTTAAGAGGCCATTTTAATCTCTAAAAATTTGCCTCGATTTATCAGCTTAGTTTCTGATGATCTATGTGTGATGGGTAGCAATGTGTGTGCGTGTGTGTGTGTGTGTGTGTGTGTGTGTAGAACCCTACAGGTGACCATTTTTGACATGGACTGGATTGGATGAAGAGCTGGGCAAACTCTTGGGGCAAAGATGAGCTGAACCTCTCTTCTCCGGGGCAACTCCTGGGTCATGTGCTTGCTGCTATTGATTGGTAGCTGTCAGCAGACAACAGTGAGCAAGCCAGGTTTCCACTCGGCTCCCAGGCTGATGATGATGTGGGATGGCACCTGCTCAGGTGGCCACCTGCTGTCTCTCCATCTCACTGGTTCTGTCCATGTGATCCCTCCTCTTCTTTTTCTCAATCCATTGAGTCTTTGGTCTAGTGGGAGAACAACTCATTCTGAAAGTATGCTTTCAATGTGTCTTACACCTGGACCAGTGGCTTTGAACTGAACACTTAAGAATATCCTCTTGTGGTTTTCTGGTCTCTCAGTGTCCCCTTCATTTATATCCAAGTATTAGGTGACTCACATCTAGGTGTCTGGACACATGGGGAGGCATTTGTTTCTGGAGGAACAGTGAAGAAATTCTATGACAGCAGCTGTGAAGGAAAAATATGCTGATTACTACTCCAAAATACGATTCTGTACCCATAGGGTGTATCTTCTATCCTATTTGCTTGTAAGTACATGTTCAAGATTTTAATGGGAGAACATCTCTAGGGGGCAGACTTTTAAAAAAAATTCAGGCGTATTCGCCAGGCTGACCAGAGGATAAACCTTTGGAAAAGTGAAATAAGGATGTGTAGTGTGTACCACCCTTGTTTTGCAAAGTACTTTTACTCATGCCCAGAATGTGAAACAGACAGGATGGGTAGTATTTCCCTGTTTAACAGATGAAGGCTCAGAGAGGTTGTGTGACTTCCACAAAGAAGCAAAGCAAGTAAATGGCAGAGGATCCAAGCTCTTGGACTGCATTCTGAGTCTCATTCTGTCATCTGCAGGCTGCCTCTCCATGGTATAGAAGGGTTAACCCTGTCACTGAGGAGTCTCTGCTCCAGGGGTGCCTATAGGGAAGAATCAGACTGTATCCCCACCCACAGCACTTTACACACCAACCCATGTCCTGTGGACAGCCAGCCCTACACAGACAAACTGCCCTAAGTAAGCTTTCATGGAAAGGACCTCTTGGTCCCTTTTCACACCATGGCTGAAAGGACTGCAGCCTCTGAGTTGTTTTTAAATGAATGTTCACTTAGTTAATATGCCTATCCATTTTTATTTATTGATGCCTAGTCCTGGGCTAGAATGAGGGAGAGAGATACATAAGTTGTTTCCTATCTGGCCAGAATACAGAAGCATGAGGAATGAGGCTTATGCCCGTAAGTGGCTGAGAGCCCCATGCGATGATGGGGGTGTCTGTGCAGAGCTGTGGGACAACAGGGGTGGGACCACTGACCACAAGCAGAGTCAGGGAATGTTCTCATGGAGTGAACAGAGATACTGACCAGGCTGCAATGGGGGAAGGACATCCCAGCAGCAGGGTCTGCTTGAAGAAATCAAGGAAGCCTGAGGATGACTAGGTTAGTAGGTCACCTAGGGGGCGAGTGATGGCAGAAGCAGCTTTGGAGATGCACAGAGGAGCCTTAAAACCTAGATTGGGTCTTGACTTGTAGTGGAGGCAGGAGAGAATCATTGGGGAATGGTGAAGAGGATACTCCTAATAGTAATTTCAAAATAACCCTTCCTGTCGCAGCAAGGGAAATGAGACTTCAGGCTGTCACATTTGTTAGAGATGGGCACTGGCAGATAGTGGATTTGATCAAGGATACATCTGAGAGGTGGGCAGCAGAGAACAGTGATAGCAGGAGGGATGGATTTGCCGTGGTGTGGTGGGTGAGAGAGAAAACTCTGGGCCAAACACCTGCTCCTGGACTAGTGGACTCTGCTACTCATGAGAAAGGGGTAGAGGATGACTCTGGTTTTGCCCAGTCAATCAGCAGACTCTGTGGTGGTGTTTAATGGGCAGGAGAGATAAATAGTGCAGGGCTTCGGAGTCAGGTGCTAGCAGAGGTGCACACTTCCAGCCCTGAAAGAAATCTGGCAGCAAAGCTCTTGCTGCCTCTGTGCTCCTGCTGCACCATCAGCCGCCCAGCTGAGAGGGGGCCTGCAATAGTGCTGAGGAGCTGGCTTATCTGCTCCAAACTTCATCTTCAAGGCAGGACCTTCATGTCATGAGCTTAAGATCTGCTGAGGCAATGAAGAGAGAGAAGAGGGGAGCAACTTGCAACGAAGCTGCTATTAAAGTAATGCCCTTCCAGGCCTGTCAGGGGAGAAGAGGAATAAATTAAAACTCAGTTGATCTGGATCTGAAATGGATTTAGACTAGCTCCATGAAGCCAGGGCAGGTTTTAAAATCAAAACCCATGCTTTGAGTTCCTTTTGTTAAAGAAATGCCCTTACTGGATGGAACACCAAAACCTCATTAAATTGCAAACACTGGACTTTATAAAAAATGGAGAATGAGCAGTTCCACTTAGAGACGCCGCAGCTCTCCACATGTTGCCCCAGAAGGACAATGAGTTCTAAAGGTCAGGGTTACACATGGCATGGTAAGTGTTTTTTTCCCCTTCTAACACTAAACAGGCCTGGAAGATGGCCAGTGAAAGACCAAGAGAGTGAGAGGAGGAGGGGGAGAGGGAGAGAGAGAGGGAGAGAGAGAGAGAAAACAAGCGTGAGCAGGAGGGACAGCCTCCTTCAAGGCAGTAGTCAGCCTCCTTCAAGAATGTAAAATAAACTTTCCCCCCACCCTGCAGAAAAAAAGAAAGAAAGAAAAAAAAAAAAAAACCCTGAAGAAAAGCAGACAGCTGCTAACTAGTTGTCTAGCTGTCTATTTGTGGACACTTCCTTTCATCTTGTCATATCTTTTGTGCTGTTTGAAATGTTTGGAGCTTAAGAGTAGAAGAACACTCAGTGGAATCCAAACTTTTATTAAAAGAAAGGGAAAAGGAGGCAGCAAAGTTCTGACAACAAGTGTGTGTTTAGATGTCGGGGCCATATTTTGCCCAAATCCCAAGCAGCGGAGCAATTTATTTCTAGCTGAATGAAGCCAAAAAGCACACTTATATTTAAAAATACGCAGGAAGATAATGTGTAAGAAACCAACCTATTTTGTTGGGAAGCTGCAGAGAGCTACAAATGGACCTTAAAGGGGGCAGGAGGAAAGGGGCCTCCTTCCCTGGCTTGGTGTGGGTCTCTTTGTGCTGGTTCATTGGAATGCTAATGTCTGCTCCATTGTCCTAGAGAAGCCACTCTGCTTTCTCTCCCTGGAAGCCATTCTCACTCTCTTGTCTTTGGTGGTCTTCACCAGCTGCTCCTATTAGCTTAGAGCCTCGGGAGATTTTATTTCCATGAATGTTGTTTTGCCCAGACCTTTTTTTTTTTTTTTTTTTTTTTGGTTGATTCTCCAATTTGATTTTTCATTCCTCCTTGCCTTCGTCAGGGGTTAGACCACCAGATGATGGCTTCCTTGTCAAAATTAGAAACCCAAAGTGGACTGTCACAAGGATCCTGGGGCTTTTGCCTTTGACATCCATTTCGGGGGAAATGGAAATTGAAATCATAGCAGGAGAATCTCTTCAGGGACTCTTTGATTTTTTTTTTTTTTTTCCCTTTAAAGGGAACGAAGTCCTGAATGAAAATAAATACCTAGACCTCAGATGAAGGGACGGAGAATCAACAGAGGGCCCACGTCTTTGTTTCTCTGACTGGCTGTGTGCACCACAATTAGGGGAAAGAGCTAAGAGAATGATCTACAGCTCAGCTTTCACAGCCAGCTTTCTTTTCGATCTGGATCCTTACCAGGACACTCAGAAAATGTGTTTGAAGGACTTCTCTGGGTGTCCATGGTATGCTGCGGCAATGACAGATGGGCAGAAGCAGGAAAGATGGGCTCTGCTTGTCTGAGTCCTGAAATACCAACAGCTTTCGGGCTGCACATTTCTGTGGTACTTGTGGCTTTTCACCTGGCATCAGAATGAGTCAAGCTCTTCTCTCATTTCTTCTACTGCTCGGAAGGCAGCTTGTGTCCTGGGACAGGGTGGTGTGATGGGAAGAGCCAAGGCAAGGTTCAGACAGATCTGGCTTGTGCCTCGCTTCTCCCCAAGCCTCAGTTTCCTTATCAGTAGAGTGGGGATAATCTGTGGTTGTGAGGATTATAGGAGATCACTTACGTAAAGTTCCTAGGATCTGGAAGGCATTCAAGACCTATTAGTCATTCTCTCCTCTGTTCTTCCACTTCTGCCTCCATGGAAGATTGAGGTATGGTTCTAAACTTCAGAAAGGTTGATTCTGTACCTTCAACAATGCCCTTTTTTTTTTTTTTTTTTTTTATGACTCAGTAATTTCTTTGGCGCTGCTGCTCTTCTGACTGGAATGGCCTTTCGCCACATTTTCCCTTGGCTTGCTCCTACGCCTCATTCAAGCCTTAGCTCAAATGTTACCTCTTTCAGAAACCTTTCTTGAGCTGACTAAGGTGACTCTTGGCTGGTCCCTTTCTAATAACCCTGTTTGTTTGTTTATTTATTTATAGCACTGATGGCTCTCTGAAATGTTATTCTTTTGTTTTGCTTTGATGTATATTATCTACTCCCCTCTAATAGAATGTAAGAACTGCAAGGATAGGAACGTTGTCTTGCTCACTGGAATACTGTCTGGCATAGACATGTATATACTTTGGTTTAGTGCTGGCTGGGGATATAGGCATGAGTGAGACCCAGGTCCTGCTCTCCAGGATCTTGTAGAGATATAAGCAAATGATTATAATGTATAAAGGATTCTTGTGACAATACTTTTGGCTTCCACAGAGGCCTATATGCACATAAGTATATGGTACTTCAAGGTCAGTGCATCAATGAATGTATGTTCTAGGTACAGCTGTGACACAAAAGAAAGATTTGACTATTATGTCTGGGTGTCCCCAGAAGCTTCAAAGAGAAGATAATTCAGTTAGGATTTGCAGGATGGATAGTAGATCCTGGCTAGGTAGGAGTGGCATTGTAGACAGGGGATCAGCATTAAACATGGAGATACAAGGCAGTACATAGCATACCTTGGACATATTTTGTTCAGGTTTTTATATTAAATCTATAAAACTTCATCATATTGGCTTCTGCTCTGCATTCCAACCTGTTATGTTGCTCTCAATTCTTCCTCCTGACATCTGTGATATTCATAGTCTCTCCTGACTTAGTCATCTGAAATGTGTACATAACGCCCTATAAAATTGGCCAGCATCTGGAATTGAAGAGGAAGAATGAAAATGGGTAGAGCAAGTGAGAGATTTACCCAGGAAAGAGGGTAAAATTGAGCCAGTCACAGTAGGGTGGAATGTGACATGGAAAGAACCGTGGATCTGAAGTTGAAACAGGTGGACCCTCTTTTGTGTAGTCTTCTTGTGTCGCTCCTTGTGTAGTCTTAGGTGGGTCATTTAATCTCTCTAAACCTCAGTTTCTACATCTGTTTTTTTTTAAAGTGTTGCTAATAATACCTGGTAAGAAATGGGAATCATAGGAAGAAAGTTTCATCTTCCAAGGAAATGACCACAATTGAAATAGTGTTGATGGCTGAGAACATCAGGAGTGCTAGGATTCCATGGGCTTTAAATGCTTATTTTTCATTTGCTTTTTTTTTTTTTTTGACCATTTCTATGGGTTTAAAAAAATATTTTCTCTTCCCTTTTTTTTCAATTGCCCCTACATTCATTTGTAACCCTGAGTATTGGTGTTTCTGTCACTTTATCAGTCAACAAACAGTTCAGCACTAGGGAGATTTCCATTCCAGATGCTTCTCCAAGAAGTGAATCAAGTAATACCCTTTTTCCATATGTCCTCACAGAGCTGTTAGTGAGGAATAGTCACTAGGCATATCTCCGTATGTCAGCATGTTATATCCATTCTTTGCATTACTTAGGGTACAGGTGTGTGTCTCTCTCTTTCTTTCTCTCTCTCTCTCTCACTACCCTTCCCCTCTTTTGTTATGATATGAACTGGGGTTCTGCCCCCTACTGACTGTGCCATTGACATGTATCCAGTGAGAGCTTTAAGGAACTCCAGGTATCAACTATCTGATTTGGCTCTCCCATCTTATAGAAGAAGAAACTTGAGGCCCTGAGAGAGGAAGGGATTTGTTCAAGCCTGCCAGTCAGTCCATGAGCCAAGGCAAGGTAAAACAGATAATAGAAGAAATTGAAAAATCGCCTATGATACAACATTCATCATTCTATTCATATTTAAAAGCTGTGTAAAAACTATCAATATACTGATTTGTCCCCCCAAAAGATCAAGGTGACTTTTAAAAATATGCACTACAAAAATATTTCTATAAAGACAAGCTACAGATTGGTAGAAAATATATGCAAAAGACATTATCTGATAAAGGACTGTTATCCAAAAATATACAAAGAACTCTTAAAACTCAACAATAAGAAAACAAACGACCCAATTAAAAAGTGGCTAAAAGATCTGAACAGACATCTCCTCAAAGAAGATATACAGATGGCAAATAAGTGTATGCAAAGATGTTCAACATCATATGGCAGTCAGGAGTTGCAAATTAAAACAATGAGGTACTACTGCATACTTACTAGAATGGCTAAAACCCAAAACACTGGCAACACCAAATGCTGGATAAGATGTAGAGCAACAGGAACTCTCATTCATTGTTGATGGGAATGCAAAATGTAGTCGGAAGACAATTTGGAGATTTCTTACAAAACCAAATATACTCTTGCCATATAGTCTAGCTCAACTCCTTGGTGTTTATTTAGAGGAGCTTGGTATTTAATCAAACCTATGTCCACACAAACACCTGCACACAGATGTTTGTAGCAGCTTTATTCATCTTTACCAAAACTTGGAAGCAACCAAGATGTCCTTCAGTGGATGAATGGATAAATGAACATGATACATGCAGACAATGGAATAGTATTCAGTGCTAAAAAGAAATGAACTATGAAGCCATGAAAAGGCTTCAAATACATATTACTAAGTGAAAGAAGCCGATCTGAAGGGCTACGTACTATATGACTCTAACCATGTGACATTTTGGAAGAGGTAAAACTATGGAGACCGTGGAAGTTTGCCAGGAGTTTGAGGGGTAGAGGGATGAATAGGTGGAGCATAGGTGATATGTAGGTCAGTGAAACTATTATGTATGATACTATATTGATGAGTATATGTCATTATACATTTATCCAATAATTTATCTAGATTTCTAGAACCCATGGAACATACCACACCAAGAGTGAACCCTAATGTAAATTACGGATTTTGAGTAATGTCGATGTTGATAATGGGGGATATTGTGCATGTGTGGGGGAAGGGGGCATATGGGAATTCTCTACTTTCTACTCAGTTTTGCTGTGAACCTAAAACTGCTCTAAAAATAAAGTCTATGCATTTAAAAAGTAATTTAGAAAGCTAGTGAAAAGAAAATGGTGACAAGGAAATAAGTTTGAAAGCTGGGTGAGGTTAATGGATAAAATGTGTGCCTTAAACTTTGGCTAGAGATGGGGCACATGTTTAATTTATAAGCAGCTAATTAAAAAAAGAGGAATCATAGTTAGTATCCATAAGTGAGAAATAATTTAGTACAGATAATCCTGGGACTAAGACCAGAGAAGAATTTCTCTTGTGTGTGTTTGTACCGGGGACAGGATGAAGTAGTGAATGTCCTCAACAAAATTTGCTATGTAAGCAAAACAACAGGTTTCATGGGGGAAGAGGCCTTGGCCTTATAAAGCAGTTTCCCCAAAGGGGTCCTAGTCTCAGGGACAACCTGGGGCATTCTGGGGCCTGGCAATGTGGGTCTCTATAAGCTTGGCGAGCCTCCTGAAAAAAATGCCAGCGTGGATGCTGGGGCTACCTGCTACCTGTCAGGTTAAGGATTGGCATTCACTGGCCATTAATTAAATGCTAGGATGGTGAAGTAATTTCAGACATAGCACTGTGATTGTGTTGACCTCCTTTCCCCTAAGGAACTTGTTTCAGTTTCTAGAACATTGTACAAAATTGAAAGAGTGAGGAAACTTAAAAAAAAAAAAAATCAACTTCACTGAGGTATAATTTGCATACGATGAAATTTCTGCATGCTAGTGTATAGATTACTAATTACCACCCCAATACAGATTCAGAACATCTGTCTTCTCAGACAGTTCTCCTAATGTCTCTTTCTTTTCTGTTAATCTCTTCCTCCTGCCTCTCCCCTCCCTGCCCCTTACCCCAGGCAAATGTTGATTTGGTTTTTATCACTACTGCTTAGTTTTGTCTATCCTCTATTTCATGCTTGATCTTAGCCAAAAGGCTGAGATTGTCCACTATTTCATATAAATGGAATCCTACAATACGTGTTCTTTTCTTGTATCTTGGTTCTTTCGCTTTGCATAATGTCTGTGAGATTCATCAGTATCATTGTGTATATCAGTAGTACATCTCTTTTTATTGCTGACTATTCCCTTTCACAAATATACCACAGTTTATCTGTTTGCCTGTTGATGAACATTTTGGTTGTTTCCAGTGCTTAGGATATTATGAACAAAGCTTCTATGAACATCCACGTACAAGTGTTTGTGTGGACACACTTTGCCTATGACTGGTGGACAGTATTAAAGATTAAAGTCATGTATTAAATATTACTAGTATCTCGTCCTGCCTGCTTCCTGCTTCCTTTTGTCTTTCTTGAGCTCCGGTAAGAGGATTCCTCTAATATTTCTTATTCCCAGGTTGTAACACAAGCTCAGGTAGTGCCTCTCCTGTATGGAGATGTTCATCATTGTGTCTGTTCCACTTGTGATGGACTTCATTGAAGCTCCAGAGTGTTCTCTGGAGGCATGCCTGAGCATGCAATCTTCTATCATGGCTTTAGGGCAAACCTTGTTGTAAAACATAGCTTTTCCCAGAGAGAACAACATTATGTAGGGCTTGCACTGTTTAATAAACCCCACCCTTCTGTTTATTTTCTCTTATAAGATCCAGTTACTTGCCTTCATCATGTTTATCACAGTTGGTAATTATATGTAACTTGTTAGTGTTTTATTGATTAGTGCTTGTCTCTTCTGCCAGATTGCTATTTTATTAACCACTGTGTACCCAACACTCAGCATGGAGCTTGGCTTGAGTAGGTGCTCAGAAATATTTGTTGAATGAATACAGGGGTTCCAGCCATCACCATGATCAGAGTTTGATAAACGTGATTATGATGCAGCCTCCATTACTGCACATCTCAGGATAGGATGGCTAAAGGTATGTTGCTCCATGTAGGTGTGAGCTCCCTGACTCTGGAGAAGGTTTTTCTGAGTTGTTAAGGGTATTCAGATCTCCTTTCCTTCATTTAACGTGTGTGTAATGCTGAAATCTTCAAAGCACCATTGGCAGAAGTGATGTAGCCTCATCCTTGTGTTGATGCGTACTTGAGATCCAGAGGGATTTTTCTAAGACCTAAAGACCTGTCTATTTCCAGCATCATGGTTTTGGGGTTTAGAATAATAAGACTTGAATTTGAATTCAGCTCTACTGTCAAGTCATTGTATGATCTTGATTAAGTAACTTAACCTTCTTGTGCCTAGTTTCTATTTCATTAGGACTTTTGATATGTCACTTCAAGCCATTCCCAGGACCAAATGGTTTCTTTGACAGTTTAAGTCTGCTTGTCTTACAATTTGAGTACTTTTAACTGAACACATCTGGGCATTCTATTCTCTTCTATAGAATGTGGGGTTCACTCAAGGTATGGCCTGACTAGTGCAGAGGTGGGCAGGGATATTTTTCCTTGTTCTGGGCACATGTCTTACCTTTGTAGCTGACAGTAAACACATTTTTTCTACTGATTGACAGACATATCATTCTGCTGATTCAGGTCTGGCTCCTTATCAATTAATACCCCTACCTCCTCTCTTCATATCAGTCATCATCATTATTATTATTGTTATTATTTTAAAATTTTAAATTCACTTTTAAGTTCCCTTTGCCATCCTGGTAGGTTTAGAAATAGACAATAAAATCCTTTTGGTTATTTTCCTGTTGGTTCTCAATTCATCCTATTGCCTTTGGGTGAAAGCAGAAGCCCACATTATTGCCCTGATTTCCAGGAAAAACAAGGCCCAAACCACCAAACTATTATTCTCTTTGCCCATTCATCTCTGTGGGAGAGTCTTCAGGGTAGGGTCACTTAACAACATTCCCGAGTTCTTATTATGTGCCGATGTCACATTCAGTAGGAAAGGTAGAAAAGTGGAAGATTACACTGCAGTGCAACAAGTGTGTTGATAGAGGTAAGGACACCAGAGGAAGGACCCCAAACCATGGAGTTCACTCTCTCAGCTGGAGGGCTATTTGGGGTTGATCCCTGGGAGATTAGTGCCTAGTTCTTCAAATCCTTTGCGTTTTGAGACCTGTGTTTCTTTCCAGTCTTCCCATGCCATAAGCCAGCACCATATAAAGGAAGTATTCCACACCCTGATGATTCACCCATTTATTCACTCAATGAGTACGGGAGGAACTTCCAGGTGCAGGGTGTTATATAAGGGAACAAAAGAAACGAAGTCTCTGTCCTCATGGAGATGGCATTTCATAGTCTTTGGGCTGAATTGCTTGCTTAAGGCCATTGTGTACCTTACTTCCTGACCTGTTCCTAATATTCTTGGTTTCTCACCTCTTGGCTTTTTGCCTGTTTATTGCTTCAGTGTAACCTTATAGCAGAAGCCTAAACTGTTTCTCTGGAGTTTCCTGATGTAATCCAGGCTCTTTCCCTGTCTGTGTATATGAGCTTTGAAAAAATACTCGTCTCTACTTGATCAGAGCCCTAAGACCTTTTGCCTTCACACACACATGTCTGGGTGCCAGAGGGTAGCATACTGCACTGGGTTCATTTTAGCTACCCAAGTCAAACTTTAGAGACCTAGGAAGCTGGATAGGTGCAATCCAGGGTAATTCTTGATATCAGAGTCTGTTCTCTGTGGGTCATAACAGAATTGGGAGTGTATGTTCCAGGGCTGGAAATAAAGAGAACAAGTTGATCCTTAGCAAGAGCTTTGTCATGTCTGGGACCTAGTCAGATGGGCTGAGATTTTGAGCAAGGATCTGGGATCAGGAGGGAAGCCAAGCCAGAAGTCCCTCAAATAGCTTGTAACTAGTGATGATGATGGGAAGGAAATAATAATCATAATGACAAACACTGACATGGTTTTCATAATGGGCTGGACTTTAGTATATATTTACTGTACTAGTTTAATCTGGAACTAATTTAGTGTGGGACTTTGGGGTGGGGGTGGGGGCTCTTGTATAGACCATTCAAAAGAAGCTAGATATTACCACGGAGGACAGACACCTCTGCAGAGGGCTCTTATTGTTCCTTCTCTTTCTCCTGAAGAACATATCCTATGCTTCTCATGCTTGACTTTTATGATGCTGAGTTAAGGATATGGAAAAAATATTGTCGTTATCGTATAGTATGGTGGGGAGGGGGTTTTAACTTCCGGAAACCTTCGTTACAGCTACTCCTTGTAACCCAGTGGGAGGCCTGACATGACCTGCTGCTCTCATGCTGAAGAGGATAATGAAGCCAAGAAGAATTCTGAAAAGTCCATGAACCAGACTACTCTTTGCTCTTCTCTTTGTTGTCTGGAACCCCAGGGAGGCCTAGCATCAGGCGGAGGTGCACGTAGTGGAAATACTAGGGAAGGCAGAAACTGAGTTGATAAGGCTTCTTTTACGAATGTGCAAGGGGCCCTCCATTTACATGCTGTGTCATCTTAAGCCTCCTGGAGAATAGGGGTCATGCTTGTGCTTCTTGGTATCCTCCACAGTATCTTGACTGCAGGAAATATTTGCTGACTTAGGTTGAAGAACAGGCTTTCCCTCTGCATGGGAGATGGGTAAGATGACCTGAGGGATTCTGTGGATTTCTCTGGGATTGAGTTCAAGAGGATGAGTGAAATGAAACCTAATAGTACATAGTAGGGGCTCATTAAATACACATTGAATAACAGACTCTTTCCTCACCGGTTGTTGAATTATAAAATCAGAGTTTAAACGAACTCTAAGAGTTCTCTTGTTCAAGTAGTATTACTTACTTTCAGCCTTTTCTAGGCAATGGGGATAGTCCTAAATCCCTCCAGCAGGCAATTCATACAGTCTGAGTAACTGGGTTCCTGGCCTAGATGAACACTTGCAGTGTTCTTCTTCCTTTTCTTTTCTTTCTTTTCTTTTCCTTTCTCTTCTTTCTTTTTATTTTTATTTATTTTATTTTATATTTTTAAAGATTTATTTATTTATTTTTTTCATGAGAGACAGAGAGAGGCAGAGACACAGGCAGAGGGAGAAGCAGGCTCCATGCAGGGAGCCTGATGTGGGACTCGATCCTGGGTCTCCAGGATCAGGCCCTGGACTAAAGGCGTCGCTTAAACCGCTGAGCCACCCGGGCTGCCCTCTCTTCTTTCTTTTTAAAGATTTTATCTCTTTATTCATGAGACCCACAAAGAGAGGCAGAGACACAGGCAGAGGGAGAAGCAGGCTCCGCACAGGGAACCGGATGCAGGACTCGATCCCAGGACTCCGGGATCATGACCAGAGCCAAAGACAGACATTCAACCCCTGAGCCACCCAGGTGGTCCCGCGACATTCTTCTTTTAAGCAGGGACATATGATAAGCATTGGGAAGATGCACCCCAAATATCTGGACCAGTGTATTAGCAAGATTCCTATTGCAGAGAAAGGAAGACACACAAATATGCTGCCCAGAGAAGCTTACTTTTTCTCCCTTCATTCCTGGTTGAATTCTAGACCTTCCAGGCTTCCTGACTTGTGAGAAGCATAAATTGACTCCACAATCTACAATTATTTTCTTTACTGATCTCCAAAAAACTTTCTCAAACTTTCACTAATAGACAGGAGCCTTAATGTTTTATACTTTGTGAAAAACAAGGTTGCTATGTTCAAGAGGTTTGGGTATGGAGTTGGACATATCTGCCTTCAAATCTAATGTGATGTGACTTAGAGCAAATTATCTTCTGTGAGCCTTAGTTTTATTATCTCTAAAAGTAGAACAATTCTATCTTACCGGGTTGTTATGAAGGAAAAAGAGAGGATATGCAATACTGGACACCTAGTAGGCATTCAATAAACATTTTTAACAGTATTCAATGTTGGTTATATATATTCAGTATTTCCTTCCTTGTGACTGCCTTAGTGTTTATTTCTCTGGCATTTTCTGTCTTTGCCGTTTTTAGGCAGAACCTATCCTAATGAGCCTGTATAAAAGCCTGGTAGCCTGTTTTTGGTTCTAGATTGTTTTTGCCTTTTCCCTTAGAAAAGAGGCATCACTTCCTGGTTCCTTGTTGATTTTCAGAGGCATGACTGTTTGACAAACCATTTCAGGGGCTGTCTGCAGGCTGCCTAACGAGTCTTCATCTTTCACACCACTGACTGTTCAACTGATTTAGGAAAAGTGCCCCCCGCTGATGCGTAAGAAACAGATGCAGCATAATTGTTCCATATCTTTGCTCCTCTTCTTTCCTTCCATCCTCACTTCCCTGCAAGTTCTCCCGGGAGATCTGATGGCTCCCCTTACGATTTCCCTATGGGGAATATTTCCTAACACTGTAATTTATTGCTAATTAAGGTATTACATTAGTGTCTATGAGAGCTTTTTCTTAATATATTTGTTGCTATTTCATCTAATGTTTATTATTTAATAGCCTGGTATCCCATTTCTAGATTCCTTTGAACCTTAAAAATGTTTTATTTGTCTTTGAACATCACCTCTAAGTCTGACTGGTTTGGTGGCTCTTCCCTTCTTGTCCTTCTTTCTTAAGGAGGTAAATAGAAGTACTGTGTGCCTGTAGTTAAACTGGTACATAAACGCCTTTAGCAAGCTTCTCCAGCTGTGTGATTCAAAGTGGCAGCACTCGAATAGAACTTTTGTTATCAATCCAGTTTCCTCCATAGGCTCAGGTGGTTTGTATCTTAGAATAGTGAAATGCACATTTGAATCCTGGGCTCCTAGGGCCGAATGGGACCTGAAAGAAGGTCTAGTCCAAATCCCTATCTGATGCTTTGCTTGACTTCCTTAGGCAACATAGAGATATCAGAAACTCTCACCTGCTTATGTGCTTGGACAGGCTGGAAAAAGAAATGCATTGCTGAATTCAAGAGACAAATCTCATTTTTGGCAAATAAGTCTGTGGTTGTGTTAATTTGAGAACAGCAGATTTTTGTGGTTGTTTTCATTATTGTTAAATTAGAATGCATTGACTATTACCAGTCTGAAAATTGGTGGTCCCTTGGTGATTTGTGGATAAAGACTTCTTGCTGTTAGAGCTGTGTTTCATGTCTGTGGTAGCAGTCTTCCCAGAGTAGCAAGAGGAAGTTGGTTATAGTGATTCAATTAATCCTGTTTTGTAACTAGGATGGAAAAATTCAAGAGAAACTCAACTGTCTCTGCCAAAACTCAGAAACTTGGTGCTGAGGAGCTGCTTAATTGTGGTGGTTATTTCAGGTGTAATTATTTAAACCAAGGATTCCCCTCTTCTCTGGAAATGCATGTCTATCCTGGCCTGTTCCACAAAGAACTTGAGGTAGCTCAAACATTCTATTTCATTATATGGCAACCTTTCTCAAAGAGCTGAATGAAATATATATTTATTTTCCAAATTAACATAAACTAAATTATATTTTGGACATTTTTTTTTTAAAATTAGAGGGGAACTATAGTAAGAAAAGCTCTGGAATTGGAACCAGATGACCTGTTTTTCTCCCAGTTTCACTGATAGCAGTATGGCATTGGGTATGTCCTTCTGA
Organism: Canis lupus baileyi; assembly: GCF_048164855.1. NCBI lineage: Eukaryota > Metazoa > Chordata > Mammalia > Carnivora > Canidae > Canis > Canis lupus. The sequence continues at coordinate 63,589,801 of NC_132847.1, forward strand.
TTTTACGTTTATAAAATGGGAAAGATCATATAGATGATATAATAATAACAGCTTTCATTATTAACATGTGTCATGTATGTGTTATAACTTTATACCTCACTATGTCCCTGCATAGTATGTTATGTCCCCTGGTTTAAAGATGAGAAAGGTGGAGGCAGGGGAGGTAATGTGACTTGTGCACCTAAGTCCTACTTTTTACTACTTATTCACTTAAGCCTTTTCTGTGATGCCAGGGTGTCTCTAGGTAGAGAGAGGAGCCAGATGAACGATTTTCTGTTCATCCTATGTTTTTAGTGCTCCTGGAGAGATGGCCGATGAGTGTAGCTGCCTTAGTGCAGGGACCATCTTCTTATTGGGGTTGCTGAACTCTTTGGCTCAGATAGGTTCACATTTCATAAGCTTGTTCTAGCTAAATAACTTTTTACTTATGTGTAACTGACAACATAAAGTTTATGATAGGATAACCTGGGTTCAAGTCTAGCTTTTCCTGCATTAGTAGTCTAGACTTAGTTGCTTTAAACAACACACCTTTTATTATCTCACATTTCTGTAGGTCAGAAGTTCAGGCACGACTGAATTGCCTCCTCTGCTCAGAGTTTCAGAGGTTGTAGTCAAGATAACTGCCAAGCTGTGTTCTTATCTGGAGGCTTGCCTGGAGAAGAATATACTTCCTTTGGAATTGGTCACATTGTTGGAAGAATTCATTTCTTTGTGGGTTATAGGGACTGAGAGCCTTGATTTCTCACTGGTTATTGGCTGGAGGCCACCCAATGTTCCTAGAGGTCACCTGTAGTTCCCTGCCAAGTGTCCATTTCTGTAGGCAGTTCACAACATAGCAGCTTCCTTCTTTAAGGCCAGCAGGAGAGCCAGAGTGAGTAGGCTAGCAGAATGGAGTCTTACATAAAGTAATATAATTGTGAGATTGACACCTCATCTCCTTTGAAGTATTCTATGAGTTAGAAGTAAGTCACAGTTTGCCCCCACATTCAGGGGACTCCCAAATCTATTTTGGAGTTTTCTGTGGGAACCGTTGATTTTTTTTTCTTTTACTGAAGGGTGGTCTTTTAGCTGGGGAAGGTGTGATCATTTGTTGAGCTTCAAAAGAGAGGAGTGATGGGGAAGGTGACACCTGCCTGGGTTATCACATTAGCCAAATCAACAATATTGAAGCCAAATCTTGTTACAGTGAACTGATGTTTGGGAAGTCACTTAGTCTTTTTTGAATTTTCTTAGTTGTTAGGTTGTAATCTTAATTACTTATAGGGTTATGGTAGGATGACGGATGTCAAAAAAGCTATTTACAAAGAGTAACATAATATACTTATTAGTCACCTTTCTGCCCAGATTCTGGATCCCTACACACATGAGCTTCTGAAAGATGGCATGGTGCCAGCTTCTTTTCTAGGAATTCATCTGCCCCTGCCCCACAAAAATAAAAATGCAAATACTTTCTGGTATGATGAAAAATAATGCAACGATTTGCACATTTTGGATGCTTAAAAATCAACAGGGGCCATTGTAAAGAGTCTTCCAAGCGTCTTTTAAAAGGACTGACATGTCATCATTTTGCTGGGAGTTTTCATCTCTTTTTCATTCTACCTTGTAATTTTCCTTCTGGACCAGTTAGGAAAAAAAAAAAGTTTAAAAAGCAGCAGTAAAAGAAAGCCTTAAGAAAACACTCCCATGCCCCATAGTTAGCCAGAGCTTTCTGAAATGGCCACTTCCTGCCTAATTCTGGCTTTGAATCCTTATTCAGGTGCCTGGGTTAGGAATCCCTGGTTAAGAAAACAGGGCCATAATGATATCTTGTGTAAACATATGCTCACTTCTAAAGGGATTCTTATGATTACCAGAATACAATTTTCATCTGAAGGATTGGCTGAATTGGATGGTTTAGTTTTGATGGTTCCAAAACTCAACATGTTTGGTCTGACAAATGGCGGATGGACTTGCCTTTAGCAGTCACTCCTTATGCTTATGAAATTAGATGGTTCAGCTCAGATTGGACTATTCTAGTTTTCTATATTTCTTCTGGGGTTCTCATGAACAATGCTTAGCAATTTTTAAAACAATTTTTATTGTACTTTTGTGTAGATTTACTGGTCTCATTTATCTTGCATGGATCACCCTTAATGCCCAGTCTAGTTATCTAATTGTCGGGTCTGATTTCTCTAGGAGAATCTTATGCAGTCACTATATCAGGAAAATCCCTAAGCTCAACAGTAATTTAAAAGAACTTCTTTAAAAACTTGCATTTTGGAAACCATTCTTTCAGAAAGCTTTTTCTAAGAGCCACCTGTGTGCTAGGCATTCTGCTTGATGCTAGGGTACAAACAGAAAGAGAATTGCAGTAGTATCAGTTGTAAGTTCCTTGAGGGCAATGGCCATATTTTACTCATCTCTGAATATAGCAAATATAAGCACTTAAAACATATCAACAATCATGAAAAAATAGTTGATATTATTACAGAATTATTAATAAAATGCTCTGGAATCAAATGGGTTTAGTGGTAAGTTATTTCAGAGTTTAAAATGACAGATACATAAATTATTTTCTATTGCATAGAAAATAAGGGAATTCTTTACATAACTTTTTTTTTTTTTTTTTTTTTTTTTTTTGCTGTTGTAAGGGAGGTGACATATCTTCCAAACTCTCTCCATATGTTTGAGTGCATTCTCTGTGCAAGCAGGTATCCCAGAGTTTTGAATCTCAATGTATGGACAAAGAGCCAGGGAAGTTTAGAATATTCTGGAATGGTAGGAGTGGCATCTGGGGTCCGGTAATAGCAGTATCACTGCTCATGACACGATACTGGCTGTAGTCCAGTATGCCTAGTTTCCCTTAGTTTCTGGGCTTGGTCTTCTAGCTTTGTTATTAATCCTATGAGCTATCCACTCTCTTTCTTACAAGGGCTTACAAATTCTCCCATTCTGCTAAGAAAATGAATTCGAAGTAATACTCCCATCTTTGGGGGAATTTGCAGTGATTAGTTTCCCCATCAAAGAAGTGAAAATATGGATATGGAGATTTCTGTAATATCACATTTAAATCTTCACTATGGGCAATTCACAATATAATTAGATCTTGTGAAATTTTTGGAGCAGCATGATACTGATAATATACAAAAGAAAACTGTAGACCATACTCTAATGAATTGATACAAAACTCCTAAATAAAATGGTAGCAAGCTGAATACAATAATACACCAAAAGAATCATCCATCACAACTAAGCATGGTTTATTCTGGGAAAATGAAGGTAGTTCTTTTATTAATTCCAGGATGGGAGGAAATTGATTAATATAATACATCATAACTCTAGGTAAAAGAACAAAGAGCTATATGATAATCTTAGTAGATAGTGAAAAGGCATTTCATAACATGCTATTCCAGATTTAAAAATATAAATCATAAGAAACTTAAATCTTAAGAGTAGTTTCTTTTCCATTGTGCCAAAAATGAACTATTTAAAAATAAACACTGATACTTAATAATGAAACATTAGGCTCATTGCCACCAAAGTCAGGAAAAATATATTTTTATAACTTTGTTCTGGAAGTTCTGAGCCACACAATAGGACATCAAAAAGACCTAAAAGACTATTGTAAGGGAAGACACAAAGATCTCACTATTTGTATATGTTTATATTCTAGAAAAGCCTGAGAACATCAGCTGTGAAACTCTTGGAAGTAATGAGTTCAGTAATTGAAAAATACATAAAAATTACAGTTTTTTCTATAACAAAATGGTTGGCAATATGATAGAGAAAAAAATCTAACTTAAAACTAATACAACAACAATAAAAGTAGTAACACTTTTAAAGCGTGAAGGAACTATTTAACAAACTGTATGGAACAATATAAAGAATATGTGGATAAGTGGAAAGATACAGCATGTTCTGTATTCTTCAGTGTGAAGACTGGTGTGAAAATATCTTGTTTTCTCATGGACACTGTGCTCATTTCTTCCTATGTCTTGTCAAATAGGAGATAGATAGTAGGGTCTGATCATAGACTAATCATCATTAACTCCTTGCAGTACAAGTGCCATAATATAGCTTATGGGCAATATAACACCGTGGCTCTGCTGGAAGAATAGGAAACTCTCAGGACTTAGACATGAGATTCATATGTGGCTTGCTAAAGATAGTTTTGAAACTATATACAGTCTAAGGGTGACAAGGTAGGGAGATATAAGAAACTTAGCAAGCTCCCACTTGGGTGTTTCCATCCTTGTTTGTATGTCACCATGGACAGGCAGACAATTACTGCTGACACTCAAGGAAACTGAGTCTCTACAATTCAGGAAGCCCCAGTCAGATTGACACCCTTGGTTAACCAAAGCTTGGGGAATAGCCTGTGGTTATGCCCCTTGTATAGTTTCGCAGAGCCCCACACGCAAAAGGAGTCTGCATTTGGTTTGATGCTATTCTGTCATGATCTTGAAATTCTTAATAGTTTTTGAACAAGGGGACCTGCATTTTATTTTATTTTATTATTTTATTTTATTATTATTTTTTTAAATTTTTATTTATTTTATGATAGTCACACACACACAGAGAGAGAGAGAGAGAGAGAGAGAGAGAGAGAGGCAGAGACATAGGCAGAGGGAGAAGCAGGCTCCATGGGATTCGATCCGGAATCTCCAGGATCGCGCCCTGGGCCAAAGGCAGGCACTAAACCGCTGCGCCACCCAGGGATCCCGGGACCTGCATTTTAATTTTGTACTACATTTCACCATAAAACCTAACTAGGAGATGTCAAAATATTCACCATAAAACCTAACCTAGGAGATGTCAGAATATTCATCTTTGTTCCAAATCCAGCTGCTGCACGACAAATTCACATTAATGCTATCTCAATCAAAACTAATCTTTTGGACCCCTGCCCTCCTCATGTACCCTGGGCCCTTTGTGGACACCTCTTCAGTCTAAGATGCTGGGCCCATACTACAGACGAGATGAAAGGCATCACTCCCATCCCCAAAATGCTCACTCATGTTGGAATGGAGTGATAGAACCATAAACAGACACAGTACAAGATGATGTGTGCCCTAAGAGAAGAGTAAACCAAGAATCCCAGGAGGACTGATTTTCATGGAGATGTAATGTTTGCCCTGGTCTTTGAAGATAAATAGCAGTAAACTGGCAGAAAAGCTGGGGGAGGGCAACCTCAGCTGGGGAGGCAAGGGAAAATGTCTGGGTAGAAAGGTCAGGAATGAATAGAGAGTGCATTTCAGGAACAGCTGGGAGTTCATAGTGACTGGAAGAGAAAAATGGATGAGTATAGCTGGTAGAGGATGCTACTGGAGAGGTAGGTTGAAGTTTGAAGAAGTTTGTATGCCGGTAGTTTAGATTCTATCTGGTAGACAATTACAATGTTTTGAAAGATTTCCTTTTCTTTTTTTAACTATATAAAAAAATTCAAACATAGAGTTGAAAGAATTTGACAGCAAGCACCTCTATACTGATCACTTAGATTCCATTATTCCACCACATTAAAACAAACAAACAAACAAACAAACAAACATCCCAATAGCTCTGGAAATGTGTTTAGCAAAGAAGCAGAATCAATGCAAAGAGTATGGAAGATAGACTGGAAGTAGAGAGATGTGTGGGAAGGTGATCAATTGGGAGGCTCTTCTCATATACAACACAGGATGAGAATCTCAAATGAAGAATGATTTCTTTGGGTTCATAATATTCATATTACAATATTTTCCCCTCAAATCTTTAGATATGGCTGTATTATCTTTTGTCATTTTGGTGTTCCAGAGTAAGAATCTGAGGCCAACTTGAAATTTGTTCCTTTCAAGATAATTACTTTTTCCCCCCTTGGATGTTTTTAGGATTTTCTCTTTAATAATATAATTGACAAAAATTATAGATATCTGAATTTAGACTTGTTTTTCTTAATTTTAGTGGATCAGGTATTCAAACAATAGTCCAAGTTGTTTTTTTTTTTTTTTTTTTTTTTAAAGATCTTATTTATCTATTCATGAGAGAGGCAGAGGCAGATATGTAGGCAGAGGGAGAATCAGGCCCCCTGTAAGGAGCCAGATACAGGACTTGGTCCCAGGACCCTGGGGTCACAACCTGAGCTGAAGGCAAATGCTCAACTACTGAGCCACCCAGGTGCCCCTCCAATTTTTTTTAAAGCTCTGGGGAGTTTTCTTCAGTTATGTCTTTGATTATTTTTTCTTAAGATTCCTGGAAGCATCTATTATTAGTTTCCTTTTTTTATTAATTACCAAATAAGTTAATGTTTTTCCTCTTTGTGTTCTTAGGGACCTCATTTTCCCTCCATATGTGTCTTGATTTTTCACAATGTCAATTCTATTTCTAATGGAGATATCATTTCTGTTACTACTTTTCTAATTTTGCATGCTTTAATCTCAGCCAATTGTTTTGTATCTCATCCTATTATCCTTTTACTTCTTTCCCTTTAGTCTTTTATTTCTCTATTATGATTATTTTTGTTTTGTTGAAGTCATGCCATCTTGAATTACATTGGAAATTTATTGTAATATAAAATTCCCATTTAATTAATATAATGTTTAAGGATATTGCATCTTCTATGAGTATCAGGATAACTCTATTCATCCCTCTGACTGCAATTTTATTTTACATGCTCTGTATTAGACTTATCTTTTGTTCATCTGCAGATAAGGGAATGCCTCTTATGTCTTTGCATGAGCACAGTGCATGGATTGGCTTTGACCTTATTCTTGGGTGTAGATAAATCCTTTCTCACATTAAAACTGGGGGCACGTTGTTGTTAACATATTCTGGTCCAAATACCAGTAGACATTGGTCTTTTATCAACTGCCAGTAATATGAGGCTGAGTTTAGTTCATTTTTTGCAAAAGTGCCTGATTTTTTTTATACTTTGAACTAATGGTATATATTAAAAATGACTATTCCCAGCATGTGCTGTCTATTCATTGCATAGTACTTTATGTCCCAAGATGCAATGGGTCACAAATATGCTCCATAAGTGGGAGTTTATTAAGCTGAGTCAGTGATCAAATGCAGCACTGTGTTGCCCAGCTTATTATCATGATGAAAATAGGCTTAGAAAATACTGATGATGTTAATGTTGACTGTATAACAGATATCTTCCACTACATGTGACTTTAATAAGGCCCTTGCACTTATGATTTGTGGATTTCACATTCTTTAGTGTGTGCTAAGTCTCCTTAGTCTAACATCATAGGTGACTCAAAAGTTAGGAAACCCATGCCCAGTGGGAGGGATTCCTACTCCTATGCCTTTTTACTTATGGATATTTCCCCCCCAGTGTCTTGCAGGTGGGGGTTGCCTCATCCACCTTTAAGGTTTCTCAATCTTAGCTGTTCTGGAAGGTCCCCAGATGTGTGCAGTATGGCTGCACACATGGGCAAAGTCATGTTTCTCATTGATTTCAACAGTCTTTTTTTGTATAGTCATTAGATATGTCTTGAGGTTGGGGCCTATATCCTAGGTGTTAGTGTGGGGGTGTAGAAAACTCAGGGTGTAGGTGTCAGTGGACAGAAAGGAAGGAGACTTAAGGGAACATGTGTAAATTGGATCTCAGAGCTCTTAGTGTGCATTTGTATATTGGGGCAAAGGAATACTTAAGGTTAATAATGGGAGGCAAATTTCTTTAGAAGATGTAGTAAATCTAATTGTTCTTCCATAAGGCTAGCTAAAAAGTTTTGTGAAAGAATGAAAGGATCATGTTAGTGTTATGATTAAAATCTTCTTAGAGGACAAAGTGCATGTTATTTATGATTCTTCAGAGCTGGGCCGCACTCATTGTTCCCCTATACACACCTCCTATGCTTCAGCCACTCTGGGTGTTCTTTTATATCTCTATACCTTTGTTTATGCTGTCTCTTTTTATTGAAAAGCCTCTTCTCATCTCCATCCGGAAAATCTCTATTCATTTTGAGTCAACAAATAGTGACTCCAAGGTCATTATTTCAATAAAGTCTTCTATTATTTCTCCACTTAGAGTTAAGTATGTATTCTTGTATGCTTCCATAATATAATGATGAGGATTCAGTTACAGTTGTGTATATGAATTCGTCTACTCCAATAAATAGAGTATAACTAGAATGCCATTTGAATATATGTGATATATAGTACAAGTATAAATTTTGTAACCGTTATCTTTGGCTTCAGAGCATTCAATAACCACAAAAATCTCAGCATTAGACAATAAGAATGTTTTTAGCCTTTTTGTCTCAGGGTCAACTCAGCTGTTTTAAGCTGGACTCAGCTGGGTGATTGATCTGGGTTTACTCACTGGCTGGGGTTAGCCACTTTAGGTTGGGCTTATTTATTTATTTTTATTTATTTATTTATTTATTTATTTATTTATTTATTTATTTATTATGACTTGTAGGATAACTCTAGTATAAAGTGTAGGAGTACAAACCCTAGTAAGCAACCATATTCCAGATCTTTGCTTGTGTCCTATTACCACTCCACTGACCAAAGCAAGTCACGTGGGCAAGTCAAGGCAAAGGATGAGGAGGTAAATCTGACCCAAAGCAGGAGACACTTCAAAGTTACATGCAGGAGGGTATAGATTTATATCCGAATGAAAAGTTGGAATGATCTAGTCTGCCTCAGGTCTCTTAATGTGTATGAAATCATGTGATCAGAAGGATTACAGTCTGTTAATTTGTCGAGCCATTACTTTGGTAAATTTCTCAACCTTTCCTTACCCTCTATCTTAACTTTATTTGATCACCCCCGATACCTTATCACTACCCCTCACCATCATCATATGCTTGTTCATTCACTCAGTTTTGCTTCATATATTTACTCAGTGATGTTTTGATTTCTAGCATAGCATCTTTTGCTTGGGAGGTGTGTGTGTGTATGTGTGTGTCTTGGACTGCTCTGCTGCATCGCAGGGCAGGAGTCCCAAAACATTAATGCTAGACAAAAGTGTGAATTTTCTAGTTCCCTCACTCAAAGAAGATGGATGTTGGACATGTATCTTCTATAGCATCCTCAGAGTTCCCCAGTAGAATTGAATTCCTTGTGTAACAGTAAACCCTTTAGTAATTCTCTCATGTCTGTCCTCCCCTACTGGTGTTTCCTGGGATTACTCTCAGACTACTTGCACTCATATCCTTGCCTCGAAGTCTGTTTCTTCAGGAAGCCAAGGAAGAAAACGTATTGAAAGTCTGTCTACTGTGAACACAAAGCACCCTAGAAGTTCACCCTTATGCTAGTAAGTAAATCCTGAGAAGTTGTATTACTGCTGATATTAGTTTATAGGAAGAAATTGGAAAGAGCATGAGCTTGGTAATCACATAAACCTGGGATACAGCACTTTTTCTACCACTTACTTTCTAACTTTCCTGAATCTTCTCATCTGTAAAACGGGGATCATGCCCATCTCAGTGTGAGGACTAGATGTAATAACACATGTAGAGTGCTATCTATAGTACCTGGCACATAGCAGGTATTCCCTAAGTAATAGCTATTTTTATTGTCTAAGTATCCTTTCCTTTTAGATAATGACTACACTTATACAACACTGCAAGTAGACATTATCTCATTAAATCCTCACTGCAAGTCATGGGGCAGACTTAGGGTAGCCAAGAGGCTCAGGGTTACTCAGCCTGCACTGGGCATCAGAAACAAATCTTGCAATCTCAAGATCCATATTCTTTCCATTTTACTTCATCTTCCTTCAGCTATCTTGGTTTTTTATTCTGTGCCTTGCCTAGTATAAGTTTCTCAAAGATAGGAATAGATATATTTTTCCCCATGGATCCTGGGGATCCACTCAGGGAACTTGGTTATTAGGGAGGGAATTAAATAATTGTCAAGGGGAAAGACAGCTTGTAGCAGAGTGTGATAAATTCAACAGAGAAAGCGCCAAGGGCAAAGACACATGCAAAGCTGGCACCAGAGCTCAGGCCTTTAGGCTGTTCCTTAATGATATTAACAACTAATATTTGTCTAGCATTTTACAGTTGTCAAAGTACTTCCGGATGTTTAGTGTCACTCGATTCTCACAGCAGCATTGTGCTCTGAGGTGACTTCCCTTTGTCAATATTTTCATTGCAGGAAACTGAGGCTCAGATAGGGTGAGGGACCGGCTTAAAACAACCCAGCCTGTAAACATTAGCTCCAGAGGATCTGGGCTGGGGGTTGTCTGGAAACCAGATCTTCTGTTGTCAACTGCTGGGGTTTATGTGACAAAATTTTTCCTACGCTAATAACAACTAGAATTTGCATAGTGCTGAGCAGTTAAAGCATGTTCACAAATATCCTCTCAATTTCTACAGTTACCAAGGCATTATCCACATTTTATGGAGGAGAGATCTGGGGTTCAAAGACATAAAAATACTTGCCCAAGGACATTATAGGCAGGTGCCCGAGTCAGGTTTCAAACAGTGCTTTAACTACAAAATGCCTCCATCACTGTACTCTGCTGGACCCTAATCAAGATAAAGAAATCATTCTCTTAATCTATTTCCTTTTTATCCTTTCCCAATTTTTAGTAGCAGTAGCGAGGCCAGGAGGAAGGTTCTGGTAGGAAGGTTTGGCCCAATCGCTAATGATGATCAGCTGGGCCTCTTGCACTCCTCTCCATCTCACATGAGACAGGAGGCGTCTCACTGAGTTAAAAGCGAGCCTCAGAAGCAAACATTTCTCACAAACCAGGACCTGATGTTGCTTGCTGGGCATGGTATTCTATTCATGTATTGTCCATCCACTTCTTGTCCATCCACAGGGAAACATGATAATGAAGACAGGGAGGAGGAGAGTGGGGAAGGAGTCTATGCCATACCCTTTCAGAATGAGAACTCCCTGCTTATATAGTCTTCCTGGGGGAAGACCAAGCTTTGGTACTATATCATGCCAGGGAACTTCTGTATCAGTTGCAGAATCTGGGTGTTTATTTTTCTTTGCTTGTATTGCAAATTTATAACAAGCTGAGAAAAAAGCAGACCTCTCTCTGTTGTTTTTTTTTTGTTGTTGTTGTTTTTGTTGGCCTCTCACTCTCTTCTCAACAATGTCAGGGTTTCCCTCAAAGCTCCAAAGTGCTAATTTGAAAAATATGTTGCCGACAAGTGGGAGAAAAGCAGCCATCCAATGTGAAATACCCTCTGAGGCAAGGAAGAGCTCCCAGAGAGAGAGGGAGAGCGCCAGGGCAGCATGCTCAGAGAAACAGGAAGAAATGTGTCCTGATGGGGGAGGCTAAGACTTCTGAGCTGCCCGCTGAAACTCTCCATTGCATTTATGATGCTAAGCAAATCTCATTGTTGTTATTCACTGCATTTCTCAGAGCCACTTGTAGCACACTTCATAAGAAAATTATTATTTTTTGAGAGCGAGAGAGTGCATGTGCCCCTGCATGAAGTAGGTGGGGAGGGGCAGAGGGACAGGAAGAGAGGGAATCTCAAGCAGGCTCCATGCCCAGTATGGAGCCCCAAGCGGGATCTCAATCCTATGACCCTGAGATCATGACCTGGGCCAAAATCAAGAGTTGGATGCTTAACTGACTGAGCCACTCAGGCACCCCTCAAAAAATTCATTTTAGAGTTAATTACTAGGAAATACTGGCTTCTACTGAGGAGCTTATATGTTTTCTTCTAGTGGATAAAAGGATATGTCACACATTAGGTTTCTAATTTCTCTTTGTCTACCAGGAAGCTTGGAGCAAAATTTACAGCTTAAACAGAGCTGTGTAGAGATCCCATTGCCCACTTAATCCTATCCTATTTTTCTCTTGCCTTGTCTTATATATTCTAATGCAGTTTTTCTCTTTCTCTTTTTTTTTTTGTTATGATGATTTTAAATGAGTATTTCACCACACATAGAATGGTTTCAAATTCTGTGGGATGAGGTAATACATAAGTGAATAAATAAATATACACATAAATATACCTTGCTGAAACTAACTTTGGATGAGCAAATTATTTCTTTTCTTTCTTTTCTTTTCTTTTCTTTTCTTTTCCTTTTTTCTTTTCTTTCTTTTTTTCTTTCTTTTCTTTTCTTTTCTTCTTCTTCTTCTTCTTCTTCTTCTTCTTCTTCTTCTTCTTCTTCTTCTTCTTCTTCTTCTTCTTCTTCTTCTTCTTCTTCTTCTTCTTCTTCTTCTTCTTTCTTCTTCTTCTTCTTCTTTTTTTTTTATGAGCAAATTGAAAGAATGAAGGAGCCAAGGAGGGAAATCCTGAAATTGAATTCAGCCTTTTTTTCCCCCCATCTCCACCAAATTCCATCATTTCATTTCTGGCTGTACCACTCTTGAGAGAGGCACGATGGATTCGGAGAGAACTTTCCAGGGAGGGTTAGGAGGAGTGGCCTATGGTGAGTGGCTCTTTGCTCCTGTCTGCAGAGCACCAACAACTAAGGGCATAGAATTCAATTCAGTTTGAACATTTCAGAGAGATCTTCCCCTTGGTTATTCCATATGCTTTTCAACCTCCCCATGGCAGTCTGATTTTTTTTTTTTTTTTTAAGTATTAGAGTATGGGACTTAAGAGACCTAAGACTATAAAGTTTCTAGTTTTGTCTGTGAGGACTTGGGTCTAACCCCTCTTACCTTCTGAAAAGAGTAGAAAATAGTAAAACTCTACAGGGTTAATTTAAGTATCGAGTGAGAATGAAGGTGAAAGTACCAGATAGGTTATGAGACCCTATACAAATCTCATTATCATCATGAATTTGGTGTTCTTCAGTCTTTCCCCCACAACTGTTTGCTCTCTTATTTCATGACATGCCCTCCACCATATTCAGCATCCCTTATGATATAGTCATTCCTTGACTGTGCCTCTGCCTAAGATGCCCTTCTCCTCCCCTTGAGTTCATGGTAGACTCCTGTACTGTAAAGCCTAGCTCAATTACCTGTAAAGCTTAGCTCAAATACTACCACCCTGATGAAGTCACCCTGCCATTACTTTTTCCTTATTCTTTGTCACCAAAGCACTTGGTTTATACCATTAATGTTACCTACTGTATTATAGTTGGTTGCTTCCTGCTTGTCACTTCTCAGTTCAGGTGCCTAACGACAGGAATTGTTTCATTCAGTTTTAAGTCTTTAGCACATTGTAGGCACATCAAGTTTCAGGATATAAAATTACAAATTAAACATTAGGTGAATTTTAAGACCTGTGAGCAGAAAAGAAAATTTTCTCAAATCCATCTGTCCTCAGAAATACTTCATGGTACAAAAAGCCAACTTGATTAAAATGAAATACCAAGCATTACAATGGACTGTTGATTTTGTGACTATCGAATGGTGATAGACAGATGCTCCCAATTTCCTCTGAGAACTCCTGGTTTCCAAGTATAAGGACACATCAACTTCAGGCTGGGGTATCAGAGGACTGTCAAGAGCCATTTGCAGACATTGTGTTTTTAAAAAGGAAATGAGGCAGATTGGGCAGTGGTGGGAACAGTAAAGCAGAGATATTTGGAGCCCTGGTGTGGCTGAGTAAGCAGTTTAATCTCTGTTTCCTTGTGATGTTTAATTGTGTATGTCAACTACAAGATGCCCAGACAGCTGGTAAGCCATTATTTCAGGGTGTGTCTATGAGAGTGTTTCTGGAAGAGATGAGCATTTGAATCTGTAGACTGAAGAAGATTGTCTTCCCAATGCAGGTGGGCATCATTCAGTCCATTGAGGGCCTGAGTAAAATCAAAAGGCAGAGGAAAGGCAAATTTGCTCTCTTGCTTGAGCTGGGACATCCATCTTCTTCACTCATATATCAGTGCTCCTGGTTCTTAGGCTTTCAGATATGGATCAGAGCTCACACCATTGGCTCACTGGTTCTCAGGCTTTCCAGCATGGACTGACACTACACCACTGGCTTTCCTGGAGTCTCAGCTTGCAGATGGCAGATCACAGACTTCTCAGTTTCCACAATAATGTGAGCCAACCCCTCATGGTAAGTCCAATATCATGATAACCAGTATCCTATTGGTTCTGTTTCTCTGGAGAACCCTAACTAATACATTCCTCATTAGAAAATAGGGATAATAATAGCAAATACCACATTGTGGTTTTTCTTGAGAATTACATGAGATAATACATGGAGAGTAATATAGTACCTGACACATGGTAAGTGCTCAACAAAGGTCATTTCTTGTCATAATTAAGGTGTAACCCATTTCACACAGAAGGCCTATGTATCTCCTGAGCTTTCAAAGTTTTGACAGCCCTGTGCTGCTGCTTGTTGCCTGCTTTCCTGATGGCAGACATGTATGCCTGTGTTATGTGGGATAGATCAGAACGAACGTTCACTGGGCTTCAGTGGATGATATAGGTGTGACTGGGAGCTTGATGGACCTTGACAGAAGGTACATGATTTTGCTCTACTCTACTCACATCTCAAACAAATTGATTGATCTGGATGCAGTATTTGGGGAGGACCATCAACAAAAAGACCATGTTCAAAAATCTATTTCCCTATCTGTACTATGAAGGTGACAATATAATTTCTGGAAAGAACCAATGATATAACGTATATCAAAGTGCCTTATAAACCAAAAAGGGTTGTCTTTATCTTTGTTGTTATTATGATGGGCTAACATAAGTTTGAATTCAGTCTGATGGAAGATAACGTCAAAACCAATTTGAACGTACTCAATGACTTACCATATTGTATAATGAGCCATCAAGCCCATGTGTGGGGACATAGTCATAGGCATGAGAGAGACATGAGGGAAAATAGGTGGCAGTGATGCCTCTCAGTGCTTTGTGCTAGATGTGGATTTTATCTAAACAAAAAAGGGAACAATTCTTCCCAGTTACAAATGAAAACTTGGAGTGATCTCTCCTGGTTGACAGGGAACCACTATCATCACCTCTGCTGACCTAAGAGAGCTGCTCCTTGGATTATGGAAGGTTGTCACAGAAATATTGTGTTCACTTAGCCAAGGGAGCTGCATCAGCATTTTGGAAGATTGCTGAAGTCAACTATTTAGAGAGTCCTATATCTTCTCCCTGACAGGACACCACAGCAGTGATGAGGACAAGAGGGAACGAGACTGTTCTGGCAGGGACATGGTGATTTAAACTCAGCCCCAACTCACTTTGATAATGGGCATCAAAGCAGGGGAAATCTGGTTCTGTGAGTGTTACTCATTTGGGCAATAGTTGTGTTTCTGAAGATTTATGTGCAAGGCAGATTTCTGTAAATCAGATCAGTGTTTGATGGAATTCATTGAGAAGTCTGAGAATCCTTTTGTGGTGGGAGTTTTAGATGTTTTGTAAATTTGAAACTTACAATTTTATAAGTTGAATTGTTTTTGAAACATAGGCAATACTGTAACAAAAATATGCCTGTTTAAAGCTTTACCATAGTTTTCTTAAATATTATAGCTTATTCCTATTACTTTGCATTTGGATAGGACTGTTATATACTTCAGAGTTTTGGATTTCATTAGAAATTAATTTAATTAAAATAACCTGGACAATTTGTTCTGGTTAGAGCACTGTGCTGTGTAAATCTAATTCTTTGGCATTTTTTGAAGCAAAGGCATTGGATATTCATGGATGTCTCCTATATCTACAGCTCCTGTCTCTCAAGTATCCTCTTGAAGAGTGGAGCTGGCTCTTAATTATTCACAAAATGTTTTTGTGAAGTAGCTAAAGAATATGGAATGCTTTGTTTATATAATATTAACTTAGTTTTATAGGTTGGGAAATGGACTTGCCTGTCAGCTTGCCATGTGCCATAATAAACTGAGCATCTGCACTCTGCTAGCTGTTGCATCAGGTACTTCCATGTTCATTATTTCACCTAATCACAACAGTAGATATTATTTAAACTACTTTACAGATGAGGAACCTGGGGCTGAGAAAATTTCAGTGACTTGGCAGAGGTCAAGTAGGTTGTAGATGTAGGACTTAAAGCCAGAGATTTTGTTCTACATCATCATGTAACCAGAGAGCAAAATAGACTAATGATTTAAATCAAGATGGAAGGATAAGGCAGTAGAAGGGACTAGTGATTGAAGATATAGTTGCAAACGATGGAAGGCCTTCTTAATATGGATATCGTAACCATATGGCTACCATTTATCAAGTGCTTATCATGAGCCTGGCATCGTGCTAAGTGTTTCTTATTAAAATTCCCATGAAGTGCTGTCTTATTATCCAATTGTACAGATGAAGAAATTGAGGTGCTGAGGTTTACATTGACTTGCCTCAGGCCATATGACTTAATAAGCAGGGGCATTTGGATTTAGGCCCCTTTCGATCTCTCTCTCGAGTTTGTATTTCCATAATGCTCTGCCGCTTACCATCCAGACTCTTGAAATGTAAATGCTTTTGCCCACTAATAACAACTGGGATTTAGGCCCCAGTCCAAGATTAGTTCAATATTATACAAGACCATGAAGCCTTACAACAATGTACTTTGAAACAAAGACCAGCATTTTCTTCGTAGAACAAAAAGTCTTCTTTGATGCTGTGAAGGTAGTATAAGTATAGAAACTTATCTTCCTTAAAACATGGCAAGATAGCTTTTTAAAGATATATTTTATAAAAGTTGTAAGTACACATAGTTCAAGTCAGGTAGTTTTATATGACTTAAAATGGAAAACAGCAATCTCCTCTTTCCTCCATCCCCCATTCCTAATCCCGTTCCCACGTCCCAGAGGCAATCAGTTACATTTATGGCTGCCTCTATGTTTAGAACATCATGTATATATCGCTCTTTCTTTACCTAGCTAGCTAGTTAGCTATTTGCAAAGTCGGCTGCTATAACAAAGTGCCACAATTTGATGACTTAAACATCAGAAATTTATTGTTCTGGAGGCTGGAAGTGTGAGATCATGATGTTATCAAGGCTGGTTTCTTCTGAGGGCTATGAAGGAGAATCTGTTTCATATGTCTTAGTTTATGGTGGTTTTCTGATAATCTTATGAGTTCCTTGACTTGTAGATGCAGCACCTTGACCTCTGTCTTTATCTTCATATGACATTTTCCCTGTATCTTCTGCACACAGTCTTCTCTCTGTGCACGTTTGTCTCTGTCCAAATTCCTCCTTTTTTATAAGAACACTAGTCATATTGGCTTAAAGCCCAACTTAATGACCTCACTTTTTACTTGATTACATTTATAAAGACTCTATTTTCAAATAAGGTCACATTCTGAGGTACTTGGAGTTAGAACTTCAACATAGCTTTTTGGCCTGGGGTGGGTGGATTGTGGAGAGGGGTGGGTAATTCAACTGACAAGAGTTTTCTATTGTCTTCCTAACACAAAGGATGAAATTTAGCTCTTATCCTTACATCTTCCCTTTGCTCAGTTTTCCTCTTTTCATTTTCTGGTAGTAGTAATTTTTGTTAGATTAAGATTCAGTGTTTATATTATTATGACTGTGCAAATATTATTTACATCTGAGTCATGTAATGAGTTTGATTAAATTTCCATTTCTGTGCAACTTTTAGTTTTCATGGAAATATTAATGGTCTTGTGTTCCTGTTTGCTTAGTTTTCTAAGTTAAAAGAGACAAGTTCTAGACTATAAAAGGAATTTCTGCAAATGAAAAAAAGAGACAGGGAAGTAGTAGAAGCAAGGGCAAAGGTATAAATAGGCAATTCAAAAAAAGAAAATACCCTCATAGTTAACAAGCAGATCAAGAGATGCTTAAACTCATTGGTGATTAGAAAAATGAAGACATTAGAATACTACGTTATGCCTTTAAAATTGGCCATAATTGGAAAGCTAGATAGTACTAATGGTTGGCAGGTATGTGGAAATACAAGACCTGCAAGGTACCACTGGTGGGCATGTAGACCAGTTTAGCAATTCTGGACGGCTCTCTATCACTACTTAGTCAGCTCTGTCACACTCCAGGATATACATCTTATGGAAATTCCCTGTTTTGTTTGTGGTAGCAGGAAGTTGTAAACGATATAGATGTAGATCAATAACAGACTAGATAAATAAATATGGTGGCTACACATGAAGGAATATTTGTGAATTAGGAGCAATGAATTAGATAGATGTATACCAGCAATATACATCGATCTAAAAAATAGTGCTTAGTGAAAAAGGTGAGAAAAGGAATAGGATATTTAGCAAAATACAACTTGTGTAAACTAAAAATATATGCAGATAATTAAACCACATAAATGAAATGATACACTTCAAACATTAAGAGTGTTTGCATATTGGGAAAATGGAAATAACAGGAATTGATGGAGCTGCACCAAGCCCAATACTAGTGAGCCAGGTATTGAAGAGTATGGTTAACTCAGCCATCTGCCCTTCAGATCTAAAAACAAATTCAGTATGTATGCAATTAAGACTAAATGAACATTATTTATACCTGAGTCATGTGGTATATTATGATTACGTTTCCCTTTTGGGGGAAGTATAGTTTTTTCCCCCCATTTCCCTGAATTTAGTAATGGTCCAAATTTTTTGTTTAGTTTTCTGTGCACATTTCACTAATTCATCCATAAACTCTTTGCCAAATGAATGCATCTCTTCCTTTTATTTTTTTATTTTTTATTTTTTATTTTTTAAAAGATTTTATTTTATTCATGAGAGACACACACACAGAGAGAGAGAGGCAGAGACACAGGCAGAAGGAGAAGCAGGCTCCATGCAGGGAGCCCGATGTGGGACTCGATACCGGGACCCCAGGATCATACCCTAAGCCTAAGGCAGGCACTAAACTGCTGAGCCACCCAGGGATCCCCGCATCTCTTCCTTTTATATTCAAATTCCTCAGATAATCTATCATATAGATAATAGATAGATAGATAGATGATAGATTTGTGTGTGTGCGTGTATACACACACATATCCATGCATCCCTTTTGGAGAATCCTGTCTTCTACCATTTAAAGCTCTAATCCTCCATGTGACTGTAATTTGGAGATTTTTTTTTAGGAGTAATTAAGGTTAAATGAGCTCCTAAGATTGCAACACTAATCCAACAGGACTGGTGGAGAAGAAGAGGAGATTTCTCTCTTTCTTTCTGCCAAGTGAGGACATAGTGAGAAGGTGGCCATCTGTAAACCAGGAAGAGAGGTTTCACCAGAAACTAACTGTGCCAGATCTGGAACTTGTAGCCTGCAGAACTGTGAGAAAATAAATTTATGTTGTATAAGCTATCCAGTCTGTGGTATTTTGTTTTGTTAACCTAAGATGAGTAGACAGATTTTGGAAACAGGAAATGAGGTACCACTGTAACAAATACTTAAAAATGTGGAAGTGGCTTTGGAATTGGGTGATGGGTAGAAGCAGAAGGGTTCAATTAGAAAAAGTTAGATTGCCATGAAGGGACTGTTGGTAGAAATATGGACGTTAAAGGTGATTCTGGTGAGGACTCAGAAGGAAAAGAGGGAAGCTGGAGAGAAAGCCTTCATTTTCTTAGAGAACATGTAAAAATTATGATCAGAATGTTGGTAGAAATATGGATATTAAAGGTCATTTTGGTGAGGTATCAGGTGGAAAAGAACATGTTATTGGGAACGGGAGGAAATGTAAAACTTGTGTTCCAGTGTTTTTTGGAGAGTAGAACTTGTGAGTGATGAAATGAGATATTTAACTGAGAACATTTCTAAGCAAAATGTTGAAGATCCATCCTGGATCCTCCTGACTGCTGTAATAAAATGTGAGAGGAGAAAAATGAATTAAAGAAGAATTCGTTAAGTGAAAGGAATCAGCGCTTGAAGATTTAGTTAATTGTTAGCCTATTCATATTGCAAAAAAATTCCAGAAAAACCAAAAGCCATAAACTAGAGAGAAAACTTCTTCTGAAGGGTGTGTTTGGACAACCACATCATTAGGAAATTAATATGGATGTGAACCATGAATTTAATTAGCCGCTTCAGAAGCCAGACCTAGAGACAGGATTTTACCAGCAGAAACACTACCAGCTTTAACTAAAGGGGATGGAGATAGGACAAAAGGAAGGAAGGCTGTTTAATCTCTTAGATTCTACAGGGCAGGACAATGGAGTTATTTGGCTGTAATTTTGTGCTATTCTTCAAGGAAAGGGAAGAATGACCCTGAATTTTCTCTCCTCTGGTTTCTCTGTTCTCTTCCATAGAACTTCCAAACTGGCTCTACTTTGCTTCTCTTTTTCCTCTGGTTTCCATCTCTTTTTATTTTATACTTTATGAGAAGTATTTTGAGTGTTAACCTTCCAACTCTTTTATTGATTTATTTTTGCTCACTTATTTTTAATTTCAAAAGTTTTCATTTTCTGCAGATTGAATCTTTCATTAATGGATTCATACTCTTTTTCTTATTTCTTTATAGAGGTGAGTGTTTTGGAGAGGTTTTCTTCTGTCGCCTGCATTGTTTTTCTTTCCTCTGAGATCCTTTTACTTTTTGTTGGTTTGGTTTTTAATCAAACCAGAAGTTTTCCCTCAAGTATCTGGTGATGTGGGGCTGTTTGCTCAAAGACACTAGTTACCCCCACCCTTCAGTTCTGCTCAGGGATCCTAAGACCAGAGTTTGTCTCTTCGTAGGGCATATATCTAATTGTCTGCTAGGATGGGAAGAAAGATTACTACCCAACTGCAGATTCTAATCCAGACTTCCAGCTAAACCTCTGTTTCAGTCCCATCCACATCCCAACTTTCAAAAATACATTGAACCACAAATTCCTGAGTTTCCTTGAATTATTCCACATGCATAGGCTTGATTCTGGGCCACCCTCATAATCAGTTTAGGATTCAACCTTCATGAGTCTGGTAAGTCACCTACCACCTTTCCATCTGCTTTCTACTTTCCAAAATTTTATTGCTGTCCTCTTCTTAGCCATTCCATTGGCATTTAGTGTTATGTCTTCTTGTACTTTTATAGCATTATGATGTTTGGGAGGGAGAAATGACAAAATATGTCTGAGGAAACTTCAATTTAAGCAGAAGTCCTATTTCTCTATAGTCCTAGAGAAATAGAGCTATTTGGGAGACATTATGTATTGAAACTAAGGATTTCAGAACTACAAAATTGAATTTTAAGTCCTTGTTCAGATTCTGCATAGCCATATGACTTTAGGCATGTTTCTTAACCTTTTTTGACCTCATGACAAAAAAAAAAAGGAAAATAACATCTACCTTATAGAGTTGTTAGAATTAGAAACATGTGTGTAAAGCATGTGATATGTAAAAATATGTAATATGTGCTCAATAAGTAGAAACTTCTATATTTCATTGTTGAAGGATAGAGATATCATTTACTTACTATTTCTGTCCTCTGGGGAAAAATGAGAAATAAAAAGCAATTCAAGTGTCAGTTTTATTAGAGGTGTCAGGGATATGTCAAGTAAACATCCTTCCTTACTTCTCAAATGCAGGATTCTCTAACAATAACTTGATTAGAGAATGGGATAAGATTTCTTGTTTTCTAGCTAGAACGGGGAGCAGTAGAAGCAACTTAGTTTACCTTAATTAATTATTACATGGAGAAGCTGGGAAGTGGTCAGCTTCCTCCATGCTCCTTAGAGTTGCTGCCCAAGAACTTTTAACCCTCTGGAGTTTGAAAGTACAACCAGAGCATGGTCCATCTAAATATAGACACGTCGAAGAAGAAGCAGAAGAGAAAAGCCATCCCAGACAATAGTAGCATTTTTAATGTATTGACCCTACATTCTGATAAAACTATAAGCCATAGGATGATAGATTCTCACCAACCAACTTGGTTCCACAAATGGTCAACAATTGGCCAAATGATTCTAAGAGAAGAGTTTATTCCAAATCCACCTTCCAGGCTTGTTTCATGAGGAAGGGATTGAAAATCCATCCACAATTGTAGGGACAGAGGAGAGAAGGGATTGAACTCAGTTCAATTCTTTCTCTTGAAAGGATTATTGTTACTCCAAAGTCCAAACCCCCTGCTCTACCATACTTCACTACATGTTCTTTTCACTTTTAGAACGTTGTTTATTTTTTTTTTACATGCACTTTTGTTTGGTTCTTATTTCTCTGTAAGTAATTTATATTGTCTATAGTCTGAAATATATCTATTTGTCTTTAAGTTCTTGAGGTAGATAATACAGGTACTATTTTTCTCCAAAGTAATTCATTCATAGCAAATTGCCAAACCACCACAACTTTGTGCAACTTTCAACCTCATACAAATCTGAACTGATGACCTGAGGGTGAGGGGCTCTGTATAACTTGATTACAGTTTTTAAAAAATTCCATTTTTCTCATGAAAAGACACCTTCAGAACACAATGTCAGTTTATCTTTGCAATTTTAGACATCAAATAGCTTATTTTTTAGTTCTCTCTGGGTCAAAGAATGTTATTAAGAAGAAAGATGTAAAAAAAAAAAAAGAAGAAAGATGTAAAGAAGATTTTAGACAAATCAAGAGCCAATCTTTAAATTACTGTGTCCTTGATGGGAATGTGGTCCATATATGTCCAACAGTAATAGGAAACACACATCCAGTCTTCTCTCTATCCCTGTTATTAATGTGAGCCTTCTTTCTTGGGGCTAGAGCACACAATTGTGCTATCTTACTCTGGGTTCTTGTAACTTCTCTTTGAATGAACGGAGGCTTTCCCTGTGGGATTGGAATGCAAAGTAATCTTCCCCAGTGGCCTCCTTTTCTTTGGATGGTGATTATGAAGTCTGGATTTTGGCCAAAATTAGCATTTGTGAAAGTGAAATTTCTATACCAAAAAAATCCCTGTTATGAAAATAAGCTAAAACTAATAGCATTCCTATCAGAATGGAGAGGTTTTTACTCACTACCATGACAGAAATCCGCTCTCTTGCTCCTTCATTTCTTTCTTCATTTCTCCCATCACTTATTTTCTCTTTCTGTTTTGTTTTTGTTTTTTCTTTATTTTCTCTGCCTCTTTTCATCTTTATCCCCTTCCTCTTTTAGTTTATTTTCATTCTCTTGTTTTTCTTTGTCCTTTTCTTCCTCTCTGGGCTTCTTCCTTCTCAGATTGTCACCACCTCAGCTGCATCAATTTAGCTGGATATTGAGCAAAGGTCTTCCAGATTTACTTCAAAAAAACAAGCAACTTCGATTTCTCATGAAGCTTATGTTTAAGAACATACATTTGTGTACATAAGGGTGCATAGAACCAACTTAGAAAGGAGTCTTAGGCCAAATCTATGGGCTGCTGTTGGAATTGTTATTCCCCAGTGAACCTGTGGGTATCAATCATGGGGTGGTGACTACAAAGCAGTGACCTCCTCTGGGACCTCCAACTCATTTCTCTGAGGGCACTGGGAGTCTACAACCACCACAACTTTGTGCAACTTTCAACCTCACACAAATCTGAACTGATGACCTGAGGGTGAGGGGCTCTGTATAACTTGATTACATTTTTTAAAAATTC
Source organism: Canis lupus baileyi (assembly GCF_048164855.1). Lineage (NCBI taxonomy): Eukaryota > Metazoa > Chordata > Mammalia > Carnivora > Canidae > Canis > Canis lupus. The sequence continues at coordinate 63,613,084 of NC_132847.1, forward strand.
CATTTTTCTCATGAAAAGACACCTTCAGAACACAATGTCAGTTTATCTCTGCAATTTTAGACATCAAATAGCTTATTTTTTAGTTCTCTCTGGGTCAAAGAATGTTATTAAGAAGAAAAATGTAAAAAATATTGGTTTTGTAACAATTCAGTATCCAAACTGAAGGCTCTAATAAACTCACAGAAATGTTCTTGCTTTGAAATTCTTTATAGTATAAAGGGAAGATAAAAATATTACGCAAGGCAAGAGTGTCTTAAAATTTACATTAAAAAAATAAAACCAAGCAAATAAAACAGCCAACAGATCTTGAATGTTAATGTATCAGAATACCTTTTTTGGTGGAAATTATCATGTAGGTTCTAGATGTTATGAATATGCGATTTTACAACTTGACTTCTATGGGAGATCACTTTAGAATCCAGAGGGTAGATTTTTGCACAGGTAAAAAGGAAGGAAAGGAGAATTACTCCTAACTTCTCTATTCATGCAAGAATATGTCAACTGAGATATTTGCCCCATTTCTCAGGGCAAGGAAAAGGTTTTGGATCTTATTTTAGCACCCCGGGATTAGAACTTCATTTTTAGAGACTGTGAAGTTGCTTCATCAAAATAGACACTAAGAAATTAAAATAACTGGCACAATATAATGAAAATGAATAAGCTGGTTTTTTTAAGTGCATGGAAAAAATCAATATTTTGTCTTCAAGTGCTTACACCTATGGAGGAAAGAGAGGTAGAAAAACGAATTGTTCCATCTATAATTTCAAGCAGGGAAAATGAGTTACAAGCATATCAGCAAAATACAGACAGAGGTAGACCCAGCGAAGCAGAAGGAAAATGACTAACCACCATTTCCCCTTATTCCCATAACTGATTGGATGTAAACAAAACATTCTTCCCTAAATGAGAGGCAGAAGTCTGATACTGAGCAGTGGCTACTTCTCAAGATATCTTTGTCAGCAAGATGGGTTCAAGTTATGATTTCACCGTTTCTATGATTGACATTGTTACGGTTCTTAGAGCAGTTACCATGGAAACAGAAGGGCCTTGCATGTATTTGAAGTAATTCACCTGACCTAGTGCTCAAAATGAGGGAGGGCTGAGCACTAGTATTTCTCCCAAGTATTCCCCATGATCTGGCCAATGCTGGCTGCAGTCTTGGCTCTGATCTGAAGAGGCTGTCAAGCAGTGCACGTGAGGAAGGATGAGAAAAATGGCAAATTCCTGCATCTGCTTAGACAAATTTTAGCCTCCGATTTCCCCTAGGGAGTTATGATGCTGTCAGTAGCTTCTGGTGCTTTCTCCTTCCTAAATATGGACTTGATTTCTGCCCTTTCACTTCTGATATCTGCTGGGGAGGCCTATAGGAAGGATACTTCAATCAAATTGTAGCAGGATATTTGTGTCACCTCTGGGCCAGAGGAAAATAGGAAGAGAGACTTGAGATTGAGAGAGGCATTGAGCAAGCTTAAGGTGGTTCTCTGCCTTGGGGCAGATGCATCACATTCTACCAGAAATAGTATCTGGATTATGTTAAAAAGCCTGTGGCTCCTCATCCTTCTTAGAGCAGAGGGCAAAACTCAAGGAGTATGATTATTACACCATCTTAGAATCTCTTCAACTCTGACATCGGTCAGACCCATCCAAGACCCAAACACCCTCCACATTTTGCCTGTCTCTTTCACTAATACATTGCTCTGGATTGTCTCATTTGTCATCTCTACTTCACGGTGTTCCCATTTCTTTGAACTCACTGGGCTGAGAAGGAGTGTTGGCAATTTTTTCACTCTTTGTTGCTGCTTTGGATGATTTTTCTACCAACACTCCTCAAACTCAAGTTTCTACTTTTGTGGAAAGTCAAAGGTGCCACCTGGATCATTTCTTTCCTATCCTCACTGCTGTTACTGACTAACCTGTCACTTCTACTCTTAGCACCTTGCTTGGTATTTTACTTCCTGATTTCCTTCCATTGATACACAAGGAATTTAACTCCATACCAGGAATTCTTCCACTGTATTGGTCTTCTCCCTTTCTTGGTTTTCTCAACTCTGATCACTCTCATCTTCTAACCATGGTCATTAGGATAGAAATAACTACATTTTGATTTTATCTTCAGCCCAAGACTGAGACGCTTCATTTCCTACCACAACTTCCCATTCTTTCACCTGATACCCTCTCACCCTCATTGAGCCTTATATGGATCCTTATGATGATGGCTTCATTCTTCGGAACTACTATGTTCTCTATCTCTCAGACCCTTCTTGGCCTCTCAGGCATTCTTACCGAGGTGGATCATTATAGTTAATTAGTCAGATTTTTTTTCTCTACAACAGCATGGGCTCTCAGACCCTACACACTGAATTGGGTATAATAGTAACTCATTTATTCATTTCTCCATTCCTTAAATATTAACTGAGCAACCAGGATTGTATAGAGATATGGACTACTTTTTTGCCCTCCTGGAAATAGTGGATGAACTAATTTTTTGCCTTATGAAACAGTAGGTGAAGAGTAAATATGATATACAGTAAACATGAAACACAATGTTTGATACATGAACAGAAATTAGTAAGTATGAAACACCAAAGTACAGACTAAAGTGTTAGAGGGAAGTAAGTCATTACTGAGAACTGAAAGGACCAGGTACTCTTAGTTTCTTATGCTTATTAACTCTTTTAATTGTCACAACCAGAAATAACTATTTCATATTATTCCCATAGAGTGGAGAATGATTAAGTTACTTGCTTGGGGTTATATAAGTGATGAAGCTGAGATTGGAAGTCAGGCAGCTTCCTCAGTCTACCATCTGCTAAATCCCTGCTTTAGAGCAATGGTGGGAATTTCCTTGGACAAGCTGGTCATTGAAGACTTTTTTGGAGAAGAAGGCATTTAGCTTGAGGTTTCAGGAAAGAGAAGGAACCCTCCACACAGACAAATGAAAGAGCCGGGAAACAGCATTTAGGTGAGAGCAAGTAGCATTCAGAATGTCCTGAGTAATAAGGAGCCTGGTATATTTGAAAAATGGAAAAGAAATCAACATGATTGGAACACAGATGGGGGAGAGAGTGACATAAAATTGGGCTGGAGAGGTGAATTGTGACAGGTGATCTGAGTTTGGCAGAGTAAGGGATTTTTATTGTATTCAAGGAGCTATGGGAGAACTGGCATCAATTTTCACTTGTGAATCTTTCTCTAGCAGTTACAGGGAGAATGGATTGGAAGTTAATAGAGGAAGTAGGTAAACAGCTGGAAAACTCTTGCAGGGATCCAGGCTAGGGACCTCTGTGGCTTGAATTGCAGTGGTGACAGAGGAAATAGAGAAATGTGGCTTTATTGTAGATACACTTTGGAGGCAGGATCAACAGAACTAGGTGGTGAGTGGACATTGGGAGTAAGAGAAGGACAAAAACAAGGATGTAGTGAGCAGATGAGGCCGTCAGGAAACCGCTCTAGCAGTCTTTCCTTCACTTTCTGAATCTTTTTCTCTTTTTTCCCTTATCAGGGGAAGTTGTCTTCTTATTCCATTCCTATAAAACATCTTCAGTCACCAATTTTGAGCCATTTGTCTTATGTGTTGCTCAATCTCTTAGCCTCATTCTGTTGTGTATCTTCAAGTCCTCCCCCCGCCCGCCCCCAGCATCCTCTTAAGCTTATAAAACTAATTCAAGTTTTATCTACCCTGAATTAAAAACCCTTCTCTCAATGTCAATGATTTTTTGAGTTCCTCCTTCAGTTCCCTGCCTTCCTTTGAGAGCAAGTTGTTTTAGTTAAGTTGTCTATATTTTTCATGGTTGTTTCCCAGAATAGATGTTCTCACCTTGATGTCACATGAGTAAAGAGTGATGTTCCACCACCTTGGATGCTATCCAGGCATGTGATTTAGCCAACAGTCCTGAACATTTTGCCTCACATAATTCTTTGTTGCATTCTCATAATCTGTGTTGGAAGATATTTAGCAAAGGGCAAAAATTGCCTGATGCAGACACATTAGAAGGAGCTAATGCCTGTTTCCTTGAAGTTTCCTCTCTAGGAATCCCCTAGAACTAGGGCTTCCAAAGTTCATAAAGTGAGCATCTCCCTTATTTGTTTCTCACTTTTACCCTTCAGAAAGTGCACGGAAAAATTGGGTAATAGCTTTCCATTGAGATAGTAAATAAATTACACTGTAGCCTCTTCTGCTATGGCAAAAATGTGGCCATCATAAACATATGGCCAAATACTTGGGAAATTTTTGTTTTAAAAAAATTTACCTATTTCTTTTAGAGAAAGAGCATGAATCGGAGAGGGTAGAGAGAGGGGGGAGGGGATCTCAAGCAGACTTTGTGCTGAGCACAGAGCCCAACTCCAGGCTCAATCTCACAGCCCTGAGATCACGACCTGAGCTTAAACCAAGATTTGTATACTTAACTCACTGAGCCAGCCAGTCGCCCCTATTTGGTATCATTTTTAAATACCCAGGGTTGGGTGGTCATCCAAATAGCTCAAACAGTTGGTGTTTTAAAGCATATTATTTATCCAAGATGGATAGTCTCATTATTATCCCTTAATAGGATATTTGTTCTGGTGAGCAATAAGGCTACCTATGGAATTAAATAAAGGGCATCACAGAGGAAGACAGAAGATCAACTTTGGAGATATAGGAAGGGCCACTGAAAGGAGCCCCAGTATTAGAATAGCTGGGAGTGAATAATTAGGGAGAGTAACTTAACATGCAAGTTTATTAGCCTTGGCTCTTGCCAGTTTTTGGTCTGTTTTCACCATTTGGCTATATACACTGGTTAGTTATCATCAAACACTTAGCTTCCATACCCTCATTCTACTACACTGATCCCCACTTCTGTGGTTTACAGATTGCTTTTTCTACAAGGTCTGTTTCCAGTGTCACCTTCTCTATAAGGTATTCATCAATGTCTTCAGGACACTGCAGGCTTTGAAGTATGGATCCTGGAGCCAGAATATAGGATTCAAATCGTGGCCCTGATCTTGTTAGATGTGACCTTCAACAAGACACTTGAACTCCGTATGCCTTAGTTTCCTGATATGCAAAATGGAAATAATCATAGTAACTATTTCACTGTCTTATTGTGATGTTTACTGAGTCGGCTCATGTAAAATATTTAAAATATTGTTTGGTGCATAGTAAGTACTCAATAAATGTAGGCAGTCATTGTTTCCCTGGGAAGAATTACTTGTTCCTTCTTCTGAACTCTCTGGTGCATTCTTCTATGGTCATGATTATCAGTGTGGTGATTATTTGTTCATATGCCTGTAGGCTGTGTGTTTATAAAAGAAACCAGAAACAACAACATTGTTCTCTTTATCTCATACAGCATTTCATGTGATACATGGCCTGTAGTGTAAGTTCAATAAATTTTTATTGAATTAATGAATGGGTTGTGAGAAGTTTTGTGGTTCACTTAAAGATGAATTAATAGTGGACTCAAGATAATAAAAATAACTGTGGTCATTAACCCAGTTACACAGTCATTTGAAATTTTGTAATTTTAATCATTGACTATATATATGTGATCAGGTATTACTTGTACTAAAGTGAAAGAAGGAATTGAAGATGTACTGAGTACAATCAATGTGCTTTATGTATCATAATTATCATCCACCCCTAAGTTGTTATTATCATTCTACAGTTGAACAAGTTGATTCAGAGTAGTTTAGTAATTTATCTAAGGTCATAAAACTAATGAGTGGCAGAGGGTTTTCTAATCCGTAGAGCCAAACTGTAGACTCTAAGGTATAGCTGATCCTTGAACAATGCAGAGTTTAAGGGTGCCAATGCCCCCATCCCCCTGCTGTGGAAAATCTGCATATAACTTTGACTCCCTTAAAACTTAACTACTAATAGCTTACTGTTGATTTGAAGCCTTATCAATCACATGATCATTTGATTAAAACATATTTTTTGTGTTATATGTTATGTACTATATTCTTACAATAAAGTAAGCTGCAGAAAGAGAAATAGTATTAAGAAAATCATAAGGAAAACACATTTTTAGTACCATAATATAAATGTATTTATAACTGCATTTATTGAAAATAAATATTGAAAATACTGTATTGATAAAAAAAAAATTGGTAAGTGGATCTGCGCATTTCAAAAGCTGTTGTTCAAGGGCCAATGCATCTACTCTTTACTTTTCTATGTTGTACTTACTCCTTTCCATTATTGGTAACTTCCATCATCATCTCTACCTCCAACCCCATCAAAGATTTTTTTAATTTAGCTATGAGTGCCCTGAGGTTGTTGAGGCTTATGCATTACTCATTACTGGTATCTTTCTTCCACAGAAAGAAAACCATTGTACCTGTTTTGTCAGTCCTTAGTGGTCTAAAAATAGTTTTGTGACCAGATAAAGGAATTCTGGGTATGAGCGGGGAGTTGAGGTATCCAATTCAGCTTGATAAAAATATCAGGCTTTAACTGTCGGCTCTATTTAGCTTCACAGTTCTCCACTGGCATGGTGTAACCTCAGCCACAAAAGAGAGCTCTCCCCGAAGGCATTCCTAGTCATGAAGAAACAAGAGGCTTTTTCCTTCTAGTTTCTCCAGCCCTACCATCAGATTCAGATTGGACTCTCCTGAAAGCAGCCCCCATTCTCCTGAGTGGTGAAACTCTCTTGGTTTTCCATACAGAGAAATCTTCATTATTGATCCTTTCTCTTTCCTGGATGCTTCTTGCCTGAACAATTTCATAACAGTGACTATCTTTGCTCCCAAGTTCTTTCTAATTCTTAAGTGAGTTACTTAATACATCTGCATTTTGATTATTCCTGGGGTCTTTCAAATTGGAAAATGTCATTCTGTCTCTGAGACTTATTTCCTCTAAACTTGGATTCTGTGCACACTGTATTCCTCCTATCCTGCAGAATAGTTCAACTATTCTGCCCAACCTTTGTTTCTAACCAGTGTTGAATTTGGCTCCTTCATTCTCTGTTTTTACATTTGAGAACTTAGTCAGTTGGATATAGATCAGATCACCCCCCCATTGGAGGGTATTTGTTTTTTCTTCTCTTTTTAGTAACAATACTTGGATGTATAAGAAACATTATACAGTGCTTAATAACAAAAACTTGAGAGTAAATTTCCACTCTTACAAAGGTGTATCTATTTCAAAAGACCTGGTAGGCTAAATAGATTACCTATACATAGAAAAGAAATTTATGCTATCTCAGGAGCAAGCAGTAACCTAATAATTAAATGATGGACTTTTGTGCAGAGTTTCCTCCCTCTCCCTACTATTTTTTGAATGATGATGGATTTTTAGATGATGAAATCAATTTAGAGAATTCTACCAAAGGCATGTTTTCTTCACTAATTCGTCCAGATTCTGTTGTAATGTAAGGAAAATAAATCATTCCTTTATGCTCCAGTTTTTCTATCAGTGGCAAATGGTAATGGACTCCCATTTTATGTTCTTTTTAAAATTAATTATTTTAATTTACTTTTTATTCAAGTATAATTAACATAGTGTTATATGTTAATATAACAGGTGTATAATGATCTAACAATTCTATATCTCTCTCAGTACTCATTAAGATAAGTGTACTCTTAACCCCCTTTATGTATTTAACCCATCCTCCACTCCCCTCCCCTCTGGCAACCACCAGTTCTCTGTATTTAAGAATCTGTTTGTTTGTTTGTCTCTTTTTTGTTTATTTGTTTTTTTTTTCTTAAAGTCCACACATAAGTGAAATCATATGGTATTTCTTTCCCTGACTGACTTATTTCACTTAGCTTTATACCCTGTTGGTCCATACATATTGTTGCAAATACCAAGATTTCATTCTTCTTTTTTTTTTATGGTTGAGTAACATTCCATTTTATATATATATTCCATATCTTTATCCATTCACCTGTTGATGGACAGTTGGGTTTTGTGCAGTAAAAGAAACCATCAACAAGACAAAAAGGCAAACCTATTGAATGAAAGAAGATATTTGCAAATAACATATCCAGTAAGGGGTTAATATCCAAAATATATTAAAAAACTTAGACAACTCAACACAAAAAAACCCCTGAATAATTCAATTAAAAAATGGGCAGAGGACCCGATAAGTTTTTTCCAAAGAAATACACCTTCTTTGTGAAGGAAGTAGGGGCAAAGCATGTGCAGGGCTAGACCTGCCAGTAAAGATTGTATGCCACACATTTTGTGCACCATTGGTGCTGGCAGGGGACTAAAAGAAAGGGGTGAAACCACCACCAAGGAAGAGAAGGATGTGAGACAGAGTAGCAATGAGCATTGATTGGGCCCCTACCAAAACTATGTGAGATGACAAGGGAGCAGCCAAATGTGTGCAGAGCAAAAACAAAAATAAAAACAAAAACAAAAACAAAAAAACCCCACAAAAAACCAGACACATGAAAAGATGTTCAACGTCACTAATCATCAGGGGTATCACTTTACACCTGTCAGAATAGTTAAGAAACACAAGAAATAACAAGTATTGGTGAGGATGTGGAGAGAAAGGAACCCTCGTGCACTGTTGGTGGGAATGTAAACTGGTACAGCCACTGTGGAAAACAGTATGAAGTTTTCCCAATTTATCTTCTTGTTTTCACGCTTATCTTCCTCTTAAAAACAACAACAGAGTTATTCTGCTAAAGAGGAGGTCAGAAAATCTCACTCCTCTGCTCAGAACCCTCCAGTGACTTCCCACTCCTTGTCAAGAGAAAGCCAAACTCCTTATGAGGTCTCCAAGATCATCCATGATAATCTGGCCCCGTCTCTAATCTTACTTCCTTTTACTTTTTTCTTTGATCCCTCTACTCTAGCCACATTTGGTGCCTTGCTGTTCCTTGGACTTAATAGGAAGTCTCTTTCCTCAGGGACTTTGCAGGCTTCTCCTGGATCTCTCTCCAATATCCTTTTGGCTCATTTTCTTTCAGATCTTTACATCTTCTATGAGAGCTTCCCTGATTCACTCTATTGAAAAATCACAAAGCCCAACTGTTCTAATCCTTTTCTACTTTGTTTTCCTCCATCATAGTATTTTTTTGTGCTCATTTAAATATTTTGTCTTCCTTCATTGAAAAGTAAGCTTGAAGAGAAGCTTTATCATTGGTTCACTGCTTTATTCACAGCTTCTAGGACAATGTTTGATATATGGTATTCAACAAATATTTGTCAAGTGAGTGGGTGGCAAAACCTATGATTTTGGAATTCTTTTCATTGATTTCCCTCGGGTTCTCTGATAAGGCTATATATAAGGGCATGGGCCTGGCTTCTTTCCTTGAGGAGACTGCCAGCGATTTGAGTCTGTCACAGAGATCTGGGAAATGCTCAGATCTGGACCCTGGAGGGTTCTCTGGGGGTGGGCTCTTGTTCTTTAAATTCCTTTTTTTCTTATATCTCACATGTAAATAAAACTCCAACCCAATGATCTCATTCAATCTTCACATTAACCCTGTGAGGCAGATAAAAAAAAAAAAAAGGAAAGAATGGAACCAGCAATAATTGAGCATCACTTTGTGCCTGGAATAAAGCCAGGAACTTTCATAATAGTCATTTAATTTATGTATCAATCCTAGGATGAAGGTATCTTTATATCTCTATTTTATAGATGTGTATCAGCGATGTGGTAACCTGCTTCACTCATACCTAAGTGTTTACTCCCAAAGCCTCTTTTGGGTGGTCTTGATATCATGTAAGCCATAGTATAGATTTGCTTATTCTGTAAAGTCTTTTTTGGCTTTGGTAAAAACAAATTGTACGTTCTTCATTGTGGTTACTCTTTGTCCTTGAGCATGAACCCAGGGACCACAGCAGACAGACACAATTTAATGAACTGCAAACAATAAGTGAACTGCTTAAGGTTTTAATTCATTGGAAGAAAGTTATCCCATTAATTCAAGACACTATAGGCTGCAGAAATGAGATTGTCTTCAACATTTGGCTTGGCATCCTGACAATGAGCACTGGGGGTTTTATTTGGGAAGAACACTGAAGGTCCTTCATCCTGTGAAGGGAAGATTTAAACTCTTTCAAAGCAGCATCTGAGTTTGTTTTCTGAAAAGAGAAGGTTGATTGGAAGGAAGTAGATCTGTCCCTAGCAAAAGTGCATACAGCTTAAAAAATATAACATCTAGTTCAGCCAAGTTTTCTCTGTTGGCAGAATTCAAGACATATCCTCATAATCAGTCCAGTCCTGGGAGAATTTCTCAAAGTAAAAAAAAAAAAAAGTCCCCGAATTATCTGAATAGTGAAGCTTGAAAAGCAGCCAAGGAGAATTGCATCTTTTCTATTACTACCACATGTGCTTCCTTGCATACCCCATTTCACAAGAGCTGAATAATGGTATATGGTGTTCCTAGCAGGAACACACAGTCCCACATCATCCCATTAGCATGATGGTGTTCTAGAGCAGAAAGCCACAAGCTTGTGGTTTTCCTTGCACAGGGTTCCCATCCTCACTTCCTGCTTCATTCTCAGTTCATGTGCTTTGAGTTAGTTTCTTCCTACATAGGCTGCATGTGGTGCACTTACACATAATGAAGGGATTTTATTTTATTTTTTATCTGAGTCATCTTGCTTTAGTGCTTTCAGGATACTGCAAAACAAATAAAATGATTTACCACCCCAAATAAAATTTTTTAGAAAGTGTTCAAGTACAAGCATATCTGAAAGAAACTTTTATGGGGGTGGGAGGGCAAAGCTAGCTACTGGATATGCAAAAATATTTGAATTGATCTTGCAAAGTGTGGAAGGCATGGAACTTAATGCAACATATTTAGTGACTTATTGGTCATCTTATTTTGGTCATAACTGCTATGATTGTGGATTACCTGTTTAGTCAAAAAGAAGGAGGAAGAAGAGTAAAAACAAAAGAAGAAAATGCTATCTGGTTTAGATCCAGAAATGTCTGGGTTAAAAAAGTTAGGCCTTGTTTTCTATTTTCTATGTGGTCTTTGGTTTCCTATTTAACTTCTCTGAATCTTATTTGCCTTATCTGTAAAACAGCAATGACAATCTCTTTCTTATAGAGGTTTTATAGGGAATAAGTGATATCTATATAACCATGATATACACAATATATTCCTTCCCTTCCAGCACACTGCTGTCCTACATTGATGTCTTAATGGTCCTCTGAGTATAACTGGGTGGGTTTTCCCCTCCATTGCATTTTATAATTAAGTTAGCTCATTCCCTCCTTATTCTTTCTCCTTAAAGACACTTTCAATGATTTCTGGAGTGGATATGCTGCAGGTTAAATCCTGAGGGGATCCCTGCGCTGAATGTTATGTAGTAGTCCACTCTTACATATTAAAACTAATATATACATAGCACTTTAGCACTTAAGAAACACCTTCAAATATGTTGTCCTGTTTAATTCCTAAAATTATTTTGTGAGCTAGTTATTAGTATCTGTTATTACTCCATTTCCCAGGGAGGAAATTAGGGCTCTGAAATGTTCAGGGGTTCAGCCATGGTCACACAGCTAGAGACATTGGAGTAAGCATGGCTTCCCCCAGTGCCACCTAACATTAACAAATTGTGCTTTTCCAGTAGTGACCCTACCTCTCTTTGCTGTATTCCCCTTCCCACTTGCTGCCACTGTCTCCTGGTCCCTTTGTATTCCTGGGATCCTTTGGGAGCTCCTTCACAGGTCCTCATAAAGATATCCTCTTAGTTACTGTTGGCATTGGCCATTTTATTCCTTTCCAGATTTGGTTTGTTTTGGTAAGGTTTGTGGTTTGTTACCTGAAAAGAAGCATTAGGAAGGCGCCTCTCTGTTGCCATGGCTACTGATGCCTGCCACCAAAGGAGCTTATATTTGAAAGCCCAGTCTCATTGTGCTCCCAGAGTCATCAGTGTTTCTGCTCACAACTGACACTGCCTAAGCATATAGTGACCTTGCTGTCTAGTACTTCTGTAATAAGGCCACCCAAGTAGGGAGAAATTCTCTCCCTATTTTGTGTCAAAGTCCATTCATCAAGCCTTAAAGCAGTAATACCTTTCTGTTACTCCAGTGGCTGACAGAGTTTAGGGAAAATTGTTTTTCGTTTTATTAGAACCCTCTTGAAAGTCCTAATGAGGCCTTATATTAGTTGGGGCTCTCCAGAGAAACAGAACTAATAGGGTGGATGGATGGATAGATAGATTGACTGACTGACTGAGTGGCTGACTTATTATGAAAGATTGGCTCTAAGGATTATGGAGGCTGAGAAATCCCACCCTTTGCCATTTGCAAGAGGGAGCCCTGGGAAAACTGATGGTCTAGTTCCAAGAGGACTGAGGACTGAGAACTGGGAGAACCCAATAGTGTAAGTCCCAGTCCAAGTCAAAATGCCCAAGAGCCAGGAGCTCTGATGTCTGAGGGCAGGAGAAGAGAAATGTCCTAACTCTAGCAAAGAGAGCAAATTTATCCTTCCTCCATCTTTTTGTTCTATTTGGGCTCTCAACATGTTGAATGTTGCCTACCTGCATTGGTTACGGTGATCTTTAGTCAGTAGTGGATTCAAACCTCTTCTGGAGACACCCTTGCAGACACATCTAGAAATGATGTTTTACTAGCTATCTGGGCATGTCTTAGCCCAGTGAAATTGACACATACAATTAGCCATCACAGGCATTATTCAGGAAAAAGATAAATTTAAGAGGCAGATAACATGGCTGACCTTGGACTCTCTCTCAGACTCAAACTACTAATCATTAACTAATGTGCCTGAGGGACTATTTTTTATCTCGCAATAAGTTTTTTCCTTGAATTTCCTAGTTCTTCAGACAAATAAGCTACCTTCTAGTGGTCCCTACTAGTCTTCAAACACAGCTGATTCTTTCTGTGAACATAGCTTATGTCCATGGAAAGACCTCTGTCATCCATGTGTTATGTTAGTGGTACTCTGACTTTTGGGTTTCAAAGATCAGCAACAGTTCAGAAACCATTTGCAGAAATAACATTGAATTGCCTGCTGTTTATTTTGTCAACTGAAGAAAATAACAAAGCAGTAAAACCAAAACAATAGCCATTCACTAAAACCATACAGAGAAAGAGCCAGATCTTTGCCAGCTTTTTAGTTTAGTTTAATAACATAAAGATGATTTTTAACACCAGAAAAGTAGGAAAAGTATGCTATCCAAATAAAGGATAGACATGCTATTGAATAAATAGCTTTATCAAAAATCTATACATCATTCTCCCATTTTACTGCAGACTGAAATATTTTTCACACTCTGGCATCTTGGAACTATTATATTGCTTCATTTGCTATACACAACAACAGTGTGAGGTAAGTGTTATTAACATCCCCATTTTACAACTGTAGAAATTCAGGACCAGAGAAGTTGGGCATCATGCCAAAAGTCAGAGAGATAACAAGGAGAGTAGCTAGGACCTAAATACAAGTCCTTTGCTGCCTAACGTGTCTTTGCTGAAGATGATGGGGATACTCAACTGGAATTAAATATGCTCATATATTTAGAATATTTTGAGTGTTGAAAATAGATCACTGTTTATAATTTTCCCCAGCTTGTTATTTGGCCATGTAATATTTATTAATAAACATGAATATATGTCTATAAAATTTATCACTCTGAATAACTGGCATTATAATTTGTGTACAAATTATTTTGTCTCTATAGTTCCTGAAGAATCTACTGTAGAAAAAAATTATGGGATTGTTGCTGCAAGCCTGTCTTTCAAAGGTTCCAGCTCTTTCTTTCTGTATGCTCACAAAAAAATGGACACTCATGAAGTATTTCTAGATTTCTTTTTTTTTACCTTTCCCTTTTCCTCTCTACCTAATTCTTCCTGCATCTTTCTCTTCCCTTGAGTTTTCCTGTACTTTTCTTCTTTGAGATTGTTACTGTTTGGGCATCGGAAACCTCTCCAAGTATAAGTTCTTGATGAATTAGTATTTAGATTTCCTCATGTTGAGATGTCTCCTTTTGTCCAGATTAATCTTCAGTTTTTTATTAACTATAAACATGCACAAATTGTTTTATTTTCAGTGGGAGTGGGTTAGGGGGATGGTTTCCGGTGAACTGAGTAAAGTTAAGAGTAATTAAGCAAAGATGTGAAGAACATTGGAAAGAGTGGCACTTACAAAGTAATCTGAGGCTTTGAAGGTCATGTTAATTAGTTTGCATTTACTCTGCATCTGGTATCTAGACATCTTCTCTTGATTTGACCCTCATGTCCTTCCTATTTTATTTTTTTTCTAGGAGTGCTGCTGCCTTGATTATACTTCAGTCACTGGAACTCAACTTTATTATCTGTCCACTTTCCTGGTATTCTTGAATCAGTCTGCCCTGGGAAAAGGGTTTGGATAATAGGGGCTTGGACTAATGGAAACTTTTAAAATACCCATGGACTTATAATGTGGTCTTGAATGTTTTCATGAGATAAATGTACTGAACATCAAAAAAGATGAAGAGTTGGTCTTGTCTGCACTAGAGTAACAGGGTATTGGAGTATAGTCCTGGTTATGACAGAACTTCCAAAGGCAGGTGGCCAAGAAGCTTGTGTTCACTGCAATTTCTTATATTTTAGCTTTTGGCTTTCTGAAGATCAGGCACCTGGGGAACACTGAAGCAGCTCAAAGATAAATGTTGGTAAATTTGCTTCCTTATTCTTTCTAAATCCCCCATCTTTTCGGAGTAACCAAAGTTACAAGGGATTTCATTTTGGTCCATAGCCTTCTATCTGAAATGCTTGGAACAAAATATATTTCATAGGTCAAATGTTTATGGTTTGGGGAAAGTAAAATGGAGCATGCATTTTATATTTTGTAATGCCCCTAGAGGGTCTAGAGTAGCACTTTGTAGTCATCACATTAATGTTTCTGTAGCAAAATATATGCCTGTCTACACAAAACTAGATAAATCAAGATTTAAAAAAGTTTCTAGTGAGTTCAGGTCAGGTTTTGCCCCAAATGAGTTAAGTTCACAACAGGTTTTGCCACTAGTTGAATTATGTGAAGGTGTTTAGACTTCAGAGCTTTTGGAGTTCAGAATTGTAGATTATAGTGTGTGGATCTGAGCATATCAATTTGTTAGGCATGACGGAAAATTTTATTCACTATAGGAATTGAGAAACTCTAGAAGATTCTTAACCAGGGGTGTGTAATTCTGGTTGGAGACCTACTAAATCAGACCATGTGGGAGTGGACTGGGAAAAGATACTTTTAACAAGCTCCCAGGTTACTCTGATTCACATCAAAATTTAAGAATCTCTGCTCTAGAAGAAATTTCCAAGGGAGATTGAAAAATCTTTTCCCCTATACATTTAAGAAAGTGTTGATTTTCTTTAGATCTCTGTGAACTGATAAATGTATTGACTTTGCATCAAATAGGCTCCTACTAGAGCTAAGATGAGGATTCAGGTAGTTTAGCTTTTTGGTTTCCCGGTCCCTCCAGAGATAAAGATTGTCCTTCCAGAAGACCAGTGGGTAATACACATGTCATGTTGAGTATGCTTAGATTATGACTCTGCAGTTCCAACCTCAGGCTTCCTAGTCAATCAAGTGCTTTGATACAGATTCACCAGTATGAGCAGCCTCTGCTAGACACCATAGAAAGAATGCTGGATTCCTATTCTTAAAAAGCTCACTGTTGCCATAAAGAGAAAAGGCACCTGCACATATTAATGTTAATTAATGCCAGTGCTTTTAATGTGGTCACAGTTCAACTCACTACTGTTGTTACCATTTCAGAGCTGCATTGACACATGTTCTTTTAAAACTTTTAATTAACATTTACTTTTTGACTTTTGGTACAATAATAAACTCATATAGCAGAGATACTAGAGATAGGGGGAGCCTATTAAGCAAGAACATGGGAGACATATTTTGCAGTGAATTAAGGCAGGAATAAGATTACACTATTTTTATAAACAAGGGATTAATTGGGAGTGGAGTGAAAGAACAAAGATCTTGGTGTCAAACCAGTCCTGACTTTGAATTTTAGTTCTGCCCTTATCATCTTTTTGACCTTGGCATATTAACTAAATCTCTGAATCTCAGTTGCCCATATGTAATCTAGAGACAAATTAATACGTACTTCATGGGGTTGCTATGTGGATTAAGTCAGCTTCTCTCTAGGGAATCACCTGGAACAGTGAACATTGGTTTCTTCATTCTCTTTGCCCTAGAACACTTGAGTCCTTTGTTTTGTGCACTTGTTTCTTTGTCCTGTGCCTTTTATCTGTTGTTTCTTGGCCTTTCACACTGGATTGTGAGCTCTTGAAGAACATGAACCTCATCTTTCTAATTCTTCCATTCCTGTGTCTAGCATGTGGTAAGCACTTAAAAAAGGCTTATAGAGAAAGGAGAGAGCACGATGGATTACAGACTTTGTGAGGATGTAGGCAGTGAGCAATGGTATAGTGATAATTGTTTAACAACCAGCTTGCCAATAAAAATGTATATGTCTGGCCTTTTTATTATAAATTTTACTAACATAGAGGTTGTATAACACAAACTTACAAATCATAAAATACACAAATACCCATTGTTATCAATTTATATAGCCAATTGATTCTTCAAGAATGCTTTCCTAAGTGGGGATCAGGGGTTGGCCTGTGAATCAAATCTGACCCACCACCTACTTTTGTAAACAGCATTTTACTGAAGCTTAGCCACACCCACTGACTACCATTGTGCTAACATGGCAGGATTGAGTAGTTCTGACAGACCATATTGTTCACAGATACTAATATATTTGCTCTCTGGGCCTTTTAAGGAAAGGAAGTCTCAGTATCTTCCCTTCTCCTGTCTTCCACTTCTTTTTTTTTTCTCCTCCTCCTCTTCCTTCTTGTTCTTTTATAACAAAAACTTTATAACCTTTTCAAATGTAAAAATCACTTTTAGCTTGTGGGTAATACAAAAATAAGATAAGGACTTGGATTTGTCTATTGTGCCATAGATCACTGAACCCTAGTCTAAACAATCAGTAGGACAATAAATAAAGCTTTGATTTATAGCATTGCCAGTTTCTTCGGTGTAAATATTCCCACCATGGCTGATTTCAAGCTGAACATGGAATAGTAGATGCACAATATTATTTTAACTGTGCAGAATCAATAGCTGTAGATGATGACAATAGCGTAGATAATAGTAAATTTATCAACACAAGTGAGAAACACAAAATGTAGTAAAATAATTAGAAAGTGATGAGTTTTGAATATTGTTCTTGTTTCTAATATAACTTATCTAATGATAATTTTATGTAAGTTAATTTTTAATAGCTGTGATTAACAACTGGCTTGCAAAATTCCTGAAAATTGTCAGCTTTTGTGAGCTGATAAAACTGGCTGCATCATATTCCTGGGCCTTTGGATTGGTCCCTGTTGGAGGTTTGAGTCTTGATAAGTGTAGGAAGAGAGAGACAAGCATCCAGCTTTGCACCTCATTTCTTTGTTCCATAGCTTTTGTCTAGTTAAATTGTAGTGACACTAACTCAGAATTTGATCCAGATTAGACTTTCTCTCTGTAAAAGTTTAAACTGAACTAACAGAGGTAAGAATAGGGATAAAACCTGGTAAAGGAGCCACAGAGGAGTTCAAGTTACTAAAACAGTGCCCTATACCATTGGTCACTCTACTCAGTCCTGCTAACTCTAGTGATCATCCTTATGACCCTGTTATTATGAAAAGGCTCCACTTGATTGTGTAAGTAGAGCTTTTTGGGGAAGGAGATGAATTTTTGTAGTTGTTTGACCTCATTTATTGTTGGGTACGTATTAGTAACTGGACATTTGGCTTCTATACTTGGGAGGCTTATCCTCTTCTCTAATGGCAATGTGATGCCCTATTACTTGCAATATTACACTTTTAGGGAAGAGCCGAGAAGAGTCAAAGCCAGCTGATGTAGTCATTATCATGAACCGACAACAGGGCAAAGCCACCATCATACCATGCCTCTCATGCCGAGCTCGCTAATGGGTGTAATTTTGTTAGTCTTGCAGGAAGGATTCTTTAGGTCATTCACACTGTGAGAGGCAAGAAGGAAAAGCTAATTTAACAAGGTTGTCACCTTCTTGAAAGCATATTCAAAGGCTTGCTAGCTGAAGAAATTCAAATAAAAGGGAGGGGTCAGTGCTGAAAGCTTTCTCTTCTCCCCATTTTACTTTTTCTCATTCAACAGGGACTTCTGGAAATAAAATATGTGTAAGGAATGGAGAAAGAAAGGAAAAAAGAGAAAAGCTACATTTCTTTTTTTTTTCCTTTGAAAGCTGTACATGAAGGATCTGTGGCTTGTGTGGAGTGGGTGAGGTGCTCTGTAGCTCTCAGTGACATTACCAAGGGGAATCTGGGGCCAGAGGTGTGCAGGTGGGGCTGTCAATCAGCGACAACATCAAGGGCTCTTACAAAAACAAAAGGAAAGAAAATGGATGTTTAATCAATACAGTTGCTCTCTGCTTAACCTTTTGTGTTTTAAGCAACATTCACTGGAGCCCAGCAACAGAGTCCAATATTTAACACATAAAAGGCACTCAAAAAGGTGAAGCCTTGGAGAGCAGCTAGAAAGCTAAGATGGAACTGAGGGTTAAGAAATGGAAAGAAAAAGACTTGGAGGAGAGAGAGGTCAAATGAATGTTTAAAGGCTGGGATCCATTAAGAACAGACCCGGGACCACAGAGGGACAGATAGGAGAACCCAGTGTTAAGAGTACATGGATGTTGGGCACCTGGTGATCCTGGGCTGTATTCAATTACCTTTCCGTACTCCTGGAAGGTAATCAGCAACAACTCAAGGATTGGCTGAAAAAGAACAAGAAACAGCTATGGTAGGTTCACCTTATCGTTTAGCGTACTATTACTTCTGATGGCATCTGGTCAGCTCGCTCTATCCATACGGCCTTAGGGTACATAATTCATAGTAGTGAAAAAGGCAAAATCAAGTGAGTGTCTAAGAGTCTGGCAAGAAGAGCCTTTGGCCAAGTTAGGCCACTTTATATCTCCTATTTGAACTATTAAAATAGCCTCTTAACTATTAGTCTGCTTCCATATTCAGGTCTATGTTCCACACTGTCACCAGTCATGTTTTCTTAATTAAAAATATTAATTTTGAAAATGTGAAAATTATAGAAATGTGTCAAGAACTAATAACCATGTATATCTACCCATCACCTTTTTATTTCCTTCCTTTTATCTTTCCCTTTGTTCTTTCAGCATTTGTAGTGGACCTATTATGTGGCAGAAACTGTTTAGGAGATATAAAGATGAACATAACTGATCCCTTATCTTAGTCTGGAATGAAAGACATGTAGACCAATGATTGTAGTATTTTGTCTCAGCATATGCACATATTTTAGTTTTATTTTTGTAATTATTTTGATGCTTCATTTTGAGAAATGCAAACAGTATAAAATTATAAAGTTACAAAAAGGTATAGAGTAAAAGTAAAGTCTATCTCCTATCCCTGCCCTTGAGCCTCACAATTTCCCATCCCAGAGGCAAGCACAGCTACTAGTTTCTTTTTCTTTTTTCTGTGTGTGTATATACAAAAGAATATACATATACTATATATACTATATATATTTATATGTATATAAGTACATATGCTTAGAAGAATATACACATGTACATATGTATCATATATAAATATATACATATGTATAATATACAAGTAGCATGCTATATACTTAATTTTATATCTTAAATATTTGTTTTAAAAGATTTTATTTATTTATTAGAGAGACAGCACAAACAAGTGGGAGTGGCAAAAGGAGAAGCAGACGCCCTGCCACTGAATAGGGAGCTCGATGTGGGACTTGATCCCAGGACTCTGGGATCATGACCTGAGCTGAAGGCAGGTGCTTAACCAGCTGAACCACCCAAGCACGCATATCTTACATTATTCTACTTAATGTATTTTGGAGATCATTCATCAACACATAAGGAATAGCTTTTTAAATTGACTTCATAATATTCAATTATATATTAAAAATACATATAGAAATATAACTATTTCATACATAAAAACTATGTCAACCATATATAAATAGCAAAAACATATATTTAAAAGTCTACACTTGACTGTTTATGCCTGTTGGCAAAGTGTTGAATTAATTGTACTCCTCAACTCATGGAACATCATCAGTGATGGTCCTTGCAAGGTTTCTCTTATTTTTCACTGAGTGTGTTTTTAGATCTATCCAGGTTGTTTTGTGTATATATAGTTTGTAGCTTCTAAACCATGGTTAGTATTCCAAAATATACAACCAGTACATTTTACTCATCTCTTCTTGAGGTGAGGGACAGCTAGCTAGATTGCTTCCAATTCACCACTGCTAAGAATAACTCTTACACTGTTGGTGGGAATGCACAGTGGTACAGCCACTCTGGAAAACAGTATGGAGGTTCCTCAACAAGTTAAACATAGAGCTATCCTATGACCCAGCAATTGCACTGCTGGGTATTTATCCAAAGGATACGAAAATAGTGATTTGAAGGTCTACATGTACTCCAATGTTTATATTAGCAATGCCCATGATAGCCAAACTATGGAAAGAGCCCAAATGTCCTTTGACAGATAAATGGATAAATGTGTGTGTGTGTGTGTGTGTGTGTGTGTTTAATGGAATATTGCTCAACCATCAAAAAAGATGGAATCCTGTCATTTGCCATCATGTAGATGGAACTAGAGTGTACTATAATAAGTGAAACAAGTCAGAGAAAGACAAATACCCTATGATTTCACTCCTATGTGGAATTTAAGAAACAAAAACAGATGAGTATAGGGGAAGGGAAGGAAAAATAAGATATAAAGAGAGAGGCAAACCTAAGGAGACTCTTAATTATAAGGAACAGACTGAGGATTGCTAGAGGGAAGGTGAGTGGGGGGATGGGGTAATTGGGTGATAGACATTAAGAAGGGTGCTTGATGTAATGAGCACTGGGTGTTATATGTAATTGATGAACCACTAAATTCTACCCTTGAAACTAATAATACACTACATTTTAACTAACTTGAATTTAAATAGAATCTAAAAAAAAAAAAACCAGAAAATCATGAAATAACTTGAATGTGTTCTCTTATTCACCTGTGTGATTCTTTTTATGAGATATAAACTCAGGGCTGCTGGGCCAAAGGCTATATGTGCATTTAATTGAAGGACTGCTAGATTGCACATAAGAATGGTTTACTTAGCAGCATTCCTTATACCATTGTAGGAGGTGCCCTGTATTGCTGCATACATTTTAATACTAACAAGCTTTCTAGTTTTTTATTTTGGGGGTTCAATTTATTGAATAACTTTTATTTTTATTTTTTTAAAATATTTTATTTATTTATTCATGAGAGACACACACAGAGAGAGAGAGAGGCAGAGACATAGGCAGGGGGAGAAGCAGGCTCCATGCAGGGAGCCCAATGTGGGACTCGATCCCAGGACTCCAGGATCACGCCCTCGGCTGAAGGTAGTGCTAAACCGTTGAGCCACCCAGGCTGCCCTATTGAATAACTTTTAAAAAAATAATTAAAAAATAATAATAAAAAATTATTAAAAATAAAAATAATTATTTAAAAAAATAATTAATAATTAGATTTTGTTTTAAAACAGGTTACGGTTCATAGCACTAATGAAGTGAAGATACAGAGAGTTTCCATATTCTCCTTACCCCTCACATGCATGGCCTCCCCAATAACAATATCTCCCATTGCTATAATCACCCAAAGTTTATAGTTTACCCTGAGGTTAACTATTGGTATTGTACATTCTATGGGTTTGGACAAATACATAATGATCTTCTTGTGTGAGTTTTGGCAAATTGTATCTTTCAAGCAATTGGTCCATTTCATCTAGGTTGTCAAATGTGTGGGTCTAGACTTCTTTATAGCATTTCTTTATTATCCTTCTAGCCTATGTGATCTGTAGTGGCTACCTCTTTTGTATCCCTCATTTTTAAAATATGCATTTCCATAAATACAAATGAATTTGAGTGTATTTTCATATGCTCGCTAGCCTGTTGGAATTCCTCTTCTGCATATTGCCACTTAACATCTCTGTCCTATTTTCTGGCTAGGTTTCCTGTTCTTTCATTATTGATTTTAGAAATTCCTTGCATATCCTATGAATTCTAGATACTAGCATCCTGTTTTGAGCCAATAAAAGTATTTTCTTCCGTCTGTGACATGTCTGTTAACATTGTGAAGCATGTTCTTCATTGAATGGTTGTCCATGATTTTTATGTAATGAAATCTATCATTTTTTTTCTGCCTTATGGGGTTTTGTTTTAAATGTTCTTTGCTCTCTTGGGTATACAACTATTCTCCTACATTATTTGTATCAATCTCATTGTTCTATCTTTTTCATCTCCATCTTTAATCCATCTGCAATCAGTGTTTTATATGGTGTAAAGTTAGTGGTCTAGTTTTTAGGTTTTCTTCATATACTAGGCTAGTTATTTCTAATACCATCTATAATTAGGCTTTTATGACTACTTTGTAGTGCTACCTTCATTATATACCAGGTTGCCATAAATTCATAGATCTGTTTCTGAACTGTCTACTATCCTCTAATGGCTTATTGGTTCTTGTTATGTATTTTATTACAACGGCTATGTATAGATTTTAATCTCTGAAAAGCAAATCTCCATTGTTTATTCAGCTTTTTCAAACTTAGGTTAATCATTGGCATAATTTCTTTCCTATAAATTTTAGAATAAGTAAACTGATTTTCTTACAGCCCTAACTGAAATATAGTTTGGGATTTAATTTTTAGGTTATTTTAGAATAAATTGGTATTTTAATGATATAGAGTATTACTGTCCAAGATCATGAGTTTTCTCTCCATTTATAGCAGACCTGCTTCATGCCCCTCAAAATGCAAATTAAAAATACCATGGAGGCCTTTGTATACTTAAGTAAATTTCTAGTAATTATAAATTTTCTTGTGTTTTCAGTGGTATCTTATATTTGATAACATTTTCTTTTAGCGTTTCCTGGAGGAGAAAAATGCTATCCATATTTAATACATTTACCTCATGTTTAGTAACCTCATTGAACTCATAATTATTCTAATAGCTTGATGATTTCATTTTATTTTTCTCCTATATGGATGATTACATTGTTTTCAAGTATTGATGACTTCATTTCTTTCCTTGCAGTCCTCATACATTATTTTTTTCTTATTGCTTTGGCTATGACCAGTATTATGGTAAATGATAAAAACCATATTTGTCTTGTTCGTGTTCTTACGTTTTCTCTAATAAGAAGAATATACATGGTGAGTTTGCAGATATATTTTTCCATGTTAATAAAGTTCCCTACAATTCTAGTTTTCTGAGAGTTTTTGCCATAAATAAATGATAAACTTTGTTTTTTGCTGTATCTAGAATTTTTTTCATCTGGCCTACTGATATATTACCTTGAAATATTTTTTGATATTGGACCATTTTTGCATTCTTGGGATAAACCTTACCTGATCCTGATGTACTTTGTTTTGCATACACTATTAGATAGCTAATATTTTTGCTTCTATGGAGTTATTTTGGCCACTAATTTCTTTCTTAAGGAGAAATATGACATAGTGCTTAAGAGTACTCTGGAACCAAACAAACTACCTAGGTTTCAATCCCACTTTGGCCACTTACTAGCTGTGTGATCTGAGGAAGCAGTAAACCTTTCTGGCATTATTTTTCCCATATATAAAATGAGGTTAACGTTTATGATACCTAACTTATAACTGGTATTTAAAAATAAATGAGTTAAAATATGTAAAAACACTTAGAAGAATACCTAGCACATAGTTAACTTCTAGTTAAGTGCTAACAATGATTATGGCACCAAATTAATTTTGTTGGGGGAATCAACATGATACTAGTCCTATAAAAATAATCTAGACATTTTTGTCACTGGAACAAAACTACAAAAATTTGTATAAGACTAGAATTATTTGTTCCTTGAAAATTTGGTAAGATCACCAATAAAGTTTTGTGAGACCAGAGTTTCTCAGGAGAGAGGTCTGTTTAACTTCCTTGTTATTTTAACTTCTTTATGCTAATTAGTCTAGCCAAGTATTCTTTTTTTTCTTGTATCAATTTTGGCATTTTGTGATTTTATATTTGTAGGAATGTATTCATTTGTTTAGATTTCAAAGTACTTAATGTATAGTTTGTAATATTATTTACAGTTTTATTAGTTTTTTATTGAATCTGTAGTTATTCTTTTTACTTTTATATTTGGTTATTTATATCCTCCTCTTCTTGCCTTGCTCAGTCTTGCTAAAGGACTGTCTTATTAAAATTTTTCAAAAAAGCAGCTATTTATCTCATCTTTCCCCTTTCATTTCTTATCTATTTTATTGATTTATGCACTCTTCTTATTTACTACATTTGTGTTTCTTGGAATACACTTTCTGTTGGGGCTTTTTTCCCTAACTTAAGTTAAAATTTTAGCTTTTTTTTCCCCTTAAATCATTCTGTTTTTACTAATAAGATGTATCTCAACCTATATATTTCCGGATACTTCTTCAGTTGTGTACCACAAATATTGACATATTGGCATATTATATTTCATTGTCATCAAGTTCTAAGTACTTCCTAACTTCTAATATCCTTTAAACTCAAGGGCTATTTAATACCATTTATTTAATTTTCAGATATGGAATTTTTATTTATTTATTTTTGAGAGAGAGTGTGCATGTGCAGATTGGGAGGGGAAGAGAGAGGGAGAGGGAGAGAATCTTGGTAATTTGGTGGGGACAGGTGACTTGGGGACCCTACTCTTCCACCATCTTGCCCCGCCTCCTATAGAGAGAGAATCTTAAGCAGGCTCCATGCTCAGCACAGAGCCTGATGCAGGGCTTGATCTCACAACCCCAAGATTGTGACCCAAGCCAAAATCAACAGTTGGAACCTTAATGGACTGAGCCACCCAGGTTCCCCAGATTTATGGGATTTCTTTTTTAAAGAAGGCTTTATTTTATAATTGATAAAGTTTTCATACTTAGAACATTTGGTATATACACTGGATACATGAAATGTAAATAATTCCAAGTAAACCTTAAACCAATAAATAAATAAATAAATAAATAAATAAATAAATAAATAAAAATAAGGGGGGGGGGAATGTTACTATTGCCTAGACTATCACACACACAAAAAAAAATCTAGAAAATTGATTCACAATTATCCAATTGTTAAATTCCAGGTTTTTAAAATAGTTGACTTCTTGATCTTATTAAAGAAATATTTATTAAACTTGTGGTTTTGGTATTTATAACCAAAGTGAGGAAATTTTCAAACAATGAGCTAATAATCCATGAATGAATCTATGAATCTGTTTTTTTTTCTGGTCTAACAGGTAGTGGCAAAAATCACCACCTTTTTGAAAACTTCCTTCTTGGAGATATGAAATTGTAGCTCTTGCCCTAATCCCACCCACTTTGGAGGTAGAGACTCCAGTCTGGGTGGTGGCTCAGAGTTGTCAATCACCAGCTACATTCTTGTGAATTTCTAAGCCATGTTTAAGGGTAACATTTAGATAAGTGAGAGAAACAATTTCTCATTTCTTACAGCTCTTGTAGAGACAATGTCCTTACCACTGAGGCTGTCAGGGGCTTCTGTCCCTGAACATGAACTTCAGGTGGAGGTAGCCAAAGATGCTTTATGGTGGGATATGGGCTGCCCACTTTGAAGGCATCTTTGTATGAGACAACAGTTTCAGATGCAAAAGAGACTATGGAGGAATGAGCTGCAAAGCACAGCATAGGGTGAGAACCTTGATACTCTGCAGGAATGTAGAGAGGCCCAGAGACTGTAACATTACCAGTTGGATCCAGAGACAAAGCTTGGGCATCACTGAGACTAGTATATCGCATTAGCATTTTCTAGAAGACTTGAAGTCTACTAGGTTTTACCATTAGAATTGAGGTTTCACATGAACTAGTTGATTATGGAGGTCTTCCGTGAGCCTGTAGAACTGCTTTGGAAGGCAGCTGTCTCATTCCTGCCATTCCTGGATGTACTGGTTAAGAGGCAGTCCTTTCTTTTTTCCTCTGGGCTAAAGAAATGTTTTTGAGCCCACAGTGTACCAGTTCATTTCAGTCATGGTTTGAGGGCCTCTTTGGGAAAGGAGATAAATTCTTTGTTTCTGTCATCCTTCTGTATCATCTTGGACTAGTTATTGATCCAAATAAAAAAATCTTTCCTTAAATTTTCCTCATAAATAACATCATCCTATTTTTAGCAGATGTCTAAAGGCTGTGAAAATCAAATTCAGAGAGCTCATATATTCATTTATTTAATTGAAGTCTTCTGACAAAATCTCATCTAGTCTGGCTGGGGGATTTATAGTTTTATTCCATTCTTGCTTAAATTGTTAAATTATGAAAGAAAAACCAAACAGGTAATTTCCTTTAAGTTTGCAAAAAAATCTTTGAGGAACAATTAAATGCTGCCCATAGAGGCTTTCCAGCTACCATTTCTCTCTAACTAGAGTGATTAAGAAGGTTTCCAGTTTCCTAGAAACATTCGGGATTATTTCTGTAATTCTGGCTTCTCATCTGGAAGTGTCTTGGTTTGGCTGTTAAATTATATGGTCTACATATCTACAACTATAGGTTTCAGGTCCTTGGCAGTTTGAATATTCATTGGCTATCACTCTGCAGGCCCACAGGTGGTCCCTGAGCTAGGACCTCAAATGCCAGGCTCCAAAGGTGTACTGGAGAAAACAGGCACATAGTAGGAGAATGGAAAGCTCAGACACATTAGAACATGTGAGCTTCTAGACGCAGGCATCTACAAAAGGGGTGAGGTTAGAGGGAGTCTGCAGCATATGAAGTCAAAGGAGAAGGTGCATGTGATTCCAATAGAAATATATTGAATCATGATAGACGTTCTCTGGACAAAAAACATTATGTTTAGCAGGCAGAAATCAAGTGAGCATGGACAGCTTACCCTGAGACAAACTGCAGTGGGAACTCAAGAGGGAAGCATGTGAATTCCCTGACTATTCTCAAAGAGGAATTATAATATTTTTTTTTCTCAAGTTTTGAAAATCCTTTCTCCCTTTAGTCTATGGATCCTAAAAGTGGTAGAGGTAATGGTGACTAGAGTGACCAGGAGTTTTGTATATTACATCTTTGTTATTGATCTCAAATTTTATTTTATTTTTTGCTGTTGGCATGTATGATACTAATTACATGGGGCTTATTGAACTTTTTTTGTAGCTCAGCACATGGTTCATCTATGTGATACTTGAATTTGTGCTTGGAAAGACTACCAAAAAGTTGAGTCTTTATAATGTGAAAAGATATGTATATATCTAATAATATAAGCTTTCAAATTATATCATTTGTATATTCTGTATATCTGAATTTTTTTTTGGCTTTTTGATGCAGTTGCTTTTGAGGGAAGTATGTCAAAATCTCCTAAATCTTCTACCACAATTGTCAATTTACTTACTTTTCTTGGTAGATCTAAAAGTTGTTGCATTATATCATTTGAGACTATGCTATTAGGTTCATATAGGTTCATGATTTTCATATCTTATTGCTCTACTTTTTGTTTTACAGGAATATAGTATCTCTTTCTGTTATAGTGTTGTCCTTAATTATATTTTGAGAGATTTTCTGCGTTCTTGATTTTCCTATCCCCAAACTTTGGAAAAATCATCTGAAAGGATTTGAATAGGATTTCTCAATTGGTACTATTAAAGTTTTAGTCTAGATCATTTATTGTGTGTGTGTGTGTGTATGTGTGTGTGTGTGTCTGTTTGTCCTGTGTATTGTAGGATGTTTAGCAGCATCCCTGGTTTCTAAACACTAGATTCCAGTAACACCTTCCCCCAATTATGAAAACCAAAACTTTTCATAGTTATTGCTAGATGTTCCCTGTGATGGGATTACCTCTGGTTGAGAATGACTAGATTAGGGGGAACTATCTTTAGAGCTCAGCCTAGACCAGGAATATTTTTGTGTTTCCATCAGCCCAATGGAAGGGAACTTCATAATTCTTGGAATAGGAAGAAGAGAACTCAGAAGGGTACTGCCTCAAAAATGGGATATGATTAGCCCTCAACTAAAGGTTACTCTACTCTTGCTTGTCAAAGCTTAAAATAAAACCTCAAAAATATCGCACTGTTTCCAAAGAACTTAATTGCATCTCAGGGAAAATTTCAGAAGTATTTATAAGAATTCAAAAATATCCAGGGCTTAATAAGATAAAATAAAAAATGTGTGATACTCAAAAAATTACCAGGTATGCAAAAAGGCAGAAAATACTGTTCATAAAGAGGAGAGAAATCAATCCATGGGAAAACAACCCAGAAATGACACATATGATAGAATTAGTACATAAGAACACGAAAATAGTTATTATAATTTTGTTTCATATGTTCAAGAAAGTAGAGGTAAGATTGAGCATAGTATGTGGAGACATCAGAGATTTTAAAAGATTCAGATTGCCATGTTTGTCCAAGGTAAAGGGAACAGAGATAGAACATGCTTTCCACCTAGAACAAATAAAAAATGAAGAAAATGTATGAACCAACAGTTTTTAAGGCATTGAATAATGAGACAACAAAGGACAGTGATTGTGAGATGGAAAAAAAAAAACCAAGATGAGACTTTGTTTTCCTAAGCTTACTAGAGTGAGAGGATTTCCAGGATCTGTCAAGAGAGGAAGAATCCAGATAGTCTGACTAATTCCCTGGGTTGAGAGATCAAGGCAGCTAGAATTTGTAGGAGAGAGTACCAGAGAGGAGAAAGCTGCACACACAACTCTGGAGGTCTACAGAGGGTCTCTTTTGAGTAGTCTGCAGAAAACTGAGAAGCATGTCCTGTGAGGAAACTGTGAGTCAAGATAAAGAACTATATAAAGGACTGGAAATACTTGTGCGCAGTACTCACCCAGGGACAGGAATGCTGCCATTCCAACCAGCCAGATGGGAAAGCCTCAAGATTCATGAGGTATTGATTAGATTACACAGAAGGTACTTGGCTCAGGGGTGGGGAATAAGTATCTTTAGACTACGCATTGGTTCTGGCCTGCTGAACAAACTGCAAGCGCAAGACCGGATTTTGTCTTGATCTAAGACAAAGAAGTTCATATTCAAAACATCCAATAAACTCAAAGCACAAGAAATTATTTTTTTTTTTTTTAGAAATGAATTTTCTTCATTGAAAATGACACCGGTGACATCATAACCAAATAGCCCAATATCAGTGATAAAAAGAAAATCTTAAAAGCAGCAAGAGAAAAAAAACACATTATATAAGGAGAACAAAAAAAAAAACAATGAGAATGGTAGCAGGTTTCTCTTTGGAATGAATGAAATGAATGAAACAAGAAGACACTAGAACAACATCTTAATATATTAGTATTAATTTCCTAGGGCTCATGTAATAAAGTTCCACAAACTAGGTGGTTTAAATAATAGAAGTTAACTGTCTCACAGGTTTGTAGGCTCAAATTCCAAAATCAAGGTATTGGCAGGCAATGCTTCCTCTGAAACTTTTAGGGGTGAATCCTTCCTTGCCTCTTTCCAGCTTCTGGTGGTTTGCTGGCAATCTTTGCCTTGAAGCTGCAGCACTTCAGTTTCTGCCTACCTCATCACATGGCATTTCCCCCTCTGTGTTTTGTCTTTATGTGGCATATTTGACTTCTTAGGAGGACACTTGTCACAATGGATTAGGCCCCACGGTAGTGGCTTGATTGCATTTACAAAGGCCTTATTTCCAAGTGAGGTCACATTTGCAGGTGCTAAAGAATAGGACTTCAACATATTTTTTTGGGAGGATTCAACATGTAGTAGAGATAAAAGAAAAATTGTCAACTTTGATTTCTAAACCCAATAAAAATATTGTTCAAAAGCATAAAACTTTTTATTATTTTTTTTTAGAGAGAGTAAGTTCTGGTAGTTGATGTCTTTTATTATTTATCTGACTTTTATCTAAGATGTTATATTTGTTGACATTTGTTCACAGTAATTGCTTATTACCTTTTAATATCTGTAGGATTTGCAGTGAGTGATGTGCTCTCATCATTCCTGATACTGAAATTTCTCTCTTACTGGTCTTGCTGGAAGTGTATACATTTTATTATTGTCTGAAAACTCATGTTTCATATGTTTTCTAGTAGTTTGAGCTAGGAAGGTAAATCTGGTTCCAGTTACTCTGTTGTAGCCAGAAACTAACTGTTGTACACTCACCTTTAAATGATACTTTTTCTGGGCAAAACCTGGTCAAAGATTTCTTTCCTCCCATAATAAGAAAATAATGAACCACTATCTTCTTGCATCCAGTGTTTGCTCTTGAGAAGTATGATGTCATTATGTTTCTTTCTCTCCAGCTCCTTTTTGGAATCTTAAAAAAAAAACAAAAAACAAAAAACAAAAAAACTAATGTTTTCTTCCTCTTTGATCTAAAGTTCATTTTAACATTTATTATTGTGTATTTTTCTATATTCTTTTTGGCTCTCTGTTGAGTCTTAAAGTCAAACAGATTTCATCCTTTCCATCTTTTTTTTAATCTGGAACTTTTATTTTTCTTTATTTCTTTCCATATTTATTCCCTTGTTTTTTTTCCATACCTTTCTGGGTGTTTTCTGAATTATAGTGTTTCCAGTTCTCATCTCTATGTTGCTTAGCTTTTCTTTCATATTTTTTAATGCCATTATTATTTTTGCTTCCTTCTGGAAGAGCTCCTCAATTATATCTTACAGCTTACTGATTTATTCATTGGCAGTATCTACTCCATAATTTATTATATTTATTTACATCCCTTAACTTTTAGATTTTTTCATAGTTAATGTTTCATTTATTTTTAATGAATTCTTATGTTTCATTTAACCAATATCTTTCCTTATTTTTGAGAATATTTATTATGCTTAATTGAAAATATGTGTACATTCCTATATTTACACTATGTGGTATAGGGTGTCAGTTTGCTTATTTTTAAAAAATAATCATTGTCAGGCACCTGGGTAGCTCAGTGGTTGAGTGTCTACTTTGGCTCAGGTTGTGATCCTGAGGTCCTGGGATTGAGTCCTGCATTGGGCTCCTTGCAGGGAGCCTGCTTCTCCCTCTGTGTATGTCTCTGCCTCTCTCTCTGTGTCTCTCATGAATAAATAAATAAAATCTTTAAAGAAAAAATAATCATTGTCTATCTTAAATGACATTTTCCTAAATGACTTATTCTGGCTTATGAGCTCATGCTTTCCTGGGATATTAGCTACTCAGTCTGCTAATGTACATTGGAAAAGAGGCCAGTGCTTAAACTCTATGTTATATTCCTTTGGGTGAATACAGGAAAGAGGAGAGAGAAATGGTCAACTGTCCTTTTGTTTTTTTTTTTTTTTTTTTGCCAGTACTCTACCAGGTAGCCCTTATGATTAGGGATTCTTCCTTAAACTATTTGGTGGTAATAGCACTGAGTAGAGATAATCTCATTAGATCGGTGGTTTTCAAGCTGAATGTTTAATAGAGTGCAGCCATTGTTCTAAAAATGAGGTAGAATTGAATATAGAGGAAAATACCAGAATACACCACAATTGATAAATATAAGTACTATTTAGTCAAATTTTTGTTTTAGCTCTGTATCTATATTTATACACACAAGAAGATATATACTGGGAAAAAATGTATTCCTTAACTATGGATCAAGATCAAATTTTTGAAAGCCATTGTATTGGATTATAACCCACCCATCCCTAGGTTGGAGTGGGGAATCCTACTGATCCACCTCTGTCTTTTTTTCCTAGCCCTTTACTCCATCAGGGCTTTGGCTCTTCCCTGTTATTGTCCTGTTGGCACCATGATTTTTTACCTCACAGAGTACTAGGACAACCATAATCCTTTCAGGACAATTTAGGGAGAGTCAGAAGCAGACTGTAAAGCTACTTTCCTATTTATTCTCTACTATACCTGGAGTATGTGATCTAGTATTTCTCCATGACCCCAGCCCCCTCCTTCCTAAGATTGATACATCCTTCAGGCTCCTGGGTGGGTGGGGGAGGGGAAGTCTCACAGTATTTAGATAGTTCCCCGGTATGTTTGCTCTCCTCTGTCTTATTTAGTGTCTGTGTCATTGGTCTTTGGGGCTAGAAGAGAGAGCTAGTCATACAAGTCACCTTTCCATTTTTTTTTAGAGACATACATTTTGAATATTTGTTATTAAGTCCTATATTAAATTCAGGATCCTGCATTTTTTAACTTAATATTATAATGCACATTTTCCTTTATTGCCAAAAGTCTAAATGAACAGAATTTGGATGGCTACATAATATTCCATCAAATGATTTTGCCATAATTTATTTAAGCATTTCTTTATTATTGGGCATTTAGATTACTTTCACTTTTCCACAATGAAATATAACTCTGGGGAGAAAATTTTTATGGCTAAATCTTTGCCCAGGGTTCAGATCAGAATGACCTTTTAAAAATTACAAGCCTGACCACACCACTCTCCAGTTTACAAAGAGCTCATTTTTCCCCACTGATGAATTGTTGTAGCTAAAAGAAAAATTGCTGTTAAGCAACAATAAAGCAACTAAAACCACTTCTGCATTCTATGCTGAGGAATTATTCTCAAGAAGAAACCCAGTATTTTGTTAAAGACAGCAATGGAACTTTTGCGAGGAAAGTCAAGACCATGTGAAATGATGTGACGAAGAGGTGTAGATTAAGAAAAGTAAGCTTTTCTGTATGATTATAAAATAAGTGTTAGAAGATCTTTTTGATGTATAATCATTGATGTATAATCATTTTTGGCTTTGTCAGAGTGTATCCCTGATCAGTACTCTGTAAGGAGCCTTGACATTAGGGAAGAGGAAAGGAAACAGAAGGACCTGGTTCTGAGCAAACACAGGTCCTAGGAAGATGGGAAAAGGTAAAAGACTAATGAGAAGGGAGGGTTCAAATAAGAGATTCCCCGTGACAATGTGTGTGGGTGTATAGTGGATGCAAAGATGTCTGATATCCAGTACTTTTTGTTTTAATTTTCTTCTTCCTTCCTTCACTCATTAAAATTTTAATAGAGCTATATTAGTGACACACTTAGAATTAGCCTTGTATTATAAGTGCTGCTTTGAAGAATGAAAGGCCCATCTTATGGTTATGGTGAGATCAATCACAGGGAGCTGGAGCACATGAGAAGCACTGAAGAGGCCCATCGGGATTGAGAGGGAAGTTGGACTGATAGGAGACAACCGTGACTTGTAATCACCTGTCCCAGGACTTCTCAGGCTTTGCAATTAAGTGCAGAAATGACCTTGAGTAGTTTTATTCAGGTGGAAAAGGACAGAAGTCCTCAAAATGTGGAAGAACTTAGGGAGGTTTTGCTAACAGTGCTTTCTCAACACCCTATATACTGTCATCCATCTCAGTTGTGGTGTGATAAGTATGTTTAGTTGTCCAGTGTCTACTTTCCCTTTAGAATATGAAATACGTAAAGCCAGGAGCAGGTTTGCTTTGTTTCCCAGCACCTAACACAGTCTTTGGCACAAAATAAATGCTTGGTGAACATTTGTGAAATAAAGGAATAACAACCATTGTTATTTCTATTGTTACTAAAAAGGAAGCACCCAGAAATAACAATATACTGGGGTCATGAGCAGTATTCCCCTCTATTTTTATAGTTTCTGTATACTTTTTGTATTATTTTTACTTAGGTAGAAAAAAAGAAGAGGGCAGCCTGATTAGCTCAGCAGTTTAGCGCTGCCTTCAGCGCAGGGCCTGATCCTGGAGACCTGGGATCGAGTCCCACGTCGGGCTCCCTGCATGGAGCCTGCTTCTCCCTCTGCCTGTGTCTCTGCCTCTCTCTGTGTGTCTCTAATGAATGAATGAATGAATGAATGAATAAATAAATAAATAAATAAATAAATAAATAAATAAATAAAATCTTAAAAAAAATGGACTCGTGGTAAGACCTCTCAACTTGGGTCTTATAATCTTTAGAATTTGCCTCTGTTCCTGTGTTCTTTCTGATAACAAATTGATGAAAGTCTGCTAAAATGCCCAGATTTACCTACCAGAGAGCTAATTTAAGTCATTCAATAGAGCTCCTTTGCCATTTGGACTTCCAGGTTTTGTCCTTTCATCTACCTGTGTGGAAATTTATGTTCAATTCTAATTATTCTTATGTATGTCTTGATAAATGATGAAAATATTACACTGATGAAAAATATTATGAATCAAGATTTTTATATTCATAGGCTTATGCTGTGTCCCTAGAGTAAAGGGAAGGTTTCCATAAATCAAATAAATACATACTTCCCTCTTTTTAGGTTGCCTTCATTAATAATTAGTTGACCTTCTCTTACCTTGAAAATGTTATAAATTATTGACCAGCTAATCCCTTTGAGAATTGAGAGGGGATTTGGTCTATTGAATGTAATGAGCAAGCTGGTAAGTTCAGATTCTTTTGAGTTACTGGCTTTCTATCTTGAAGTTGATATCCTGTGTTTGTTCTAGGTCTTCTCCTTGGCCCTTAAAGCACCTTCCCTTTTATGAAATGCTCTCAGAGAAACACTTGCAAGAACCAAAGGGAGAATGAATATTCTTTCTTGAGACTAGGTTGAGAATAATACAGACTCCTTAAAAAACACAGTCTAATGGAGTGGAATTTTATAGATCACTTTCCCACCTCATAGTAATAGAACTCAATCTTTTTGCTGTTCTTCACTTTCAAACTTTTGGTCAGTGTAGTCTACTCTTGTGTTCACTCCCTCACCTCTTTCATCCCTCAACATACTGCAGCTGGATTCCATCCCACATCACCTTACTAAAACACTTAAGTGATTAATAATCTCCTAATTGATAAACAAGTGTAACTTTCAGTTTGCCTCTAATTTGATGTCTTTGTGTTTTTTCCCTTTCTCTTTTCCTTTCTCCTTCCTTCCCTCCTTCCTTCCTTTCCTTCCCTCTCTCCCTCTCTTTCTTGCATCTGTTGATCCTCTCTCTTTGAAATTCTTTTCTGTGGGTTTCATGACCCTGAAATCTCTTGAATGTCTTCTTCCTCTTTCGGATTCTCCTTTTCCACCATTTTTTATGCCTTCTCTTTCTTTACCACCCTTTATGTGTTGGTATCCCCCTAGGTCCCATTCTTGGCTGCCTTTTCTACTTTACAAGCTTTTTTGATGATCTCCTTCAATGCTATGTGTTTAACTAGCACAGGAATGCTAGTATTTCTAAAATTTATATTTCCAGCTGGGAATTTTCTCTTGGAACTTCAGTTGCATATTTCTTACCACCAATGTGACACATCCTTCAATAATGTAACTAAAGGTAATGCAAACTCAGTATATTTAAAACTGAACTTATTTCATTTTCTTCCCTACAAAACACCTGGACCCTCTTCCTGTATTTCCTATCTTAGTTAATGAGACCATCATATGCCCTCTAGGAATCTCGAAGTTATTCTTAACCTTTCTCTGCCTATGTAATTAATCACCTGGACTTGTCAATTCTACTTAATAAATATCTCTCAAGTATATTTCATCCTCTCCATTTCACATGCCATTGCTCACATATTCTCTTCCAATTCCATCCTCTGTATTGCCATCAAAATCGTCTTTCTAAAATACAGGTCTGAATCTTAGCACACACCTGCTTAAAAATATTTGTTGCATAGAAGATGGCATCCAAAATCTTTAACAGGGTAATGAGGTTCTTCTCATGAGAAAAATTGGTCTCCTCTGTATTACCATGCATTATTTGTATATAATTCTGTTATGGCCTTTGACATACTGTATGTGGTTATTTTTTTTTTGTATGTGGTTGTTATATGGGTTTATCAAATGATGACAAACTTGAAGGGAAGGGTCATGTCTTTTTTCTTTTTACATTTCCAGTTCTAAATCCATGGAACATAGTGATATTTAAATGAAATGGAGGAATGGATTAACTGAATAAGAAATATTGAAAGATTCTTCAAAATGACAAAGACTAAAGGATCAAAATATAATAGATGGATTGACATGAAAATTGCAAAAATAAAAGAGGTCACCAGGTTATAGAAGTCTATTAACTAGAACATTGGATAACATGTCATTCCAGAACCTGCCCTAATCTTTCCTATGGGCTGCCTCTGTGGTGGTTTTAAAATACGTCAGCAAAGTCTTGACACTCATCTCTTCAAAAGATGGAGCTTAATTCCCCTCCATTGAATGTGAGTCAGGCTTAGTGACTTGCCTCTAACAGAATGTGGCAGAAGAGGTGCTATATGATTTCCGAGTCAAGGTCATTAAAAAGATAGCTTCTGCTTGGCTCTTTGTCTTTCTCTCTTGGGCCACTGACTCTGGGTGAAGCCAGTTGCTGTGATGTTGATGCCACTTACATCACCTGTGGAGAGGCCTTTGTGGGGAAAAGACTGAGGCTTCCACCAATGACCAAACTCAACTTTCCAGCCATGTGAGTGAGTCACCTTGGATGGGGATCTTCTTCCCAGTGTAGTCTTCAAATGGCTGCAGCCCTGTCCAGCACCATAATAGCAACCTCATGAGAAATCCCAAGTTGAAATCACCTAGCAAGGTTGCTCCTGAGTACCAAAACCAGTGAAACCATAAGGATAATAAATGTTTATTTTTGTTTTAATCTGGTGAAATAATTATGCAGCAATAGATAACCAATTTGGAGTATTTTTTTTATGCAACAATAGATAACCAATATACTCTCTATTAGGAATGACTTTCTTCTAGATTCGTTAGAATCTTACATATTTTTTTTTCAGGCCTGACTTAAATACTTCTATTGCCTTGGATTGTTCACATTTCTTCCAATTAGAATCAATGTTTCTGTCTTGTAGTTTTGCCTCTTTTTATTTCTTAGTATCATTTATTCTTTTAGCCAAAATGTATTCATTACTCACTGTGTACTATATTCTAAGGGAGGTATTGGGACCAAAAATGAGGGATTTAGAACTTTTGAAGATGCTTCCATCCTACCTCAATATATACAGCTTCTTTGAGAAAATAAATTTATTATGAACTCTAGGCTAAAGGCCATTTGAGTGAGGATCTGGGCTTTGCCTCCTCACTGTCTTGGCTAACTGTGTGCCTGACTTTGGACAAGTTACCTCTTAAGGTTTAAGTTTCTCTGCCTGTAAGTAAAATGGGCATAACAGTATTCCCTGCCTCATACAGTTATTAAGAACGTTAAATGACTTCATGCATGTGACATGCTTAGCATGGTATCTCATATGAAATGAGTATTCAATAAACACTTTTTAGTATTGTTGTTGACTATCCCATTCAGTATCTAGCACAGCAACTAGAATACTGTAGGTATTCAGGAAATGTTAGTTGAATTGATCTATAAATGGGGTAGGTTAGAAAAAATGATGTTGAAGGAAATAAGCAGTCAGAAAATAATGACATGGAGTGTCAGTCATTGGAGCATTGAGTGCAATTTATTTATTGTTTAATTTGTCAAACATTTGTTTCTTATCATATGCTATTAATTAAGGACATAGGAAGATGAGTGAAAGGCATTTAGAAGGGCATGTGCTAGGACCTTGGAGAAATTATTTATAAACTCGGGGCTTCCATGAAAGCAACAGATTCAACAAACAGTTATTGAGCAACATTTCCATGCCAGGTGCTGTTAGGGAGTTAAAGATAAAGTGAATGATTTCTTTTTATTTATTCAATAAATATTAAACACCTACTATGTTCCAATCATTCTTCCAGGTTCTTGGGGTTCATCTGTGAACAAAGCACAAGGATTCCAGCCTCTGTAGGCCTTTCATTCTCATAGGGGGAGGCAAGCAATAAATGATACTCATCTTAGCTAATTATGTAATATGTTAGATGATAGAAGCTGTTAAAAAAAAAAAAGAAACAGAAAACAGTAAGCAAGGTAAAGGGAGGTCAGGAATGCCCAAGGCAATAAGTGTATGCAGAGGACTATTCAATTTGTTATATTGGTTTGAGAAAGTGAGATGTCGGAAGAAACTAGGAGGTGAGGGAGTTAATTTTAATGATGAGCAAAGCCCTTTTTTTTTACCATCTACTGGGAGCATTGGATGTAAGTAAATAAATAAGTAATTTAAATTCAAATAGTGATAAATGCCTTAAAGAAAAAAGGATAGCATGGGAAATTCATGGTCCTAGCACTGGATGTCTGTGCTCTTCCATGAGAGAAGCTCAGGCTGCTGCTAGGCTTGACCACCCAGCTGATAAGTCTCCATCATGAGCACACACCTGTGTAGAGGTGGTCACATCCTGTGTGTCTGTTAACAGGACAGCAGGACTGTTATGTGTCATGGCAGGTATCACACTCCAGCCGATTAGTCGACAGAAGAAGAAACATTTAGAATCTATTAGTCATACTTCTGGTAGCACAAATGAGTGATGATTATCTGACTGACACACAACTCTAGCCTCTCTGCAAGGGACAGCAGAAGAAACTATGCAAAACTTGCCACCACCAAGCTGGGTGTTGTCATGGGGAGAATCCCATTATCACATTTGTTCTTCATGGGAACAGAATTTCTTATAGGTCTGAATTTGATCTTTAACTGAGGACTATTAAAAGGAGATGGCTTCCAGTTTTCTAACATGGGTTTTAATGTCATTGCTGATAGATGAGATATGTTTTTTTCTCATTGTAAGAAAGCTAAGCTTCTTCACTGTCCTCTAGAGGTTGGAGAATCTTCTATAAGGTCTCCAGGGAAGATACACATTGGTCTGGTCTACTTTGTCTTGACTTTAGTAAATATTTTGCCCAACATATATAGCTCTGTCCATCCCATTCAGTGCTTCCAGCTGGTGAACTGAGAATATGTATGCTGTCTGAAAACCACATTATACTGAAGAAATCTGATCTTAGAGTTGGGTATAGAGTTACCAATTAGAACATTCATTTGTCCTTTGTGCCACATACTTTGGATCCTGGGCTAATTTAAGTGGAATATTTTCAGTGAAGTCCTTCCTAGAGACAGGAAAATGGTCTAAGGGGCATCTCCTGCCTTTCTTTATTCCCCACATTCTATGGGAAACATTTTTATTTTTCCATTTAAGATTATTTATTAAAGCTCCAATTAAATTAATATTTTTTACTTGTTTACTAAAGTTGCTTGACACTTTTGCATATGATATTTAATATTCTCCACTTAAAACACAGTGTGTATGAAATAACTCTATTTCTATAAAACCCTAATTACACAAACTGTAAAATCATATATATATATACATATACACACACAGAGTCATAAACAGATATCTGAAAAATAGCCAAGAACATGTTAATGGTGCTTACATAAACAAAGTGGAATTCATGTAACCTTTCCATCCTATTTTTATTGTACCATGTAGTTTTTGAATTCTTTATAATGAGAATGTGACATCTATATAATCAGAAGAAAAACAATTAAGTATAATAAAGCTGTTGAGGACCAACACTCCCAGCAGCATTCTGAGGTGGTTATGCTGTCTCAAGAGGAAAAATAATTTGCTCAGGATTCAAACCCAGCCTCATTCCAAGCCATGTGACTGGCTTGACTGGCATATTAGGTAATCTGGAGGACACAAAAGAGCCACTAGGGAATTAACAATCTGATTGGGGGGAAAAAGTCACATGGCCTTGAGACATAAAATAATAAAGACAAGGAATGCTTTAGAAATTGTGTGAAGAGGTCAAGGAGGGCTCCTTGGACAAAGCCCCAGGGACAGGAGTCTACAAGGCAAGTGTAATATCTCAATTTGTTGAGATATTAATTTGTGTATTGTGATTTCTTTTCTCCAGAATTTTAGCAGTAGGGCTAAAAGCAGAAGTTGCTTGAAGACAACAGACTTTGATGGCTTTTGGTTCAGGAACCTCAGTGTATGGTGGGAATTACAGGAAGGGGGGAGGGAGTGGCTAGTTTGTTCACGTGGGATGCAGAATAATGAGAACAGAGGAGAAGCCATTTTCCTCAAATTGCCTGTGGGCTGCAGTTTAGGTTGGTGAGGGCATCTGCACCTGTCCCCCTGCCTCTTCTCAGAGCCCCGGGGAGGTGGGAAAACTGTGGCAAGAAAGGGCTGCATGGTCCTTCCAGTGCTCAATCTTGGCAAGGACCCCATGCTAAGTGTGAGATTCCCAACACACAGTCAGAAAACAGAATTCCAAAGTGCTACAGAAAACACATACATATATATGTATATATACAGCCACTTGTGAGAATATATTGTTTTGACTTGGTCAGGTACCTTCTGAGATCTCAGTTTGTCCCGCTACTAAAAAAAAAAATGGGTATATCAATCCCTCCTAGTTACACAATTCATTGAATCTATGAAAATGGAATGTCTGTCTCTGAAATCAGTTCATTTCTATCTGAAATGCAGGGAAGGTAGTGTGCAAACTTCATTTTCAAAGAGCAACCACCACAATCTGCAATATGCATACTGTTTTTCAGCAGGAAGTAGGAGTACACTGCGTGGTAATTGAAACTGCCTTTTGAATCTTCTAAGCCAGCAGGATCTGATACCTGATCGGATGAGCATTGTTTCTTCCTTCCTGTAAAATCAGCTAAAACGGGAAGACTCAAGTGCAAATTTCCATCACAACTGGAGAAACCTTCCCTCTGCTCATCCACCCACTCTCTCTCTTCACCTGTGCCCTTTATTTGTATAGATTCTTGTTTTCAACCAAAGGGGCTCAGCTCCAGAGAAAGACAAATCATGCACAAAGAGAAAAGAAAATCGCTTCCTAGACCTGAATATTTAGTGATGAACTAAACCTTCTGAGAGGGGGAAAATATATGATTCTGTTGCGAAGGGAAAATAAATGTCCTCCAAATCAACGTGAAAATGGAGACCCAGGGAAGTGAGGTTCACATCTGTCCTTAATGCAGCTTTGGAAGGATAGAGGCAGGGACAATAATGATATATCAGACATGGCGCTCTGCTTAGAAATTGCAATTCTAAATGTCATACACAGTGAGCCTCTCTCGCTCCCCCCCATAATTCAAGACAATTCACAAGAGATAACTTCTTTTCTCTGCCATAATAATATTCTCTAGCTCGTATCCCAAATAAACAACATTGGTTACTGCTTTAAGCAATACCTTCTCCATTTTCCCACACCACTTAAATCAACAACCCTTTTCTCTGTGTGATCTGAATCCCAAGCCCCCAACCTTGTACTTTGCTGCAATACACTCCCCATTCTGAATTGCTGTTGCTTATCGCCAGTGTTATGAAAGAGCAGGTCAGCGTTGCCCTGCTCCTATGCTAGTTTTTCACCACTCTAGATAAGAGGGGAATATTTTACATCTTCCTCTATTTCTTTTTTTTTTTTTTTGAATCATCTTCATCTTTATCATGATCTACTTCTTTTTTTTTTTCTTCAAACCAGTGGTTTTTCTAAGTGTGGATTTTTTTTCTTTTGATTAATCTTCACAGTCTCCAATCCAGTCATCTCCTTACTGAAATGAGAAGCCTGGTATTCACATCACTCAACGCGGTTGGTTTTGGAGTTCGGTGAAGATTAAAAACACGGGAAGGCTTGCAAGGAACCTAGAGGGAATAGAGAGGTTGCTGTTAATGTGTTTCTTCATTGAAGGGAGCTCGTGCACGCGCTTGGAAATAAAGAGAGAGTAACTGTTCAGAGACACTGGGAAAAGCTCTATCTGGGGTATTTTATCCAAAGTAATATGTGACATCACTGTAGATGATCCTACTAATGCTCCTGTTAGAGCTAGCTACTTGGCTAAGAGTAGCAGGGGGAAAGCAATCATTCCTTCCAAGTGGGGCTGGTCTCAGGGAAAAATAATGCTCTGGGAAGAAAAATAGAAATGGCTATAGACTACAAGGCCAGAACTGTTTGATGGTGGCGGAAGAGTCATACCTTTGCATTCCTCTGGGCCTTCAGAATTCCTCTTCTTTTCCCTGTGTACATCAGTTATAGATGTCCCCAGAATTAGGTAATGAGGTCACCCTCTGAAGGCAAAGTCTCTCAAAATCTGCAAAGAATCAATGACTGGACTATCTTCAGACATAGGCAGCCCTGGAGATGTGCTATACTTGTGGGATTGAATGGACATGGGAATGGATGCAGAACCATTGTAGATCACTGTGTTTAGGATTTGTCTTTAGAACTAGAATCACAGAAAGTGAAGAAAGAGTGGGTTTAATGGAATTACATAGCAGTTACTATAACAAAATAATCACACAGGCACTGCGTTAAGTCTATATATACATTCTTGATAAGCATCACAATAGCCTATGAGGTAGGCTATTATCACGGTTTTATAGATCAGCAAACTGAAGTTCAGAGAAGTTGAATAATGCGTCCAAGGTCACATAGCTTGGCAGTGATGGAGCAGGGAATCAAGTCCAGGTTTAGTTGACTTCAAAACCTTTGCTTTAGGGAAGGCAGTGTTCTATGTGGATTTTGGGAAAGGGGGAGTAAAGCTTCAGCTCTGGACACTGGAAGGAGACCTATTTGGTAGCATCACATCATAATGGCCAAGAGCACACAGATCTGAACAGAAATCCAGCTGCCCTGCTTAGACTTGTGTGGCAACCTCTCCAAACCTCTGTTTTCTGTAACACAGAAGTATCTGAATATCATGTATTTGACGTGAGTGTCAGGTATTCAGATCAATGAGGAGGTGGGGTCTATTGTGGGGGAGAATCTATTTAGCCTTGACATACCTGGATAAATATCCCACTGGACCCTCCAATTTTCTATGATCTCATGCTCACCAAGTCATCTTTTAATAGCTAATTTGGTTTCTTGTGTACTTGATACAGCTTGGTTACTGGAAATGGACATCTGAATCTATAAATGAATATATTTGTGTCTGGTTTCTGTATCAGTGTCTCCTGAGTTGGGCAAGT
Source organism: Canis lupus baileyi (assembly GCF_048164855.1). NCBI lineage: Eukaryota > Metazoa > Chordata > Mammalia > Carnivora > Canidae > Canis > Canis lupus. Next base: position 63,655,802 of record NC_132847.1, read on the forward strand.
TTGTCCAGCCTGATATAATTCCTTTAAGGACACTGTTGACCTTCCCATACTCAGCATACTTATGACCAACTCATAGAATATATGGGAGAAACTTCATCTGATTAGCCAACTGACCTGTTCTGTTTTTCTCATGCTAGCCTGGGTTTGCTACACATTCTTCTTCTTCTTTTTTTAATAATCAAAATAAAAATACTAGCAGCACAGTAACTAACATGATGATTGCTATCATTATCCAAGGGCCTTTGTGTCAGTTGCTGTGCTAGATACATCATGGATTCTATCTTCCTTAATCCTTATGGGTCCCTTCTGAGAGACTTCTGTTTTACTGGAAACAAGGCCATGGAGAGGTTGCCACATGAGTCTAAGCAGGGCAGGTAGATTCCTGTCCAGATCTGGATATTCTTGACCTTTATGATGTGATACTAGTTTTGTCTTCATCTCTCCAATTTGGGCCAGTCTTTTGCTTTTGGGGCTAAAACTGTGGCTTGCTGAGTAAAGAGTTTTGAATCAGGCTGCCATAAGTAAACCCCCTGCTCAGCTTGTCTGGTTCTCTGAGACTTCCCTGTAGGAGAGTGCCTTCAAGACTCTCATAGGGTCAGATGTATGGACCTGTTTGAGTTCTTGGGCCTGTGAAATTGAAGATGAGAACCTAAGGTCTGGTGTGGAGGGTGAGGAAGCAGGAGGACATGAGAGAGAACAAGGCCTTCTTTAAATAGCGAGCTCAAATTCCTTTCTGATTTTTCTCTGTAACATCACTATCTTCCCTCTCCTATTTCCATAGATTCAAAGCCTCAGGCACCAGCTGCCACTGTGTCATTGAAGGAGGCCTTGATAGGCTTCCCTTGAGGAGTCATGCATGATGAGTTATGACTTCTCCAATACCAAATTTATTATGATGATGATGATCATTAATAGCAACCTCTTAGATTTATAAAGCACCTTTCTCCTAACAATCTCTGTCCTAGAGATTGTCTCATTTATCCTCACACATCCCCAGGGATGAGGAGGAGGCAATATTATCATTTTTACATTATGGATTGCTATGATCAAGAAGTTTTTATTGCAGTTCCTATTTCCATGTAGAACTGTGTTAGGTACTACATGAAGAGGTTCCACTAATTCATCAGATATTTTCTGAGTGTCTTTTATGTGCCATGACAACTCTGTGATGTTGATATTTGTATTATCCCATTTTACAGATGAAGAAATGAAGTCTTTGAAAGGTTAAGTGACTTGCTGGGCCACATAAATGAATAAATGAGTAAATGAATAAAATGTTCCTGCCTTCACCCAGAAGACAGTATTATAAATAATAAATAGCCTTTGTTGAACATTTATTAGGTGCTAGGGGCTGTGCTGAGATAAAGACAGAGGTATCTTTGTTAATCCATTTAATAACCCTACAAGTCTGTTACACTTCCAGTGATCTATAATTCTCTCCATTTACCAGATGAGGCATAGAGCATTTGAGTACCATGGCCACATGAAGCCACCCATCTGGTAAGCAGCTAACCTTGAGAGGGAGGAGAGTAGCAGGGAGCCAGGTTGTCAGAGTTAGATCCTAGTTCTATTAGTTGCCATGTGATCTTGGGCAAGTCTCTTAACTTTTCTATGCTTTTTTTTTTTTTTTTTACTTGTAAAATGGGAATAATACAAGCATCTACTTTATAGCATTGTTATGTGGATCAGATACAATTTTATATGTACATATATATGTGTCTGCATGTATCTATCTATCTTAGGATTCTGCTTTGCATATGTTAGCTGCGAGTATCTGAGATCCAAATCCAGATACTCTGATACTAGAATTTTATTTTGCTTTTAAAAATAATTCTTTCAGGGGCAGAAGCAGTAACATTTGAGCTGAATTTCCAAAGGACACATAGTCAAAGGCCTTGTTCTAGTGATATAGTTCTAGCTCAGTAGATGGAAAGCTACATGTAATAATTGAGTTATTAGCAGGTGGAGTAGGCTTTTGTTATACCTTTGTAATTCCCCTAAGAATTGGAGCCTTGGGGCCTGAGCATATTTGGATGTTCTTTGTCTAGAGGTCATTCAACATATTCCTTAGAAGGTACATGGAAATTCTGCAAGCCGTGAAGGTTGTTGTCTATCCTCTGGTTATTGAAAGATCTTTTTTTTTTTTTTTTTGAGAAGATTCCAAAATGTATTTGACTATATGTTGACAAACTGATTTTTCTTTGAACACTCAGCATTATGAATGTGGGCCAGTCTCTTCATTACAAACAAAAAAATCCCAGAAAATGCTGCATTACCTTCAGAGAATATAGAACTACTTACATATGGAAAGCTTAAGCTTTGCCTTAAACTAAAACTTCCAATGAAATTCTTAACAATAATGCCTTTTAAAAGAGAATTATTGAATATTTTTTCTTCTGAATCCTTGGAACCTGTTTTAATAGACAAAGTCCTATTGTTTTCCAACATAATGCAATAGAAGTTTACTAGTGTCATGTGTGTAGTGAACTCTATCTACTTGAAGAAGAAATATAATCTATGTTTATCATATAGGGTAGGTAAATTTAGAAGCACTTACCAAATTGGTGCTAATACAAAAAATATAAAGAATAAGGCATGAAGTCCAATCAATATTTTTATTGGAAAAACCTTATATGATATTATATATAATATATATATTATTATATACGATATAGATGAGCTATTTAAGTCCCAAGGCTTGCCACTTAAGCAAAGAATATTACGAAATGTATTCCACTGAGAACAGATATGCCTTAATAATAAAGTTACCATTTGTTAAGCATAATCCAGTAAGACCAGCGTGATTATCCACACTATACTATGGTGGGGTTAAAAGTTTTGAGAGGTCCAAATAATATTCCTAAGATAATAGGACCAGGATTTGGATATGGATCAGTTTGAACCCCAAATCTACACTTTCTAATACTGTCTTATCCATGGTATACTGTCCACTAATTTGCAGAGACTGAATTTGAATCCAGGTTCCCTGATTTGACAGCCCTTATCATTGTACAGCACCTCATTATCTTTCTAGAAGTGTATCTCTTTTGGCTCTCTGAAGAGCTTTATTCTTTGGAGACAGTCAATCACTAGATTTCTTTTATGTGGAAGGCAAACATCCAAGAGATGTAATTTGAAGCCAAGACTTTCATGCTTGATTTAGATCAACTTTCTCTAATACATACCATTACGGCACAGATCTCTGTAAACTAAAGAAAAATAATTCTAAGTTCCCACTCCTAACCCACACTAGCTTAATCAATAAGGCAATTCGTTCATATTCCAATGGAGATCAAAGAAGAAGGACAATCCATTGAATTTTTTGCTATTGATAATAAAACATTCATACCCAAACTCCTATTGCTCTGTGGAAATAAAAAATCCTCATTTAGCATATTTCTGTGATTTGAGAGGCAGCATGATATATTCAAAAGAATACTGGAGCTCTACCTTCTGCCCCTGAGTAGCTCCAGGGGATTTAGACTGTGACCTACTGTTTACAGAGTAGGAGTCAAAAACCGCAGGCCTTACTGGCCCTGGGTCTGCTAGTTGGATGAGCCTCTCAATTTCTCAGAACTTCATCCCTTCCCTGCTGAAGTGGAATTGGTCCTCTCTGCCTTGCCTGACTCCCAGGAAGGTAATGAGGATCAGATGAGAGAACACACACAATTGTTTGGAAAACTACAAAGAGCTACATAAACTTAAAATGCAATCATGATTATGCCAGGAAGGAGAGTACCCCTAATGTAAGGAGGTGTGCTTGTCCTTCATATACCCTCTCACCTTCCTCCCTCTTGCTCTCTCTTCATACAATTGTCTCCCTTTCCCTCCCTCGCTTTTATCTGCTGCCTCCTTTTCTCCCTCCTGCTGGAGTTTATGACCTAGGCTAATGAGACAAATATGGCTCCTCACATCAAGGGTGGGGAATTAAGGCCTGGTTATAGCCCAATTTAATTTTCATGATCTCTTGAACAAGTGAAGGAATGCTTGGGAAGCAGGCTGCTCTTGGCCTGATGCCGGCCCAGCCCGAGTCGGGGCAGCCGTTACCCACACTAGCTCATCACACTCTTGGTAGACATTTCAATTACAAGTCATTACCCTTCCTTCCATGCCTTCCTCGGCAGAGGCAGTGCCAGCCCTGGGTTTTGGTCCCAGTTCTGTCACTTAGTGGGTAACCTAGAGTCAGTCATTAACTTGTCTGAACCTTAATACCCTCACTTATAAAATGGGTATATTAATGATATCTGCCCTACTCTTCCCACAGAATTGTTTTAAGGATTGCTTTATTTTTATTTTTCTAAGACTATAAAGTCTTTTTTCTTTTAGGCTAAGACTTATTTATCTACTTAATATTAACATTTTAAAAGACGTCATTTACCTCAGCAACATGGAAAACAATTGAGGGCACTATTAAAACACTTAAAATTCAGAGATGGTCAGGGCAGGAAATATCCCAGTATCACCACCATTCCTGATGTGGAATGAAAGATTGGTGCCAGGCCACCAGCTTTGGCCAACTTCTGCCGTTAAGCTGAGACAACGTAGAGATAAGACAGCCCCAGCCTCATCCCCATTGAGGAGGAGGTGGGCAGCCTTACCTGCTCACAACTAAGAAAGAGCTAGATTGTACTGAGGACTAGTTCTTGATGAGTCATCAAGAAGGTCAGTTGGTTCTTTCTTCAGCAGATGGCTTAGCAACTTTCTGGAGAAGAGATAGCAATAGTCTGCGGCTAGGAGGCTGGAGAGTAGGGGCCAACATGCAACAAAGATTTCCTCCCTTTTGGTAACATGCTGTCCCTTTTTTTCAATAGCAAGAACCCTGAAATCCAGAGGAGTCATTAAAAACAAACTCCTTCTGGCTGCAACCTGAAAGCATCTCCCAAGCCAGACTGGGGCAGAGATGACAAGTTCAACTTCAGTTATTTATTCATGAGAGACACAGAGAGGGGCAGAGACAGAGGCAGAGGGAGAAGCAGGCTCCATGCAGGGAGCACGATATGGGACTCGATCCCGGGACTCCAGGGTCACGCCCTGAACCAAAGGCAGACACTCAACTGCTCGGCCACCCAGCGGTCCCTTACGGATTGCTTTAAATCAGGTAAGCAAAGGTGATTTTAAAATGTCAAGTTCTCTCTATATATTTTTTAAATTATTTAATCATTCCTGATCATTCACATTTTTTATGAATTCATCCAAGTAAATATTTTCATGGAATACTTTTGGATAACGTCTTTGTCTTTCCTAGTTCTCCTGTGATTATCTGAGATACAAAGAAAGTACTCTTACCAGACTCTTCAGAGTTTAATAAATATAAAAAAAATCCCATGTCCCATAATATGCAGTGTTAAGTGTAGAAGCTGGAATTCCATATAAACTCACTGTTTTCCTACTCTTCAAACAGGGTCTCTGTCCTTTTTCCTGATACTCATGAGGCCTTGGCGATGAGTAAAAACTCCCAATTTTATGGGGGTTTCCCTATATTCACTGAGTCTTGCAAATGACTGGATTCCTTCTCCAGGACCTGCCCCATCTCTTGTCTGTGTGGACACAGGCCCTCTCCCCCAAGTTGCTTGGCTGATGTGCTCTTCACTCATTAAATGCATGAGCTATTTCCTTTGCAGCTTGCTTGTTCTGCCAAGGGAAGGTAGCTGAATTAATTTCACTGATGGTTGCAGTTTTGTTTCTCCTCTTTTCTCTCTTGTACTGTCTAAGGTTGAAGAGTCACTTACTGTATTAATTGAGTCCTCTAAGGACCTCTTTGCTGACACAGTTCTCAACACTACCCCTCTCTATTTTTTAAGATTTTATTTTTCAGAGCAGTTTGAGGTTCATGGCAAAATTGGGAGGGAAGTGCAGAGATTTCCCACATAGCCTCTTCCCCTACACATGTGCACACATTTGTGTAGCCCCATTATCAACGTTCCCCACTACAGTGGCACATTTGCTATAATTGATGAACTACCTTGACACATCACAATCCCCGTAAATCTGTAGTTTACTTTAAGGTTAACTGTTGGTATTATACATTCTGTGGGTTTGGACAAATGTGTAATGACGTGTATCATCTTCATAGTGTCATATAGAGTATTTTTACTACCCTAAAATCCTCTGTGTTCCATCTATTCATCCTTTCTCCATCCCCAACCCCTGGCAACTACTGATTTTTTTCATTGTTTCCATAGTTTTACCTTTTCCAGAACTTCATATAGTTGGGAGTCATACAGTTTGTAGCCTTTTCAGATTGGTTTCTTTTATTTAGTAATATACATTTAAGGTTCCTCTACATCTTTGCACAGTTGGATAGCTCTATTTTTTTAAGCACTGAGTAATAGTCCGTCGTCTGGATGTAGTACAGTTTATCTATTCACCTATTGAAGAATATTTTGGTTGCTTCTGAGTTTTGGGCAGTTAGGAATAAAGTTGCTATAAACATCCATGTTTAGATTTTTACATAAGGACATAAGGTTTCATCTCTTCTAGGTAAATACCAAGGAACACATTTGCGGGATTGTATGGTAAGAATATGTTTGGTTTTATAAGAAACTGCCAAACTGTCTTCTAAAGTGGCTGGACCATTTCACATTCCCACCAGCAACAAATGAGAGTTCTTGTTGCTCCACATCTTCACCAGCATTTGGTGTTGTCAATATTTTGGATTTTGTACATTCTGATAGGTACATAGTGATATCTCATTGTTATTTTAATTTTCATTTCCTTGATGAGACATGATATGGAGCATCTTTTCATATGTTTATTTGCCATCTGTATATCTACTTTGGTGAGGTTTCTGTTAAAGCCTTTGACACATTTTTAAATTGGATTATTTGTTTCTTATTGTTGAACTTTAAGAGTTCTTTGCATATTTTGGATAACAGTCCTTTATCAGGTGTGTCTTTTGCAAATATTTTCTCCTAGTCTGTGGCCTGTATTCTCATTATGTAGACATTGTCCTTTTAAGAACATTTATTATTTTAATGAAGTCCAGCTTATCAATTATTTCTTTTATGCATCATGACTTTCATGGTGTATCTAAAAAGTCATCATAATATCCAGTGGTAATCAAGGTTTTTACCTATGTTGTTATCTTCTAGGAATTTTATAGATTTGCATTTTACATTTAAGTCTGTGATTCATCGAGTTAATTTTTGTGTAGGTTATAGAGTCTGTGTCCAGATTCACTTTTTTTGCATGTGGATACCTAGCTGTTTCAACACCATACATTAAAAAAGACTACATTTGCTCCATTGTATTGCCTTTGCTCCTTTGTCAAAGATTGATTAGCTATATTTGTGTAAGTTTATTTCTGGGTTCTCTATTCGATTTCATTGATCTATTTGCCTATTCTTTTTTTCAATACTACGCTGTCCTGAGTACTGTAGCTTTATCATAAGTTTTACAATCATCCAACTTTGTTGTCCTTTGATATTGTGTCAGCTATTCTGCGTCTTTTGCCTCTCCCTATAAACTTTAGAATTAGTTTGTCAATATCCAAAAAATAAAATAAAATAACTCATTTTGACAGAGATTGCATTGAATCCATAAAGTTGAGAAGAACTGGCTTCTTGACAATGTTGAGTTTTCCTATCATAAACATGGAATATCTCTCCATTTATTTAATCCTTCTTTGATTTCATTCATGAGTTTTGTAGTTTTCTTCATATATATCTCATACATATTTTGTTAGATTTGTACCTTAGTAACTCATTTTTGGGGATTACCAACATAAATGGTTTTGTGTGTTTTTTATTTTAAACTTTATTGTTCATTACTGGTATATAAGAAAGGAATTGGTTTTTGCATATTAACGATCTATGCTACATTAATTAGTTCCAAGAGAGTGTTTTTATTTTATAGATTCTTCCATATTTTCTACACAGATGATGTTATCTGCAAACAGTTTTATATTTTCCTTTCCAATCTGTGTACCTTTTATTTTCTTGCCTTATTACACTAACAAGAATTTCTAGTACAATATGGAAAAGGAATGGTAGGAAAGTTCCTTGCCTGTACTTGATCTTAGTGGGAAAGCTTAGAGTTTCTCTCCATTAAGTGTGATATTAGCTGTGGGTTTTTGTAAATATTCTTTATCAAGCTGTAGAAGTTCTCTATTATTTCTAGTTTATTGAAAAAGTTTTAAATCATGAATGAGTGTAGATTTTGTCAAATATTATCTTTCTATATATTAATAGGATCATATGATTTATCTTTTTTTAGCTTTTTGATATTTTTATTAATGTATTTTTAAATAAAATATAGTTTTGTTAGAAATATTTTATTTAAATTATAATATTGATAAGCTTTCCTCCTCTCTCTGTCCTCCAAATGTTTTCATGTTCCAGGACCCTGCCCCCAGCCTCCTTATATGTGTATTCACTCTGTAGATGATTTCATCTAGTCCAAAGGCTTACTTATCATCCATAACTGAGAAAAGGGGATTTTGGAAACATATCTTTAGTTCTTTTCACTCCAACTATAACTACAAGTACAATTATTTCTTCTGAGCCAACTAGGTGCCAGGATCTTTCAGTGACTGGCCACGGATAAGGCCTTATGCTTTGCTGAGGACCCTGAGAAAGAACTGAATGGGACATTCCCTAATTGTTGGACAGTCACCCAGAGAGAGCATCATAGATCAAGTATGAAAGGGTTTAGGTAGAACTTAGATAGAGAGACCTCTCTTAGCAGCCTCCCTGGAGGCTGACACCCTGTCCTTAAACCACATGTCTACAGGATACGACATACTTTGAGCTTTTACCTCCTTTCAGATTCCCATGATTGAGAATATCCTAGCATTTAGGGTTGATGGGATCCAATAATCAAGAAAAAAGGAGAAGAAATCAGATTGAACAATTAGGAGAGAAAAATAGTGAAATAAATCTACTGGAGGAGATGGATGACCATTGAATGAGAGAAAGAGAGAGAATGAATGATAGTGGGGAAAATATAACCTTGTTGTAGCTTAAAAAGTTAATTTTTGAGGTAAAAATTAGACTATTTGAGTTAAGGTAGAGGATGATTGATCTTGAAGTCCAGATTAATGATCTGGAGGGATAAATATAAGAATATCTTAAAGCATTCTTTGGTTTAGCTCTTCCTCCCCCCCCCTCCAACTCAGTCTTTCTAAATCAGAAACTGAGACAAGGACTTAGGTGTAGGCAGTATGTTTTAAAGATGATTCCTGACAGAAAGAGTGAGAGAGGTTGGAGAATAAGACAGGGAATGAGTAAAATCCAATATAAGAATGCACTGTTCAATGTCTACTGTGGGCAAAAAGACTCAGTTCCATTGCGACCTCTTGAGAACTGCACAGAATTCTTCCTGGGATTGAGCCCCTGAAGGGCAGGAGTCTGGAGTATTTATCTACTGTCTCCCATTCCCCATTGATTGAGGGATGCTCCTGGGAACATTAATTCCTCTGTATTTGAAGATGTGGGCAGTAGTTGAAGTGGACAGCTTGTCAGCACAAGGCAAATTTGAGCACACATGGCACTCTCCATTGCAGCTGCAGTTAACATCAGAGACTGGCCAAGTGGATGTGAAGCAGGGCACCAGTCATTCCTGTTACAAATACTTAGCCAGAAAGATAAAAATAGGGAAAGCTTGAAAGAAAAAGTGATAGGTGCAAAGACTCAAGAGACCCAACATACAAATATGATATTGCAAAAAGAAAAATATTGAAAAAAATATTGGAGAAGAAGCAATAGGTAAAAACAACCCTTGGTACTATTTTTCTATTTTCTATTTTTGAGAATTTAACTGTCTTAGATTTTTTCATGTGACTGGAATCATACAAATGTGTCTTTCAATGACTTGCTTATTCTACTTAGCATAATGCCCTTGATATTCATCCATATTATAGCATGTGGCATAATTTCCTTCTTTTTAAAGGCTGCATAATATTTCATTATATGTATATGCCAAATCTCTTTATACATTCACCCATTGATGGACATTTGGATTGTTTTCTGGTCTTGGCTATTGTGAATAGTGCTGCCATGAATGTGAATTTGCAAATATCTCTGAGATCTTGCTTTGAATGTATATATATATATAAATTCACTTGTGGAATTGCTGGATCATATGCTAATTGTGTTTTTAATCTTTTAAGGAACTTCTGTACTATTTTCCACATGGTTGGACCATTTTATGTTCTTCTTATCCTTGCCAACACATATTTTCTGTTCTTTTGATTGTGGCCATTATGATGTGTGTGAGGTGATTGTGTGAAGTGATATCTCATCATGGTTTTGACTTCTATTTCCTTAATGACAAATAATTTCAGAGAAATAAATTTTTATTGAACACACGAATAAATACCCTAAATAAAACCTTTCCATAATGCCACCACCACTCCTTCTTGCCTCATCTTGGATGAACTTGGCATGCTAGGAGTTGGTATCAGGCCAATCAGAGAGGTAAAAGAATATCTAGGTTGAACCTCAGTATCCAAGTGCTCTAATCTGGGGTGAGTGAGGCAGCAGGAGTCTCTAGGCACAATATGTCAGATTATGTATAATCATTGTGTTTTTGTATGTTCTTTTCAGCCTGAAATGAGAAGCCAGATAGTGGTTGATACGCTAGAGGGCATGGTTCAACTGCCTCCACCAGAAGAGTTTACCTATTCAGAGCCAAGCACATTATCAAGCCCCACCCATTCTGGTTGAAGGTCAGGGATGGCTTCCAGGCCCAGCATAGAGGATGTGGATTGCAAGCCAGAAAATCTCTGGTAAGGCAGGGTTTGCTAGGTTAGTGTGATCCTAAAGATGATTGATTTCCAAGCTAGGATGTATTCTTTTTTACTTTCTGACATTTCTCTCTTCTTCCTTGTGCTCAAACTAGGATTTATGGAAAATTATTTCTATGACTGGTAAAGCTAAAGCTGGGGGAAGGTCATGTCACCAGAGTTGAATAAAGCGGTCAAACTAAAAAATAGCTTCAGCCTAGAAACTGTGAAATGGAAAAAATTCTTAGTGGCCTGAACATCAGAAGGTTTATGTTCCACACCTGTTCTGACACTAAATTCTGGGTCATTGCAGGGTTTTACTTTTTTTCATCTGTAAAATGAGGGGGACGGAAAGGTTAGTGTTAAAAGATCCTATCAATTCTGGGGAGAAAAATCAACAATTTAGCATATGATGATTCTTTTTAATTCAGTAAATATTTATCAAGAGTCCTTCATGGGGACTGCATAAAGTGCAAGCTAAAGCAGAAGTAAAAGAATTATAGTCTCCACCCTTAAGAAGCTTTTGGTCTAGAGAGGGAGGTAGGCAGGTCAACTGTCAGGGCAGATGAGCAACTAAGCACATGTTAGAGGTTTTTACAAGGCTCTAGGAAATACAGTTAAGGAAGCAAGTTAATTCTACTTGCTGGGGTCAGGTGAGAATACAGGAAAAGGTGCCATTTGACTTGAGGTCTTTTAGGAAGACTTTGATGGAGAGAGATGGAAGGACAAACCTGGGAGAGGGATGGACATGGGTAATCTCAAGAAAGCATCATGGTGCATGGTAAAGCAGGGAACAGATTTTAGTTCATTATGGGGTATGGGTTCATAAGATGAAGACAGTGGCTGAGGGTGAGGCTGAAGAGGAAGATTGAGGCCAGACTGATAAAGAACTTGAAGACCAAGTTTTTTCCTTTAGGTACTTGTAGTACCTAAAGAAATGGGATGTAGTACCTAAAACACTGGGAATATTTTAGGCCACAAATAACAGACTATCCATCTGGCAGTGGCTTAAGGAATAAATACATTTAATTTTCTCATAGAGCAAGAAGTCTAGAGATTAATTCCAGTTAGGTACAGCCTCTGAACAATATCTTCAATGGCTCAGGATCTTCCTATTCTTTTTCTTGTATTACCTCTTATGAAATTATTTTCAAGACAGGAAGAAAGGGGAAGAAATAGTGCCAGAAACCTCTCTTTGTAAGTTTGTATCAATTTTCCTGGAAATTTTCCGGATGACTTCCTCTTACATCTCCCTGACAAAAGCTACATCACATGCTTGCCCCCAGCTGGCTGCAGTAAGGTTGGAAAAGTAAGCATTTCAATGGGGAGTGATTGACATAAGGTATTTTTAATCATATCTTGGAATTTGGGAGGGTTGTGCTCTTCCTGAACACGTTATCTATCTGGTGCTTCAATATAACCTGGGTTTGGTTAGCTAGGAAGAAGAGGAAAGAATGGAGATTGAGTAGTCACCTAAAAGTGTCTAGCAAGGAAGCCAAGGAGATTTTTTAAGCAGACCAAGTGACATGATCTGATTTGTGGTTTAGGATGTTTTTTTCTGGAAATTAGATTGAGTGAGCCTTCCAATTCTGTAGCTTGGGCATCAATTTATCTCACAGAGTGTTAAATTCTAATAAGGTCAGAGTAAATCTTACAGAGCACTCAACGGAGTGAATATCTCAAAACTTTTACCTTGTGAAGAAAGATCCAAATCTTTGATTCCAGAAATAAAATTTCTTTTTAAATAATTAAGGCCTATGTCATTGTGATTGATGGGTCAGGAAAGTGTTTTAACATTTTTTTTCATGAAAAAAAATGTTTCTTTCCCTTTGAAACTTTGGATATTTTTATTTCTTACACAGACAGGGGTCTTGAGCTACAAATGCCCCTTTACTATCCAGAAGTGGATGGCACCATATTTAGACAATAATATAACACCCTTTGGACTCACAAGAATGGTTTCTAACAACTGCATTTGTGACCTTAGGGAAGCTTGACATTACCTGTGACGTTGACCAGCATTTTGGTTTGGTGAAGGGTCTACCCTTAGTAAGATTAGATCAGTAAAACAGAAAGAAGTTAATCTGAGCCAAAGATATTTTGAGATATAAATAAGTACAGAACATAGGAAAATAATTAGGGATATAATCACTCGTTAATATATGATCTTGGATATGTTGTCTGAACTCTCAAAGCCACACAGATACCAAGCGATCATATAAGATGATGGGCTAGTGCCCACCAAAAACTCATGTTCTCATCTACAATCATCTTTTTTGCAGATAGGCTCTGACCATGAGACTAATTCTAGCCAATGAAATATGAGCAAAACTAATGTTAATTCTTTTAAGTCATGGCCATTAAGAACAAGTATAGCTCCTGTACCTCTCTTTTCTCCTGTGCTAACCTTGGATGCCAGGTGTTTCAGATGGCATAACTACAGGATAGAGGAGAGCCACTGATGAACATTGCATGAGCAAGAAATAATCCTACCTAGATAATATAGATAAGAAAATGCTTTGAAAATGATAGTTACTATTACTGGTCTTGTTCTAGTAACAAATAGTGCTTTCACTGCCACCTCAACTAATAGGGATTAATCCTCAACTGGTTTGGTAGAGTTCCATTTTGTTCAAGGAGTAAGGCTTTTCTCTCAAGCCCTACTCCTGCACAAGGTGTCTAAGGTAGAAGAGAGGCTACTCTCTACTCAGGGACCTTACACATACCTTGGACAATGGACACTGGAATGTTCATACTGGAGAAGAAGTCAATGCTGAGTCTCACTTGGGTTTTGGGTTGACAGGTCCTCTTCCTTTCTCATATTTAACTGCATCTACTCTTGCCTTTCCAGTCAGTCTCTCCTCTGCCTTCTCATCCATCTTTCTCTATTTCTCAGGAGAATACAGTTTTTAGGAGTAGAACTACATGCATGCAAAAATGTTTGTCTTATATTTAGATCGGAAGTTTCTTCAGACTTTTATTTGTGCTTTGGTGAAGACAGAATAGGGGGAAAAATGCCCTCAGCTGAGAGTAAGGGAACAGAAGAAGAGAGAAATATACTTAAACACATAGATTATGATTTTGAGTTATAACCTGTTATGTTATTATCTTTGCTGACATGATTATTAATCATGAATAGTTGAAACATGGGCTGCTGAGAGACAAAGTCCTATAACAAGGGAATTCATGGAAACGATTTTTCAGAAATGTATTATATGGTTTGCAATCATCCTAAACTATCAAAACACTTTTCATAGGCTTCTAAGAGACGTAAACAATAAGCTGTATTTGGGTGCACAGAGGTGCCGGTACAAATGAAGAAGCAGAGCAACCAACATTTTCTAGAAAAGCTTCCTAAAGCTACCTATACTTTATCACCTTCTTTTAATCTCATTTGTGGTAGGCATCTTCTGACATGGTCCCAATGAGCCTTGCTTCCTAGTACTCATGCTCCTGTGTAATTAGTCCCTCCTTCTTGAATATGAGCTGGTTCTAGTGACTTCTAATCAATAGAGTATGACAAAAATGACAGCTTGTCACTTTTAATATTAGGTTATAAAAGATTGTGACTTTTGTTTTGTTAATACTCTCTCCCTGGTCCTCTTCTTTGACCACTCTGATGAAGTCAGGTGCTATACAGGGAAGTCTTCATATGGTTCTGGAGCACAGGTATGGAGGAGACTAGTGCCTTTCTTTTGAGGAGCTCATAATCTACAGAAACAATATAATGCATGTTTTAATAGAGCTATATACAAAGAAAGGGCTGTGGCAACAGGGATAAAGGAGCAACTAATTAAAATTTTCAATAAATAACATCTATAACTAGAGCAGTCAATGCGAATTTTCTGAAAATGATGTATTACAAAACAGACTGTATCGCCTACAGATGGAGCATCAGGGAATTGTAGACAGAGACTGAGACCTGATAATATTTTGGCTCTGGTCTAAGGAAGTGACCAGCTGGATAGAATTAAAATGGATCACCTTGGAAAATGCAAATGACTCAGAAGATGGCAGAGAACACAGTAACAGCAAAAGAGGTCTGAGGAAGACCCGGATGAAAACCTTGATCTTAGCTGCTCCTGACTGAGGATTTCCCTAATGGTTATTAAAGATGGTTTGAAACTTGACAAGATTACTTCTGTAGGAATCCCTGCATGGTATTTTCTGTTACCATATCTTTTACAGCTAAATTATCCTCAAACAATATTTTTAAAGCTCTTTTATCTCCTTTTAAAGACTCTTTGCTAAAGCAAAACAAAGACACAGAAAAATATGCAAATCATAAATGTACAGCTTGATGAATTTTCACTAACTGAATACACCCATGTGGCCAACACCCAGATAAAAATAGAACGTTTCCAGTGCTCCAGAAGCTGTCCTCATGCTCCCTTCAAGTCCCTCTTAACTTTTAAAAAACTTGCTATTTTAAATACTTTTAGATTTATAGAAAGGTTGTAAAAATAGTATGGAGTTCCTATATACCCCTCACTATTTTCCCTGATGTTAACATTTGACCTAATTATAATAAAATTATCAAAGGGACATAGGAACCAACTGGAACTAACTCCAAATGCCCAAAAAACATGGATGATTTAAGCAATGCCAATAACCAAACAAAGCAATGGATTTTTAACCTATAAAATAAATATCCATGAGTCACATGTATATAAACAATTGTATACTTAGGAGGGAAAGGACAGCTCTTTTTAAAGTAGAATTCCAATTAATAAATGTAACAAATGATAGAAATAGAAGATCACCACCAGGGAAACACCACTTTGATAACTGTAGAAGGAAAGGATCTTTGATAGATGTTAATAGTAGTGGGCAAAAGTATGCTGAGAAGCAGGGCATTCGCATAGTCTCAAAGTACTCCCCTATAAGAAACTCGTCACTTTCCAAGTAGAAAAACTTGGCAGACACTGTGTTAACCTCACAATAAGCTAGTATCACCCCCAGGGGTAAGACGTATTGACATCCTCTATCTCCTGATATGAGGCACCGAGAAGGGCACAGCATCACTTCTGCAATATTCTTGCCCAAATAACATAACCTCAATTTAATCATCAAAAACATAGAACAAACCAAAACCAAGGGACCTTCTGCAGAGTAACTGTCCAGTTCTCTTTTAAAGGGCCAAGGTTATGAAAGACAAAGACTGAGGAACTGTCCCCCAGCCTGGGGGAGTCTAAGGAAGCATGAGGACTTACTGCACTGTGGAATCCTGGATTGGATCCTGGACCAGAAAAAAAGAACAGTAGTGGAAAAACCAGGGAAAGTCAGATAAGGTCCATACATTAGCTGATAGTAGGTCAACATGAATGTTCCTTTTAATTCTTGAAAGTTGAAAGAATAGTGACAGCTAATACATGGGTACTGCTTACTTCATGCCAGAGCCCATTTCCATCTTGCAGATGAGGAGACCGAGGCCCAGACAGACTGACTGGTGTTCCAGTATAGTCCCGCAGCTCGTGAGCAGCGGACAGGGATCACACCCAGGCCTGTCTGGCTGCCAGAGTCCGCCAACCTCCCTGCCTTCTGCCTGTCTGGTGTGCTTCCTTCAGAGGTGGGTGAGGGCACACTCTGGGCCCTGGGCTCTTGAACCCGCAGACCAAATGCAGCATTTCCCCACTGTCTTCGGAGGGGGTGTGGAGGCAAGGCCTGCCTTCCTGGCTGGGATGCCCCTTTACAAAGGCATTTTTTCCAAGGTTCTAAAATAGAAGCTCGGGGCCTGTCTTTCCACAGAAAGTATCGACATCTATATTTATCCCTTTTACAGAAGCTGAGGAGACCCAGTTCATGCTAATTGCAGTTTACCAAACAAGCTGATTCTTAACCCCACGAATATTTTTGCCATTGAAAGCGCCTACAACTTGCGAAAACGAACAAATGGCACACTGCTCTGCTCTTTTCGCCTCCCACATATGATTATATTTTGTTGCCTGTTAACTCTGCAGTTGTACCACAGGCGTCACAGAGACGTGACCAAGGGTCCCAGCCACCCCCAGTCAGAGCACAGCATGGACTCGGGATTGGTTTACACACAAAATTCAGGGATTGGTTCAATCTGGCAGCACACTGCTGGAAATGAGGTCCTCTGATGGTTCTTAGGCCAGTAAATACTGGGGATTTAATTACTTGCTTTTTTAAACCTTTTATAAACTTCGTTTTTAAAGCCATTTCATAATTAGCAAAGAGCAGGGAGATGAGAAAAATGAACACACATATATCCATCACCTAGGTCCAGCAATTGCCTACATTTTGCCAAATATGCTTTACGCGTACATACTCCTGTCACACACATACACACATTGCTGAACGATTTCAGAGGATACTACAGATTGCGTATCAGAGGGTTAAATGGGGCAGCGTGTTGCACGATCTGCAGTCTAGAGCTGACCTGAGGTATATCCTGCCTTTCTATTTTTTTATTTTTTTATTTTTTGACAGGGTTGGAGGGTGAATGGATGGTACTGACGAGCCAACAGGGTGGAATATTATAGGGTTTAACACTCAGGTGTGGAATCATAAAAAGTAAATGCTGGAAGTCCTGTTCCATTCTCTGACTCCAAGATCCCCTTCCTCTCTTTTTGTTCTTCTGATCTTTGCTTTAGTTAAATTGGTCCACTTCACCATCAGAGCACATGTTCCGAGCTTCCCTGTCCTTGTTTTCATTCATGATTTTTCCTTCATTTGGTTCTTTCCTTTCTCACTCTTTACCACCACCGTCCTCTTCTCTTCAACTGTCCAAATCCTACTCATTTTCCAAGCCCTGACCCAATGGGACCTTCTTCCAGAATGCACCTACTCCTGTCTCCCACAATCCAGAAGTATTATTTCCTCCATCTGAGCTCCTGTTCATTTTATCGGTTGTGCTTCTGTGTCCCTTACCACTTTTGATTTTGCCATTTTTAAGTGGTGTGTATAATATATCTTTTCCCATAGATCATAAGCTTCTTGAGAGTGCCTACCACACCTATTGATCCTTATAGTTCTCAGACTGCCTTGTACCTAACAGTGCTTACTTAATTACTGCTTCTGTGTGAAGCCCTGAAGACCCCATAATGATGGCCTTGTTCATTAAAGTTCAAAAATTAGTGTGATCTCTTGGGGGACCACCTTTCCAATGTATCATTATTTGGTTGGAATGGCTGGGGAAACCTAGGGAGGATCAAGACCCTTTTCAGGGCTGTGGTCTTTTGGGATGGCTTAAATGGGTACCACTGTCCCTTAGTGTAGTGTAGGTTCTTTCGATGCTGCTCTCTGGCCCACTGGAGCAAGGGTAAGAATACCAGTATGCTACTTCAAGGGCCAGAGCACTGGCAGATGGCAAGGATTTTTGGTCTCCTCTGACAGGCTGGATTCTCAATGCAATTGGAAATAAAAAAGAGCAAAGAGACCAATTCAGAAAATACATCCTTCTTTATTCAGATAAGATACATTTTATGTGCTTTATGAGGTTAATGTCCCCTGCTCCTGATTACAAAAATCTGATTGGCATATTAATCAGGTTATAAAAGTGAGAGAGGGAAGAACCACAAACGAGGCAGCAGCTGCTCTTTTGCTGCCAAATCCATTCAGGATATAAAATTTTTGCTGAGATATTTATTGTAAAATAGTTTTTTTCTCCCCTTGCTTTTATTTTTAGACGGCATTACCCCAGCATCTGTTCCACCTCATGTGAGAAATGTATTGGAATAGGGGGTGAGAGGAATGTACTTACAAAATTGAGAAGGCTTCTGCAGAGTGTGAGAAGTGAGGCAACACATCTTGCTCTAATCAAAGACTGAGAATCTTGGGAGGAGCTTACTTCCCTCCACTTGACGCTCGTATCTTTAGATCCCAGAGCTTTGAGAGATACCTGAGAAAGATTTAACTTTTATCAGCAACATCACTCCCAAATGCTTGTCCAACTTTTGCTTGATTACTTTCAGTGATGAGGAACTCATTACTTCTCAACACAGCATTACAGAGGAAAGTAAAAGAGTGGTTTCCTGGATCTTATTGCAAGAAACAAAAAGCCAGCATAGGAGCGAGTCTGAGTCACAGGGAGCAGGATTCACAGGCTTCTGTGGTTCCAGGACACTTATCTGTTAGTTCTTCCTTGTTTCGTAGTTGAATACTATTCCACTCATGATTCCACCTTTGCTCCATGGAACCATGTATAACAAATCCACAGCCTTTTCAGATACTTAAAGACTGGACTTCTCTGCTGAATGTTTGCTTCTCCACATTAAATTTCCCCTGTCATTTCTTCACTTCCTTCCCAGGCATTGTTTTGAGGGTTTTTACCATTCTAGGTACTCTTTATCTGATCACCTGTGTCTACTCAAGGTATTGGTTCCGGACTTGAATTAATTGCTCTCCCTGAAGGGGTACTTACTTGCAGGATTAGGGAAGGAAAGAAATGCTACCATTTAATCTGCATACCATTCTCTCTCCCTTCAAGTCAGCACTGATAACCTGGACTCTGGTTTGCAGGTTATCAGAACTTATTATTAAACTGAATTGATTTGTTTTATAAGGAAAATACCATATAACATAGAGGCTGAATATTCAGGGCTGAAGTTATAGTACCAACTTATTAAGATATGTATTCTGACTGTGGCAGAAATAATTTATGATGGACTATAAGATCAAATCATACAAAACAGACTAGCCCAGAAAAACATCAGAAACAACTTGGAAAAAATGAAGAAGTAGTTCATTGATGATGAATTATAGGATCTAAGCACTAAACACTGTTCAAGTGCCCTAATAATAAAGACAAAAACAAAAACATAATCAGTCTTTTGTTTTTCTCTAATAAAAGGAAAAATGTCCATTTGGTGGACAAATTTTGTTCTACCAAAAATTTACCGCATAATCTATTTATATTCCACCTCATTCCTTCTGAAAGTAAGCTCTGTGGTGCTGAGGAGCATGCCTGTCTTGGTCACTGTTCTATTCCCCTTATTGAATATAGTTTTGACATTTATAGATACTCAGTATGATTTTCAGCTGAATTCCACAAAAGATCTGAGGCAGTTGATTATAGGGTCACTTGCAATAAACCATTATAAAAATAGAAATAAAACATTATAAAATAGAAATAACCAGGATGAGGAGAACAGAAGAATGAAAAGTAAAATATGAGGCTCAATAGCAGAACACAAATTCACTTACTGTGAGAGTCAAAGGAATTTGACTGTAGGTGAACTTCATATTTGATGCCACGCTTGTGTTGGCAAAAATGAAAAGACATGATCAGCATCATGGATCACAGATGATAGATGATAGAATAGTATTTCAGTCATTCAAAACAAGCAAAACTTTTCCAAATACTATTTTGGAGCAACAATTCACAGCAACATTCCCTATGACAATTCCTTTTTTTTAAAAAAAATATTCATGAGAGACAAAGAGAGGGAGAGGCAGAGACATAGGCAGAGGGAGAAGCAGGCTTCCTACAGTGAGCCCCATGTGAGACTTGATCCCCAGACCCAGGATCACACCCTGAGCTGAAATGTTCAAATGCCGAGCCACCCAGTCATCCCTCCATATAACAATTCCTAGTGGCTGTCTCTGGAACACCCTGGAATGATAATAGAGGGACCACAGTGACCTGTAACTCGGTGAAGGTGAAGGCCTGCCTCCCATGGCTCCACACGGAGAGTTGCTCAGGAATGTAGGAGATGTGCTCTTGAGCTTTTGCTTGGTTACTAAGAATTAAAACTGAAGTGAAATTTAGCTCTTAGAAAAAGGAGGGAATTGATCAGGGACCAGTATTAGGCCACTCACTTTGCTGTGGTTTTTTACCCTGAATCCTGTAATGTGGATGAACTTGTTTTAATGAATCCTGAAGGGCCCATCAACTTGAGTTAACTGTAAATTATGTACCCAGGAAACTGAATGAATCAACCTGACTGATGTCATTTTAGTTTGGGTTCCCCTAGAGAAGCAGACTCAGAGACAAGCCCTTGTGTGCACCTTGGGAGGTGATCCCAGGAAGCTCAAATGAGGAATGGGGGATAGGGAAAGAGGAAAAAACAAGAAGGTGTTTGTTAGTGATTGACTTGGCTTTCATCTGGAGAATAGACAGTCAGTTTTTATCTCCTTGGGAAGATTTCTTTGATTCTCCAGCCAATTAATGTTTTTACCTTTGTTTGCTCTCATTGCATTTTGTACTTGCCTCTCCTATAGCACTAATAAGGTCATGTGATAGCTTGGCACTTGTAATACATTTGTCTTTTCTACTGGACTGTGAGTTCCTTGAGAAAAGAAACAGCAATATTTTAACGTCTTTGGTCCAGCACATAATAAGCATTCAAAACTATTTATTGATTGTATTAATGTACAACTCTCACAGTCAAGTGGAGCAGTCACATCTTTGCGAATCCATCGCACAATTCTCTTCCGTGTGGCTAGACCTGTCCTGAAGAAACAAATTCTTTGATAAAGGGTCAGCAGGAACCTCTCTCTTCTTTTGTAAGTAATACCACCAGAGGTGATTTTAGATTTTTGTTGCTATAGAAACCTCAGAAAGTACATTAACTTCAATGCAAAGGCATCTTATTCCTTAAAAATTTCATGTTTGAATGATTTAAATGCAGGTCCCAGCTGGGTTATTAAATGCACTTCATGTGAGGGAAGGAGTATAATGTTGTGGCTAAACGTGTAGGCTTTAGATTCAGGCTGCCTGGGTTCAACTGCTGGCTGCATCCCATAATACCTGTGTGACCTTGAACAAGTCAGGTGAAGAAATTGAGGCTTAGAGATATTATGTATCTTTTCTGAGGATTCACAGCTCTTCCACTTGAAATTATTCATGATAGTTAATATTAGCTTCAGAAACTTTTCCAAGGGTACACTCTTAGTAGGTGATGGAGTTGGACTTTGAACAAGGTGAAAGAAAATATTTTTTCTTTTCTTTTTTCCCCTTCCCTCCCTTTCCCTCCCCTTCCTCTCCTCCTCTTCCCTTTTCTTATCCTTTTTGCAAGAAAAGCTCACTTTAACTCTTGTTGGAAAGAGGTTTAGTTACAGTCATATATAAACAAAGAGTATATTTCTAGTAGCAGCCAATAGCTTGTTGTATCATTGCTCTTCACAAATATTATAATGCCTCTTGAATGGAAATGCCCTAGTTTATTTTAATAGTCTCCATTTACTGGACACCTACTACATACCAAGTTCTTTACCTGTATGATTTCTTATCCTCATAATTAATCTGCAAGGCAAAATACATTGTCTTGGTTTGATTTTCCTAGAAGTAGGCCCTAAGATATTGTTCAAATGCAAGTAGTTTATTTGGGAAACAGTCCCAGGAAATACTGAGAAGGAGTCAGGAAGTGGGCAGGGAAGGGAAGGCAGCCAATTAAGGATGTGTTGTAACGCAAGTTAACACTGTGGGCAACTGGGACTAATCCTGCTGGGCACCTCTAGAAGCCAGTGAGGGACAAGTGCCTCAGGCTTATCCCAATCAAGGTGTGAGGGAGTTGGAGTATTGTATGCACTGGTTCCCATTGCTCATTGGATGAGGGCTGCACTCTGTCCATGTTAATTATTCAGTACTTGTGACCTACCTTGGGTGAGCAGAGTGGGCTCTTGTGGACAGAGAAATCCTTTGGCAGATGAATGAAGATGCTGGCAGGTGGGAGGTTCAAGAGAAAATGGGTGGGGCCTTTACAATGTCTGCTACAGTCGAGGAAACTGAGGCTCAGAGGAATCAACTAGCTTGCCCCTACTCCCTAGTATGTAAAATGTCATATCCAGCTGGCACTAGAATGCAAGTGGTTCTGACTCCCACTCCCTGACTTTTCCTACTCCTTGCATTATCCTGCCTTCCATCACCAGGCTGGGGAGTAGTCTGTGCGAAAACAAACTAGTCTGAGGACTATGACTCTCTCTGAAACGGAAATGTACTTTGGGGCTGTTAAGGAGTTTAGAGTCATCAACTGTTGTGTTGCCTAGTATTTGGAATCCATCCTGTCATGAGTTGAATTGTGTCCTCCAAAAAAGATACATTGAAGTCCTAACTGCCAATACGTCAGAATGTGACCTTATTTGGAAATAAGATCATTGCAGATTAAGTAGTTATGAGGAGGTCATACAAGGATAGGGTGAGTCCCTAGTCCAATATGAGTGGCAGCCTTATGAGAAGAGGGCCATGTGAAGATACAGACCCACAGGGAGAACCTCATGTGATAACGGAGGCAGAGCTTGGAGTGATGCAGCTGCAAGCCAGTGACCCCAAAAACTCCCGGCAGACCACCGGCTGTGACAGAGGAGTCCCCTGCTGACACCTTGATTTTAAACTTCTCACCTCCAGACTGGTGAGACAAGAAATTGCTGTAGTTTAAAGTTACCCCGATTGCAGTATTTTGTTACAGCAGCCCTAGGAAACTAATACATACACCTATTTTTTTCTTTAATAAAGCTTTTACTGACACTAGTCCTTGTGCAAGAGGGAGATTTGGTGCCAGCTTGCAGAATCGTCTGAGTTGGGAGCTCCAGCTGCAGTTTGCATGACTCCCTTTCAGAGTGATGTGGGTATCTTGAGCAATCAGTTCCTCTGACACAAAGAATATAAAACAACCAAGTTTGGATAAAAAGAATTTCTTCCTTTAGTACTTACTAGACTCTACTCTGATTGATGTACTTAGCACTGCTTCCAGCTAAGGTAAAATAGATCCTATTTCATAGACAGGGAAACAGGAAAATAGGGCAGTTAAGGAATTTGGAATGAAGCCATCTGATGTAGCCTCTTACAAGCCTTTTTCCTTCTGATCCCTCAGGATCCCATCAGCAGCTTTGCTTCTCTGCTTCACTACCAGGATCTGAGCAAGTTGCCTGAGACAAAGTAAAGACACTAAAGGAAAACTTATCTTTAAAAATCATAGTCCTCGGAGTTAGAGGAGAACTGAGCACACTCTCTGGGGAAGAAGAGTAAGGAACTGGTACCCAAATGTGTCAAGAGCACCCAGAGATTGTGGGTGAGATGTCCTGTGTTTTGGTGGAGCATCATGGTCTACACCTGGAGGAGTACACACAGTCCACTTTCTGCTGCTGTCATCTTAAGACAAAATCATTTCTGTGTGTTTTCCATTCCCATCATTTTGTTCACTGGTATGGAAAACAACTTCAGGCTCAGATGAATCTGGCTTCAGAGTATCTGGGGTTGGTGCTGTGGGCATAGCCCACTCTTCAGCAAAAGGCCCCTAGGAACTGTTATCCAAGAAGACACTCACCCTTGCATCCACTTTGGCTGTCGCTGGACCACACAATATAAAGGGAAGAATGCAGGCACTGGAATCGAGGAGGTCTAGGTTTGAATGCAAGAACTTGTTATGATTTAACTGCTGTTTTCATATATGTGTGTGTGTGTGTGTATGTGTGTGTGTAATTTCTTTTCCATAATATATCTGTAACTGCATTAAAATACCCACGTCACAGTGTCAAAGGATTAAATGAGGGTAAGAAAAGAACCTCTGAAAAAAAAAAAAAAAAAAGAAAAGAACCTCTGTTACTGGGTTCTTAAGAGGATCAAATGTGGAAACCATGAAGCCTGTACATACGCACTGTGTGCCTATCCTCACTGTATGGCTGTTAGCTCTTATTGTTGTTACGGTTACCACTATGAACAGTGATAATGTAAGCAATGTATCTGGCAGTACATATTTTTTCCCCTAGGCTGCTGATTTGACCACTGCAAATGTACACGAAGTCCAGCAGAATGGGGGAAAACTCTCTGTCTCTAATAATAGTATCCAAATAAGTTCTTCCCTTGGGCATTTCTGAAGAGAAAAGGAGAGTTGTGGCAGATGGAATTCACTCTTCAGAGTGACAGACAAATAACATACAGGCATCACCACAGCGTGGTCTTGGGGTAACCACCAGTTCCTCTGCACTATGGCGGTGATGATCCTCTTAGTCATGTGTGGCTTTAGTAGTGCCTGTCCTGCTTACGATCTAGATCAGTGCTCCTTCATCTTAAATGGGCCTACCAATCACTTGGGGACTTTGTTAAAAATGCAAAATCAGGGATGCCAGGGTGGCTCAGTGGTTGAGCACCTGCCTTAAGCTCAGGGCATGGTCTTGGGGTCCCAGGATCAAGTCCCCGGTCGGGTTCCCCTTGAGGAGCCTACTTTTCCCTCTGCCTATGTCTCTGCCTCTCTCTCTCTCTCTCCCTGTGTCTCTCATGAATAAATAAAATCTGTTTAAAAAATGTAAAATAAGATTCAAAGGTCTGGAGTAGAGCATGAGGTTCTTCATTTCTAACAAGCTCCCAGGTGATGCCAGTGCGGCCCATAAACCACATTTTGAGTAACAAGGTTACACATGTTCTTTTTTATTTTTCTTACCTCATTCTATTGCACCTGTAAATGTAACTTTTTGTGGATTCCATTACCCCTTTTCACACAGGCGGGTTATATTCTTGGCTCATTCATTCTTTCAACATTCAATAAGTCATTGCTGTGTGTTAGGAACTGTGCTAAGCACTAAATATCACAGTTGATAGACATGGGTTTCAGTGTCATTGATATGAGTTCCAGCATTCTCCAAGGAAGCAGGGCCCCTGGTCATGAGGTCTATGTTGGATATTCCCTTGTACCTTTCCACCTATCAGAGCAGTGGCCTGGGTTAGGAACACGTGGTAGGGAAAGAAGTTATTCTGTCCAGATACAAGCCAGATAGCTCTAGTCCCTGGCATTTGCTTGACCTTTGATTTAGTTCCCTACCCATTTTGACACAACATTCTTCTTCTTTGTCAGATGCTACTTGAAATAGAATCATAGGGCCATGCTGAATTGTGCACAGCAGGTGACTGAGGTAAAGTCTTGAAGATATGTCTATCCTCTCAAGTCTTTCCATGTTTATTATCAAAGAGGCTTCTCCCAGCCCAGACTTTGCCCCATCTCACTGGCTCCTTTCTTCCCTTTCCCGGATCTTCTCTTATCCTCGGATTCTTATCACTTACGCTGAGTGGTTTGGCTCTGGCCTAGCTAATATTTGGGTCCTAGTTTTGACAACTAACGGGTTCTTCATTTGTTAAGCCTCATCCTCCATAGACGGTAGTGGGATATTAAAAATAATAAACATTTCTTCCTCATAATACCTAAAGTCTCAGAATTGACCAGTGAAAGAGCTTAGTACTTTGGTGTCCTGTAGAAAGACAGAATTGTTCTAAAGGAAATGACATATATTATAAATGCACAGCAATCTATCACCAGCGCCTTTTGTCACACTCATTCTGTAGATGGCTGAGCCAATCTTGCAATTGCATCAGTTTGTTTCTGTTTTCAGTTTCAATGGAGAAACAGAAGCTGCTTGGCAGATTCTCAATACTGATCTCACAGTTTTTAATCCTTATGAATGAAATTGCTTAAGTTCAATCTATACAGTAAAGATTTCTTTGTGTATTTCTATTTTATTCCAATGATTTCTGTTTTTATTTGCCATTGCACAAATCTTTGAAAATGCTAGAGGCAGAATATTCTTTCAGGAAAACTTGTTTTGTAGAATTCTTGTTGCAAAATGCCACCTTCTCTGCAGTGTCGTGATGGGACGGTCTTTATAGCGCTCTCTGGCTTTCAGTAGATGAAACAATTTCTGGGCTGAGTGTTGGCTAAAATAATTTTCTTCCTCACATTCTGTGATTACTTCATGAGTCCCACTATCAAGTATGTTTTCTCTGGCCACTCTCCACACTCTTGTCTCTGCCCATAGCAGCTGGTCTTAAGCACTATGCACTTGCTTTATTGTCTGGTTTTGTGCTTAGCTGATTCATGCCCCCCTTACATGTGGACCACATACGTCAAGGAAGGAAATTATTTTTATGTTCTACATGTTTACTGAGGGTTTTGTCTTTTTTGCCTTGACCCAAACTCTGGGTTGCTGGTGTGTGAGCTTGTTTACTCTGAGTAAAACACAACTTCCAATTTAGAAGTGATATGGCTTAACAAGTCTCGTAAAAAGAACTGGAAAGATCTCTGGACATCAAAGAGCTTTTATGTGCTGACATTTTGTAGAATGTAAAAGAATCTGGAACATATGGATTAAATTCCTCTTAAAGCACATTCCTCCTTAAAAACTGCTTGAGACAAGTCACATTTCGGATTTCCTCAGCCTGTATATTTTCTCCCCTTCTGGCTAGTGTCCTATCCCATTTTGAAGACTTTACTTGAGTAGAGACAATGCCTTGATGAATTATAATTATCCTAAAGAGGCTTCTAAGACCTGCTTTTTATTTTCAACCACTTTCAGTCTTTTTGGTGGATGGTTCTGATAGTCCAAATAGGGAGTCTAGAGAAGAGCTTTTGGGCAATGTTTACCTTAAACATGCATTCTTTCATTTTTCTGAGTTCCTGGTGAGAGCAATAGACTATAAGTTGATGTGGTTGACCACCAATTCCTTTTTGAAGCTTATTGAACTGATTATCACAGCATCCTGGTTTTCTCTCTACCTCTGTAGCTATTCCTTCTCAGACTCTACTATACGGTGAACTGCAGGAGGCCTAGGGCTTTGCTCACTGCTATGTCTCCAGGACTGTGAACACTGCCTGGCATATAGCTCATGTTCAACAGACATTTATTGACTAGATCACTGAGTCTTCTGAATAGAGTTATACTTCAAGGGTTTATCCTTAAATTCTTTTTCTACCCTGACTTCCTTAGAAGTCTTAGCCACCCATCTGATACCCATGACCCATTTATCTACCTGCTTCCTGTGCCACAATCCAATGATTTGCAGGCAGAGTAATTAGCTATCTTCTTGTTACCTTAGGAGAAATACTCTAAATGCAATTCAAAATCCTTATCCCAGCCTCCGAGTTGATCTTCGTCTCTACTTCTGCATTTCTCCCCCATCATCTAGACATTTATAACATCCTTTACCATTTCTCCATTTATTCCATTTCTACTATCAATTCTCTAGGTTTGGTTTTATTTTTATTTTGCGTGTGTGTGTGTATGTATGTGTGTATGTGAGAGAGAGAGAGAGAGACAACACGCTATTTCCTTTGAGCCAGTCTCCTTGCTTTCTTATCTATCACTATACTGCTGGTAGATTTATATTCTACAACCTTGCTGTGCATATATCACTTCTGCACTCAGAAACTTTCAATGTAATACGACCCTCCAGAATAGAAAGATAATTTTTAGCTAAATTCTCAAGGCCCTTCACCGCTCTACCCCAGTCTATCTCCCTGTCCTTATCAGCAGTTGAAATGGTATGCTAAGGTGATTTGTTTAAAAATAATGTATAGGATGACTTGATGAGGAGAGGTCTTGTGTAACTTGGATCTAGAGCAACTATCAGTGTTGCTAGCCTTAGAAAGAAAGCCACTATTTCACAGAAAGAAAGAGACTGGAGGTTAAGAGACAATTCAGAAGGTCCTTAAAAGACAACTCAGAAGTCTTGCTCATGTTTTAGTACTTCTCATATATGTCAAGGTAGAAATTATTCCTGAAATTGATAGTATAATAGTTTCTGAAAACACATTCAAATTCTGATTTCCCTTTTCCAAGTTGTGACTTTGGGCAAGTTATTTGACTTCTTAAGACTCAGTTTTTTGTTTTTTTTTTTTTTAATCTATCAAATGGAGGTAAAAATATTTAACATACAGAATTTTTGTAAGATCACAGATAATCCATGTACTGTACCAGATGTCTTGAGACATCATAACTACTCAGTAAATGGTAGATATTTTTATCATTATTGTTCTTAAATGCGTGACGTATTTTTGGTTCAGAAAATCTGGCTACTTGAACATCTCAATATATAACACCCATTATAGAGATGAGTTTACAGCCCTCAATGTGTTTGTTGAATGGTGAAAACAATGTTACTGACATTTATTATAGTGGCTATTTTGGGTTTTAGAGAGTTTCTTTCTTTTTTTTTTAAAGATTTATTTTTTTTTAAATTTATTCATGATAGACACAGAGAGAGAGAGAGAGAGAGAGGCAGAGACATAGGCAGAGGGAGAAGCAGGCTCCATGCCGGAAGCCCGTCGTGGGACTTGATCCCGGGACTCCAGGATCGTGCCCTGGGCCAAAGGCAGGCGCGAAACCGCTGAGCCACCCAGGGATCCCCCAAGAGTTTCATTATTATTATGAAGATACTGAACCAAAAAAGTCTAGCATTGACCAGCAATCTAACATCATTGTTGATATCATTGGTGCTCTGTAGTAAAGAATGTACTCAATTATTTTTTAGGATCCTTTTATTCAAAGCTTTTATGTGGATAACATGATCTCCCAAATATTAACTTAGACTAATATTTATTGAGTATTTACTAGGTGTGTAGTTGTGCTAGGTGCCAAAACCCTTGAGCCAAATTCTCCTTTGGGAAGCACATATTGTAGGGACATTCCGGCAAGTATGGTGTAAGAATGACTGAATCTGCCTGAAGAGTCCGAAGAGTCTTTGAGGAGAAGATAATTGAGTTGAGTCTCTAAATGGGCATTATTGTTGATGGTGGAGTGGAATCCTAGGGAAAGAAAGTCACTTGGACAAATAATAGGGAGGTCTGGGAGGAAATGGCTTGTTTTGGAAAGTGGGCAGGCAATTAAACATGATGACCTCAATTTCTACATAGAAGAGGTTTGGGGGAGGTGATCTGGTTGGAAGAAAACCAGAGAACTTACATTGAAGCTGAATTTGCATAGCATCTTGACATGAAATTGATAAGCTATCTATTACCCAAATAAAAAATGAGGATATATGGCTTCTGGACGTTATTGGAGGGGATGGGTTAATCTCTCCCAAATCATCTCCATGACTCTGCAACCACAACAGTCTAGAGAATTGGCTGAGATAAGTTGCAGAAGAGAAGCTGCAAGGGAAGGTGAAGCCAGGTAATGGAAAGCTGTAAAGCAAGTTAAGGATACATTGCAGGTTCTGACATGATTGGCTTGATGCCTTAGAAAGTTGACTAGTTTGAACGTGAGAGTGCATGAGGAGAGAAGACAAGTATAGAGGCAGAGAGGTGAAGTAGGAGCAGTGGGATGGATTGAAAGAATGAATAATTGAGTATATTCTTTACTACAACATTTTTCTTCCTGACTCACACACACAAAAAAACTATTTTTGAGGTAGTTACTCTGAAAGAGTACAATAATATCTAACACTTTTTGAATAATTTCTATGTGATCAACACCATTTGGGGCTCTTTCCATGGATTAATTTGCTTAAACTTTATAATAAGCCTCTACTTAAGGATATACCATTTTTATCATTTTATCGATAAGAAAACAGTCATAGAATAAGTAACTTGCCCAAGGTCATGCAGTTCTAAAGAATTAGAATGAAGTTTAGAGCCTAGATCATCTGATTCCAGAGCTACTATTTCTTTTCTTTTCTTTTTTTTTAAAGATTTTATTTATTCATGAGAGACACAGAGAGGCAGAGATATAGGCAGAGGGAGAAGCAGGATCCCCATGGGGATCCTGATGCGGAACTCGATCCCAGGACTCCAGGATGATGACCTGAACCAAAGTCAGAAGCTGAACCACTGAGCCACCCAGGCATCCCCAGAGCCACTATTTCTAATCATTGTGTTGTCCTATTTATTCACAACAATGTTTTTTATATTTCCACAGTGCATTATGTATAAGATGAGTGAGGTGCTATATCCATTATAGGATTAGGCACATATTATGTGCCTAATTCAGATCTGCTAACTCAACAAGTAAACCTCAACAATAATTCTCACTCTCGTTAATTGAGCATTTATGTGCCAGGCACTGGGTTGAGTGTTTACATCAGTTACTTAGTTCTCATAGTAACCCTCTGAGATAAATATAGTAGGATACTAATACTTAATATTTATATAATCAGTTAGGATTACAAAGCAGGTTTATATATAACATCTCTTTGGATCTACATAAAAAATCATATAGAGTAGATAACAGTTTGACTCCTGTTTTGTGGTTTAAAGATGGGCTCAGGTCATATAGCTAATAAATTGTAAAACTAGTACTTGAATATAAGTCTTCTGGTGCTGAATGTTGCTGACTTTCCACATTACACTGCCTGTCAGAGACCTTTATACATTATAAAATATTATTCACTTGTAAGGGTTAAAATAACCATAGAGTGTGCTACAGGGAGGGAAATTCTAAGCTTAACCTTGAAATGCGGGAGCACAGATGTTTCGGGAGAACATTCCAGGTAATAGGAATGGTTGTCAGAGAAGTAAAGAAGGTTGGAAAGTGTAAGGTATTTTTGATGATTAGCAGCTCAGGTGTGTGACAAGTACTTAGCAAACTGTAAAGGCATTATATAAACATTAGTAGTTATGATTATGGAGTTCATGAATATTTTCTATTGGAGTGTGCCAATTTGGATTCTTGACACATGTTGTGTTTTGTTTGGATGAAAGGAGAAATCATAAACCGCTCAAGCAACTGGAACACACATTATACACACATATACGTCGGAGGACTGGACCCCTGCCATTCCTATTTTTATATGTTGAAATCTCTAACTGTCTAATCGTGGTGGTACAAAGTTCACTCCCTCGGCAGCCAAGATTGATTTTTCCTTTGAGTAGACATGCTTCACAGAAGTACCCTTTCCCGTTACGTTTTGAAAGTCATCAGACATGCTGTTATAAATGATCATGGAAGATTACTAGAGATGCTGCAAAATAATAGTGAACCAAGTAGCATCTGTAATTTCCAAGGATGGCTCGCAATCATCACTCAAAATGAACCCTATCTGAGTGCGGGGCTGAACTTTTTCTTTTCCTCCCTCTTTCTTCCTTTTACTACTTTATAACATAGCTGAAATGGATACTGCACCTCATGAATTTTTATGCAAAATATTAAGTTGCCAGCCACTGCTATGCAGACAAACCCTCCTTGTGATGAGGAGAGTTAGCCTGCACAGTGCAATGGCTGACATCCTTGGATAAAAAGACTCCATGTCAAACTGACCAACTGAGAGTAAAAGTCCATGCTGGCCCAAAAAGTGTTTTGGATGCTTCTCAGTTCAGACTCTCATACAGACTGAAAGCAAAATGATTCCATATTTGTTGATGGAATTGCCACTTGCTCAGGGTATCTGTTCTTGTAACATATTTTATGTATCTCAAACTCTCCTATGGATAAACCATGAGAAAATGAAGTTCTCTGAGCTGGCAACTGCTGAGCCACCCTTTCCAGTACCTTCTGGGCTAGATGAAATTGGTTCAGGTACAATTGATCCCCAGGTCCTATTGATTCTATTTCATTAACATCTCCTGAATCGACATTGTGTCTTTCCATCCAATCTGGGGAAGCCTAGTTCAGCCCCTCTTCTTTTCTCAACAATGTCATTATAGCTGCTTTTGTCTTGATTCCCCTTCTATAGCCTCTTCCCCTTTCTGTGATCTCTTTCTCAGCTGCCAGGGTGATTTTTCCACCTTCCAGACCTTGTTGTGTGGCTCTTTTGTGGTAAAATCTCTGATGGCTCCTACACTGCCTGCAGGAGAAAGTCCAAGCATAGCAATCATGTCTTTTCACAACCTTGCCACACTAGCTTCTACCAATGAACCTTCTAGTTACTTCCCCCGCCATGCTTTGCCTGAACTACAGTTGTTTCCCAAATATGGCATATACTTTCCTGTTTCTGTGCATTTTCTTACCTTGCTTTTGAAGCTTTTCCTGCCTTCAACTCCTCTTTCCTTCTCATGAAAAAAAATTTTTTTTCCTGCTTCGGTATTGTCCAAATAGAGGAAGTACTTCCTTAAAAAATGTTAATCCAGCAAAAATTCTTGAAGGTCTAACAAGTACCAGACACTATGTTTTGTGCTTAAGACTGTGATATGCTATATTTCAGTTGGAGCAGTCGGGAGATAAATGTAGGAGAGATCATCATAACCCAATGATGTAAAGATAATAGTAAAGAAGTACTCAAATAGAGACCAAAAGGAGACTTTTTTAGACATTCTATCTAAAACTACCCACCTTTACATATCCAGTTATTCTCTATTGTGTTATCTGGCTTCATTTTCTCATAGGATTTATTATCTAAGCTTATCTTATTTATTCTGCTGTTTCCTTGTTTATTTTGTCTCCACTGGGATGTAAGCTCTGTAAGAACAGATCCTTTGACTCATTCACTCTTGTAATGCTGTGTTTAAAACAATGCTTGGCATATTGAAGGTGCTTAAGAAATATTTATTGACTAAATAAATGTGGTTGGAGACGGCTTCCTGCTCCCTTTTCCCTATTATCCTCCTTTTTATCTTTCTCTTAGATTAACTAAGAATGGCTTGAATTCATTCTAACTGCTGCCATTGAGTCTTTATAATGTGCTGTGCTTGATGTGAAGTGTAAGTTTTATTTTGTTCTGGGGACTTTACTGACCATCCATTACTCATAGTCATTTAAAAAATTTCATATGTGTATCCATTACTTTTACCACAAATGTGCTAACCACCAGGCTAGATCTGAGGAAAGAAAGATGAATAAACTGAAGATCCTTAAGTAACTCATTACTCAAACTCATTACTATACAGTAAAAACATGTTTTTAATTGCAGTAAACAGAAAGGTTTTGAGGAAGGCATAAATTGCTATCATTGTACCTTGGACAGTATTAATGCTAATTAAAGCTCTATCTTTTGAGTGTCTTGTTTTCTTAAATTTTCTCAAACATGCAAATCAATAGATATTTATGAACACCTACTTTGTGCTCTATGCTTAGATAAGGTGTATACAAATGGGAATGGCAGGCACCTTGCTACTAAGAAACAGACTGTCAAGTAAACTCTTCCCCAAATGACCTTGGAACATTCTGCAGCAGGATATCAAAATACTAGTATTAGGGAGGTTAAATAAATACATGAGCTACAGTCAATCAAATACAAGCTTTCATCATGTTTAGATTTGAGATTCCTTTTTACAAGGCAAAGTGAGAACCAGGTTAGATTACAGAGCTCGTCAGGGTGACAAAGCTATGACTCTTGTAGGTACTCTGTTTTCTCTATGTTACATTTTTAAGAAAAAAATTCACGGAAAGCCTAATATCAGAGACATCAAATGATTTAATATATGATGTCCTACATAAGAGTTCTTTATAAGAACAATTAAATGTCATAACTTGCATTTATTGAACTAAGAGCATATATTCATCTCATTTAATTTTTACCTTATGTGGTAAATGCTCTTAATTAACCCTAGTTTGCGGATGGAGAAACTGAAACCTAACAGGGCATATAACTTATCAAGGGCCTAAAACTCGTAGGTGGTAGAGCCAATACTGACACCCAGGCAGCCTGACTTTGGAGCCTGTGCCCGTAACTCTTCCTCTGACAAATACAGCAAGAAGTGGAATGGGTATTCCTTCTGCGATGCCTCCATGTCATTGGAGGGCAACTCAGGACAAATTGGTGATGTTTGATTATGGAGCCTCTGGTTGTTTCTTGATCCTATGGAATAGTATAAATTGTCTAAAGGAGTGTTTTTTTTTTTTGTATGAATATCTTCTCTACATACTTAGAGGCTTCTATTAGGATGCAAACTGTGACCAGTAAGACTGATACTATCTGATTAAAGCTTAGATGGCTGAAGATAGAGCTTTATGTTTGAGAAGCCATAAGAGCAGATAGTAGAGTTGATATTCCACGTGTAGGTTGAGAAACCTAAGAAGCCACCCTCAAGGACAAACTGTTTCATTTCCACACAGAAGGGGACCTGCAGAAACAAAACCCCACACTTTTCCATAGATTCAACTTTTGATCAGTTATAGCACTTGGTTTCAAGTTTTGACTGGCTAAAACCCCTGGTTTTCTGTTGCTGCTGTTGGAAAAAATTTATGGAGGTGTGCCTTCTGGTTTTGCCTACCAAGCTGGAGAAAACATAGCTGAAAGAATATGCTGAAAAAATTCGATTGATAGAAATAAAAACACAGGCCAGGTTCAATTTTATACATTTTTTGGCTTTTTTTTTAATACTGCAGGTGAACTTTACGATGAATGCTCTGAACTAACAAGTCCTTTAAATGACTCTATAATGAGAAAACTCTTTTGTATGAATTTGTGCAGTTCACTGTCAATTCAGATCAATAAATCCTGCACCAGTTGATTTTTTTTAAATGCAATTTATTGGAGGGGGGAAAAGGCTGTATGGATTGGATTGCTTGTTCCAGCTTTGAAAGATAAAGAACAGATTCAATAGCAATGAAACTAAGTGTCTCTCCATGCTGCCTCAACCCCCTCCCTCTCACTCCTGCTTTTCTTTCTGTAATACCCCTTCTGCAATCACCCTGGCTGGGGCTGCTGCAGATTCATTAAGAAGTGGTGCTTTGAAAAATTCAGAGAAGAGATATGATACTGCCTGGACAATGGATGTAGAATTCAAGCAGCTCCACTCATGAAATTTCTTTCATACCTTCTACCAAGTCTGTAACCTGAGAGAACACCATTCTCAGGTGCTGTGGGCTCCATCCTCAGCTCTAAGATCCCTCACTGCCCAAGTGAAATGGACCTATCATCCCCTTGAAATATTTTGAGGGAACTTCTTTGTTTAGGAGTTTTTATCTTCCACTAGAATAGAGCATGGATTTCAGAATTTGATCGCCTTAAAGTCCTACCTGTATTACTTAGACCTTGAGAATATTTCTTAGGCTCTTTGAGCCCCAGTTTCTTCACATATAAAATAGGAATAGTAACTGTGCCTACCCTTACAGGGTTAATTAAGATGTAAAGTATTTATAGGGAAATTATAGTGCTTTGCTGATGTCAGTTAATTAATAGTTTTTATAAATATGATGAGTGTGTGTGTGTATTAGAGAGAGAAACTATACTTGATTGCTCTCAAAATTAGAATGATCTTTTCCTTTTCTGATTTCAGAATTGACTTTAGCACATGGTAGGTGTTCAACGAATGTTAGTTGAATTAATGATGGTAATGAAACCTAACAGTGATGAGTTCATACATTTTTTTTTTCAAATAACCCAAATTAATTTTCTCCTTTGTATTTTGGTCTTGGTTTGCCATGAATTCAGTGTGTCCTCAGAGGAGGAATGGTTTTCTTATTTAGAATGAGGAGTTGGCATGCTGAAGTCTTTGGAGTTCTGAAATTCCTGTTCCCTTCCCTTTCTCTTCTCTTTGGTCTGGTTTGTCAGTGTAACCAGAGGTCAAGCACTGTTAGCATACAGGCTGTTGGCCTGTATACTTTCTATGAGATCATCTGACCCAGAAGCCCTGGGCCAAACAGTTGGCCAATTCCAAGTAGAGAAGTTCAAACTTAGTAGTTAAGAGGTATTACTAGAAGTCCTAAGACCTTCATTCTAATTCTGGTTCTGCCTTTTTCTGGCTGTGTGATCTTGAACAAGTTACCTGAACTCTCTTGGCCTGCTTTCAAAGTAAGCATGGTGACCCTTGCTCTGTTTGTTACTCAGAGTGGTGGTAAGGCTCTAAGAAGATTCAGTACTTTGTCAGCTGTAACATGCATACAGTCATCATCATGCTTCCATGGTTTTTGGTTTAGTATGCGAAGATATCTTTGCTTTGAGATTTTACAGAGATGGAGGTGCAGAGAACTTTCAGAGAAAGTCAATAGATATTTCCTTGGAGAGGTCAGATGATGTTTAACTTATGGGGATAAAAAAAGAGTTGTGAATTATAGGCCATGAAGAGGACTGGACACTAACCACCTGTCCAATGACTTTAGGAGTAATAATCATTATCATAGAACAATAGAAGGAGCTTCCTTTAGTTAAGTGCATATTATGTGAGAGGTCTACTAAGTCCATTAAATGTCTTACCTTATTCATCTGACAATGAGCCCATGAAGTAATAAGTACTCTTGTTACTCGTTTTTCAAATGAACAAACAGGTTCAGGGAGTTCTCAGAGTTTATTTAATAAGTGGAATTAAACACATCTGCATAATTTCCATGTATGTCACCTCCAAGAGAGTAGAATTAGAATAAAGTTAGACTAATTTCTAACCCAGTGTTACTTTACTGAAGCTTTTTGCTCTCTGGTCCTTTACATCTTATCTGGATGCTAACCATACAGCCAGTTTCTTCTTCCAAGAAGAGGCTATGATACTAGAGCTTTAGGAGATGAATTAGATGATGGGTCTCTAAGGAAATGAGAGGTGGGGGATTTTTGAGAGGGAGCAGAAGGATGGTATAACTGGTCAGGGGAACTAGGAGTCCCAAAACAGTTGATGAATATGATAGCCAAGGTACTAATAGGAATCAGTCCAATTAGAGAGGCAGGGAGAAGCCCAGGCCATGGTGGTACAATCTGAACCTGAGAATCTGAATCAATCTGAATCTGAGACAATCTGGAACATATCTGAGGGGACAAAGCCTGAGCTGAGACTCAGTTCTCCTCAAGACCACCTATACCTGTGAAAATGCTAGGCCACTTTCAGAGAGAGAGAGAAGAAAACAGCTTCTCAGTCCACCTAGAGTTGACCACAGGAAAATTTAAGAAGGCCTTGGCTTGACAATGTTATTCTCTTGGTAGTGAGTATAATGGATTTTTGAAAATGACTTAACCTTGCAATTATCACCGACAGTAACCATCATTCCCACTGTTTACCGAGGACTGTTGGGTAGCAGGCCCTATGCTAAGCATCTTACCTTCATCAGCTATCTCAGTTATAACGAGCTGGGTTATTACCTTGTGTTTCACATGAGAAAACGGAGGGCCAAAGAAGTTACATGACTTGTCCAAGGTCACACTGCTTTTTAGAGAATAGAGTTGAGTTTCAAATCCAAGTCCGTGTCACCTGTCTTCCTCCTGCCTCCTGGAACTGAGATGAAGGGAGCCTAAAAATGGTTAAAATTACATAGACATAACATGGGGTGGTGGAAGGGGAGAAGGGCGGGGGTTGGGGGTGACTGGGTGGCAGGCACTGAGGGGGGCACTTGACAGGATGAGCACTGGGTGTTATTCTGTATGTTGGCAAATTGAACACCAATAAAAATAAATTTATTATTAAAAAAACAAAAAAACGACATAACATCTGGTAATCTTTTATCTATATGCTGAAGCATTGTTTGAAATATAAAAGAAAACAAATACTTTTGTGCTTTTGTGTTCTATCATTTTTTTGTTGACAACCATCACCCTCCTACACAGTCTTTATTCTGGCTGGTTGTCAATTATGCAAATACACTGATAGGGACATATTACCCTAACAGAGCAGAGTGCAAAGTCTTTACTTCCTGAGTTTGTTTTCCTTTGCCAAGTAGAATGCATCTGGACTGATTTGGACAGAATGAGCCAACAGTAGTCAGGGGAACTGAAGCCCAAGAGAGGTGGGGGAAATAGTATAGAAACACTAGCCTTGAAGAGTGATGCCAGGCTTTTGATCCAACAGAATATATACCAAGGCTCTGAGAGAATTTCATTCTCAGAGCATAAAAGTTCTGTCAATTCTAGCTCCTAAGTATCATGATTTCTATCAACTTCTATCTCTCTCATTGCTATTTTCCTTGTCCGGACTACCATCATCTCGAACCCTAATTACTACAAGAGCTTCCTAAAAGGTCTCCCCTAATTGTTTTATATCATACCCTCGTCTAATCCATTCTCCGCACTACAGGAATTGGTCTTCCATTCCAAAAGGTGGTCTTCCTAAAATTTATGTCAAGTTACTCTTCTGCTTGAAACAGATCTATATTCCTTGGTGTTCATAGAGTAAAATTCAAACTTCTTAAAATTAATTATAAGCACCTGTATAATTTTACCTCTTTAGGCTTATTCCTTGCACTCTCCTTTCTTCCCTAAATTCTCAGAAACAGTAGTCTTGCAACATTTTACATATCTTTCAGTCCTTGGAACTTGTCACACTCTTACTTGTTTCTGGACAGAAGTGTGTTCTGTTCCTTTCGCTTCTTACAAGGTCTCTTTCTTCTTCACATGACTTACTACCACTTATTTTATAAAGTATCTGCTTAGAGGTGCCTTTCTCTAGGAAAGTGAAGTTGATTCCTCCAGTCCGCCAAATAGTTGGCCCACAGGGAGGGATCAGACTGATTGCTGTGTCAGGGATTAGAGCTAGGGATAATGTATGAAAAGCTCTGGAGCACAGATTGTAGCTAAATTCAAGGAAGACAATTCCAGCAGTCACAACTGTCCAAAGATGGGGTGGGAGAGTGGGTTCCCTGTCACTGGGAGTGAGCAGTAGAGGATGTCAGTCCCTGGGAAGGGAGGGTGTAGGATATTTTGAACAGTAGTATGGGAGTTTATGGGAAAGGAGGAGAAAGGTAGATGATTTTTCAGTCTCTCCTGAGGCTTTGTAAATTTAGTCTCTATAATCAAATTAAGTAAACAAGCAATTTTATCTTTGGTCGAGGTGTGGATTAAGTAAAATTGATGTGTTCTTTTCTCCTCTCTCTCTCATTATCTTTCCCTCTTTCTTTCCTTCTTCTCTTTCTCTCTCTCCTCCTTTCTTCTCCCTCTCTCCCCCGACTCCCCACCACCCCTCTCCTCTCCTCTCTTACTTGAATCCAAACAACTTCCTTGAGAACTAGTAACCTTGTTGCAGATGAGGAACAGAGAGTTTGATATTCACCCTTCATAAAAAACAGGCCTGAAGCAAAGATAGCATGCCCTATGCCCCATGTGGTATTTGTATGTCCTTTATAAAAGAAAAAGGTCCTCCTCGAGCTTGGCTCATGTAAAACTGAGGATCTTAGGTAGGAGGACACTCCCAGGCACAAGAACTATACCTCTTCCTGTTGGTATGGATCAGAATGGGACGGACACCTCTTGGCTGTCCCTTGTCAGGGATGAATTAATCCAGATACACTACTCCATCAATACCAGGATGGGGCAGGAAGTTTGGGATGGAAGGATGCTGATTCTTAGAGAAACAGGTGTTGGGTTAGCATTCTCTGCATGCCCTTTACCTTGAGGGAGAGAGACCTAGCAATTCCACTATATCTATATACACTGTACAGATGCATGTTGGAGCCACCAGCACTTGCTGTCCTAAAGCACAAAGCTTCATTAATAAAGTCTATAAATATTTATGGAGTCCCCTACAGGTACTGTTCTGATGGCAATATAGTAAAAAAAAGGCAAAGTCCCTGTCCTCATGAGTTTACATTCCAGTGGGAGATATTGAACAACTAATCAAACAAAAGCATATTATAATTTCAGGTGGTGATAAGTGGCATGGAAGGTAAAGCGTTAAGTTATGATGCAGTAACAAGCTTCAAATATCAGTAGCTTATAATAAGAAGCTTATTTCTCACTCCTGCAACATGTCTACTATGGATTTGCTGCACCTCTGGTCCACATTTTTACTGTAGGATCCAGACCAACAGAGCAGTCTCAGTCTGGAACACTTCTGGTCATGGTGGCAGAGAGAAAAGAAATGTAATAAGCCACTGGCTGGTTCTTAAAGCTGCTTCTTGGAAGTGGCACACATCACTTCTGTTCACATTTCATTGATGAAAGCAAATTAAATGGCTGCTCTTGACTTTTATTATTGCCCCACTGGGTGGAGAACCATAGGGAAGGAAATGGGTATTTGGTGAATAGTGTTACCATCTAACAGAAAGCACACACTTACCAGAGGGGTCTAGAAAGTGTTCCATAAATGCAATAAAGAAATAAGCTGTGTGAAGATATGGGCAAAGCCTGTTATAGGTAAAGGGAAAGCAAGCACAAAAGGACTGAGGGAGGAATGAGAGTGGTGTGTTTGAGGAACAGCAAGAGGGCAAGTATGGTTGGAGCACAGAGAAAAAGAGCAGAATGGTAGGAAATGAGGCCAGGGAATTAGGCAGGAGCGTAGTCACAAGGGCAAGATGGAGTCGTTGTCATCATTTAGTGAGTGTCTGTTGAGTGTTTATCGTATGCCAGGCACTTGTTTAGGCTCTCAGGGCATGTCTGTGAGTAAGATAGACCAAAACATTATAGAAATTCATATTTAAATGCAAAGCAAGAGAGTATAAATAATAAATATAATACATAAATTATGTAACATCTGAGATGGTTATAAATACTGTAAAAATAATAAATCAGAGCTAAGTTGGACCGAAAGTAGAGGGTTAGGGGTTAGAATTTTAAAGGGGGTGGTCACTATGAACATTTTAAATGTGACATTTGAGCAAAGATTTAAAGGAGATGAGAGCATCAGTAATACAGGAGTTATAGTTAAGATGACCAGAAATTTGGAGTTTAATATAAGTGAGATGGGAAGCCTTTAAGTGTTTTGGTCAAGGGAATGTCATTGTCTGACTTATGTTTGAAAATGATCACTCTGGGGGCATCTGGGTGGCTCAGTGGTTAAGTGTCTGCCTTTGGCTCAGGTTGCGATCCCCGGGTCCTGGGATCGAGTCCCACATTAGGCTCCCTGTGGGGAGCCTGCTTCTCCCTTTGCCTCTCCCTCTGTGTCTCTCATGAATAAATAAATAACATCAAAAAAAATGATCACTCTGGTTGCCATACAAGGAATAATTGTACAGTAAAGCAAAGGTAAGTGTAGGCTAGAGGAATAGGTAAGGGGCAGGTTGCAAGGTACTAGAGCAAATAGAATTAAGGCTCTCTTTTGAGAAAGCCTATTAGATGGTCAAGAATTTGAGAACGCTATTAGTCAGTAAGGTAGAGTTTGGAGCTTGAAAGTCATATGTAGGCATCATAGACATGATAGATATTTAATCTTGAAGCCTGATGAGCATACCTTTTACATGCATATCAAAAGAGAAGAAATGAGAATGGAGGACCCAGCCCTTGGACATTCCAACATTTAGGCAGTAAAATGAGGAGGAGTCAGCAAAAAAGCCTGAGAAGGAAAGCCAGCAAAATAGGAGAAAAATCTAATAAAACAATGAACAAGCAAACAACTAAAAACGAAATAAAACAGACGTGTGCTATTCCAGAAACAAGAGAGACAAGTATTTCAAGAGGGAGAAGGAAATTAACTCTGCCAAATGTTACGGAGAAGTCAAGTATGCTAGAGACTAAAAGTTATCCATTGTCTTCATTAGAGTAGAAGGCACTGGTGGTCCTTTATAGGACAGTTTGGTTGGAGTGGTGGGGATGAGAGCTTGACTGGAGTATTTTCATTAAAGAACAGAAGGTAGGGAAATAGAAGAGTCAATCCTTCTTAGAGTAATATGGTAGTGACTAGAAGGAGCTGTGGGACCAACAGAAGTTCTTTTTTTTCTTTTTGTCTGTTTTTACTTAGTTTTATCTTTGTTAGTTTAAATGGTAGATATCATTGTTGTGTTCTAATGGGAATGGCACTTTCAAGTCATTGGTTTGTCATACAGCTCAGAGCTGTGTAGCCCTTCGTAGCCTATAAGCCCATATAAATTAACTCTGCCATTTTGACTTAGTTTGATTCTTCCTCAAAGCCACTAAATCATGCAATAGTAGAGGCAAAAGTTACATTTGGAGTCTATTTGTCTCAGATCATTCAAAGCCACTAAATCATGTAATAGTAGAAGCAAAAGTTACATTTGGAGTCTGTCTCAGATCATTCTGACTCATCTGATCTTACCTGATACCAGCAGTATGAGAGCCTTCCTTTTGAGTAACATTAATTGGGACTTCTCAGTCTTCTTGGTGTTTGGTGGCACTGACTTCTGAATTTTAATTCCTGTCTGGTTTATATTATTTTACTTAATCCTGCATCCCCTTATATAAGGAGTCAACATTAAGACACAGGGGTCAGTGGTCAGCATCAAAGACTATGTCTTCTTTGCCTCAGACCTGCCTTAAGACTATTTTCCAGGGCTGTAAAGCTATTGATTCCTTTAAGAAGTGCCACCAATTCTCAAGGAAGTTTTTGGAAGCAGAACTGAAGGGTCATTTATTTTAGGTTCATGATTTTGCTTTGCCCTCACTTCTCCCAATTTGGTGCCATCTGGAGATATGAAATACATCCCTACATCTGTGAAATTAGTATCCAAGCTCTCTTCACAACTAATTAGCCAGCATGGTTCTCATTTTGCTGGTTACCTGTTAGATTTGTCTTCTCATCTTAACAATGGAATTGGTGGATTCCTGGTAATCTATACCTATAAATGGATTTTCACTCAGCAACTTTGTATTTTAATTTTGGTCTTTTTGAGCCAAGGCTAGGATCTTTGTCAGCTCTTTAGAAAATAATGCATTGTATGCCTTCTCTATACCTATTCTGAGGACTTTGGTGACTATTCAGGACATTTCGCTTCCTGTAATAGGAGAGCCACTTTTCCTGAAAGCCTCCTTGAGTCCCTGGCTTATCTCCAGAATCTTCACAGCTCCCAGAGTTCATCTGGTCTTTTTTCTTGGGAAAATGCTTAAGGCTTCCTTTTATTCAAGTAAAATGTTAAATGCCAAGATTACTTAGATTATACTCTAGTTGAG
The DNA here is from genome assembly GCF_048164855.1 of Canis lupus baileyi. NCBI lineage: Eukaryota > Metazoa > Chordata > Mammalia > Carnivora > Canidae > Canis > Canis lupus. Next base: position 63,698,821 of record NC_132847.1, read on the forward strand.
AAGTTTTTTATTTGTCTACCTAGCAGAGGTTCTTGGCGTCTAGGTAGACCATGTGATTTTATTGGAACATTAAGGAAGAAAGAACAAGAGGGTTCTGGAATCTTCTTTTGCTGACTGTTCCAAAAATGCTCTACTTTTCCTTTGTCTCTCTGAGAACATATTGGGATGAAGTGAAAGCTTAAGATTTGTATTTAGTTAAATAGTCTTGAATTAAGATAAAAGTTTACACCACTATTAACTCTGACTTTGGACACAATTTCAGTCTCAGTATTTCCCTCTGGAAAATAAGGATAATAATAGACCTATGCCATTGAATTTTAGTGTGTATTAATAATAATGTATTAAGTGTTCAGTATAAATACTAGCTATAAAATTGACATCACTCATATAGACAGTAACAATAATACAGCAAAGTACATGCCATATGCTATGCTTGGCAGCAGGTAAACCATAGTGAATAAGAAGTAATCTTTTACTCTCAGAAGGTTCCCTGGTCTAGTAGGATACATAAAGGAATAATTGTAACACAACATGGCAAATGGAATGATGGTTTAAATGCAAAATCTTAAGCAATCTTCAAAGGAAAAATGATTCTGTCCAGGATGTATGGAAGAGATACCATCTGAGGTAGGGTTTTATAAAGGATAAAGGACATTTTGATCAGTAAGTATATTATGAATAAAGGAGTGGAGATCTGAAACAATATTCTGGCCTTTGAAATGATAAGTGGATGAAATCTATTTTCTACTGGGGCAGTAGTAATTGCATAAAGCCAAATCTTTTCAAATCCCCCCGCCCAAACCATCAGTATCAATAAGGAGAACAAATAAAACTACCCACAATCCATATGTACAGCACACTAGAAGGCATAGAATATTATAAATTCCATTTCTGTTCAAGTAGAGTATGGTAGGCAGAATAATGCTCCACTCCCCCAAGATATCCACATCCTAATTCCTGAAAACTGTTGATATGTTACCTTAAGTGACAAAGGGAAGTAAAATTGTAGAGAAAATTAAGGTAACTAATGAGATGATTTTGAGATGAGGAGACTATCCTGGATTATCCAGATGGGGCTCAATGTAATCACAAGGGTATTTTAAGTGGAAGAAGGAACTAGAAGAGAAAGAACCAGACAGATGGCAGTATGAAAGGATTCAGCAGGACCTTGCTGGCTTTGAAAATGGAGGAATGTGACCATGAGTCAAAGAATGTGGGTGTCCTCTAGAATCTGGAATAAGCAAGGAAATATATTCTCTCCTATAGCCTTCAGAAGGAATTCAGTTCTGCCAGTACCTTGAATTTAGCTCAGTGAGACCCGTTTTGGACTTTTGACCTCTAGAACTGTAAGATGGTAAATTTACTAGACAAGTTTTAGAACCACTGCTTTTGGGAAGGAGGGGATGATTTGGAGGGTGGAGGTGTTTCTTGGAGTAAATAGAAAGAAGAAAGCAAAGTGTGCAAATAAAGGACATTACAGAAATAAAAGATAATCATAAAATCAGAAGACACACCAGCTGTTATCCCCATCCAAATAAAAGGAACTTTTTTTGATTAAGGGACCACTGTTAAAGAAACTGACTTTGCTATAGCCATAGAAGAGGTACTCTTGAACTAGGAAACTTGATAAGCCATCTAAACCATCACGCCTGCCTACATAAGCCAGTTATCGCAGGTCAGGAAAATATAAGACATTGAAAAAAAAAAAAACAAAAAACAAACAGAAAATGGAATCTAATAGATGAGGAGAAAACCAGAAAAGAAAGTTCTTCCCCCAAATCAATCATGAAGCACAGGAAAGCTATATAATACATTACCCCAATTTGAAATGAATATCCTTAAGCAAGGAGATATGAAAATCTTCCTCAAATCAAAAATTCAAAAACTCAGAATTGAGATGGACAGAACATCCAAGAAGAGGGGAAATTTGTACTGAATAAACTCAAAAAGCATTTGAAAGAAGAGACAAAATCTTCTTCAAAATGAGGATAAAATGCAAAGTGCTTAAGGAGAACAGATTCAACTGAAAAGACATTGAGAGGAGCAGGGAAATGGAAAGATAATAGTCAAGAAAATAATAACAAAATAATAGAAGGTTAAATTGTTGAAAGAAAAAGTAATAGATCTAGAAGATAAGCAAAGAAGACCCAAAATATCTATAATTGGAGTCTTTAAAGAGTTAAAACAGGGAACTCAACAAATATTTAAAATTATAATCAAAGAAAACTTTCTAGGAAAAAAGACCTAAACCTATATATTGAAAAGACCGATTACATATTTGGGAAAAATGACCCGGAATAGTCAACTCTGGTTCAAAGTCTTTAACAGCACATTTTTAAGATAAAGGCCTCCAGGCAAAAAAAGCAAAACCACCTGAAAAAGGAAAAATTTAGGGTGTCAGAATTCTTAACAGCAAAATACAGAGAAAGACAATAGTGGAACACTGTTTTCAAGAGACTTAAGGAAATAAAGTGTTAGGGATTTTTTATCAAGCCAGCTTGTACTTAAAAATCAAGACTAAAGGAAAGCAGGGTTTTTTTTTCTATCTTTATTTTTCTCTCCAAATTTTTATTTAAATTCTGGTTAGTTAACATATAGTGTAAGGGAAAACAGTTTTAAACACACAACAACTTGGGAAATAGTGCATTTATGAGTAGTTTCTGAGGAATCTTAATAGAGGATGAACTTCATTCAAGTAAGCTATGACTAGGGTAAGTTTGGCACATTGGCAAGCATTAAATATATCTAATTGTAGATTTTAGATTTATAAAATATAGAGCAAGATCTAAAGCTAAAAAAAGGATGTAGGAGACTACTATGTAAATTTTATACATTTTTACAAAGAAGAAGTGGCATAACTAAACCATGAGAGAAGAGAAAAAAAAAAGACAAAAACTCGATAATTGACCCATAGGTAATTTCTGTTTAAAACAGAAATAGTAGAAGCATAGGGAAGAAAACAGATTAAAAGGGCATTTATTATATAATGGTAGCTACAAGAACAAAAAATTGAAAATCTCTTAAATGCCAAAAAAAAAAAATCAAAAAGAAAAGAGAAAAATATATAAAGAAAAGTAAATATTCTACAACACAATATGCTACTTTTTATATAGAAAGAAGGGAAAATTGAGAAAATTGAGGTATGGGAGCTTCAGTAACTTTTCTTGGCCCAAACATATACAGTGAAAATATATATTAGTGTCATTTATACTAAAGAGAGGTTAGATACAATCTAAGTATTCAACAATAGAGAAATCGATATGAAACTTACAATAAATTGATTTAGAAGGCTATTATGTGATAATTACAAGATACAGAGCAATACATAGACATTCCAAATATATAACAAATAAACAATAAAAAATAATGTACATCTTCAGGAAATCAACTGTGTCTGAACATAAAGGCAGAATGCGAACAAAGACATAAAAATGCCTGTTTTGTTGAACATGTAAGATTTTTATAAGTCTGTTTTCCACTTTTTTATTGTGATGATATCATTATACAATATATTACATAACAGTCATCACTATATTCTCTTTGGGCTCCACAGCTTAGTTCCATTTCTGTTATAGAAAAATTGCTTTTCATATTTTAATTATATGCTTGCCCAGTTCTTCCATTAGATAGTAAGCTTCCTGAGGGCATTACTAGCACTAGTAGAGTGCCTAGCACAGAGAAAGTACTCATTTACTATTCAGTGAATAAGCGATTATAATTATAGTTAATAGTAAATTGAGCTGTGGAATAAGGGAAAGAATCCCCCTAAAATGAAGGAGGCAATGACCACAAGGTCCTAATCCAATCAAAGGTCCTATTTCTTGTGTAATACTATAAAATATTTTTTATTCTGTTGTGTTTTGGTGGGGGGGAGGGGGTTGGCAATTGGGAGAGAACTAAAGCAGCAAAAGAGAAAACAGGAATCTTAGTATGAATTTGCTTATGAACCATTTGAATGAAATTGGTTTGGATTCTCAACTGTCAGAGCTTGATAACAGTTCTCCTAGCCACAAATCTGGCAACTAAAACAAAATGGATCTTCCTTCCATCAGCAACACAGGAAACCCTGTTCATGGGTCTGTGTGAATGACCTCAATTAAGCCAGGCTGTGAAATGTAATATCTATGGAAAATAGGGTAAAGAGACATGTTTTCTATCCACTGCTTTATATTTAATCTTTGGGTCAAATTAGCTCCTCCAAAATGCTATGATTTTGGGCTCTGTCAGCTTAGGAACTCACCAAGAGATCTACTTGAAGCCCAATGTCATGGAGATTTGAATATTTCGATTTTAAGAACTGTTGTTTGAAAATAACATTAATGTCATTGAGAAAAACCCTGTGTGTGTTTTAGAACTCTAAGCTCTGTGAAACCAGGAACTCTTGTTTGTTTTTGTGCCCGAGAACTTTAGCATCTGGCCTGATGACAGTATTGAATAAATGGATAAATTTGTTGACAGCCACATTCTTTCTTCAGCTCATTATCTTTTATTTAAAGTTTCATATAAGAAATTTTACCTTTGAGAAATTGAGTGCTTTCTCTTTTTCTGATATAGATGTTAGGAAAATTAGCTTTTCCCTTCTCCTCTTCCTCCCTTTCCTCTCCCCATTCTCTTCCTCTGCCTCTCCTCCTTTTCTCCTCTTCCTCCCCTGTGATGCCTCAGCTGTTAGTTTGAAACCAAAAACATTTGTAACCAATTATAATGCACTTGTAGAAATTCTAATGGCTATTATTATTTTCATATTTTCCTCCTATTTTTTTTCCAAGGCCCTACTTAAGTCCATAGCTCTGGAATAAAATCAACATAATTTGTAGCCTAATCTCTCCACCTAGCTTCTCTTAGCCGGGTTCCTCATTTGTAAAATGGGCATACTCTCCCTCCCTCCCTTGACCATGGTGAAGATTAAATAATCAAAGAGCTATGCAATGGGCCTTGATCAATAAATCCTTGTTTCCATTTTTTCTTATTATCTCAAACCATTTTTTGAAAAGCAATAGGATTTACACATGTATTAAAATACCTAACTAGTGAGGGCTCTCAGATTGCATGGCACTGTACCAAATGCATGTTGTGTGTTTGGGAGATGGAAACGATGATGGAGGATGTGCTATCTACCTTCACGTACTTCCAGGCTTGCAGGGGAAAGAGTGAGGTGACTTTGTTTGCAGTGAAATGAGATACCCTGTTCCTTGAGACGGTGCTAGGAGGAATTGTGAATTTTTAAAAATTATTATTATGGTGGTTCAGAGAACATGAAGCAAACAAGGTTTCTTGGCTACAGTTTGGTGTTGTTACATATTTGTAGGTTTTTGCATCTCAGCAGTGGTTTGTCCTTCCACTTCCTGTATCTAACTTTTGCCACTTAGCAGGAGCTCCTGCCTCTGCCAGACTAGCACAAGAAACAGAAAACTCCTCTCTAGGCATGGACCATGGATGTGGTATGTGTGAATGGCTGAAAAGATGGAAGTGAGTTACCTCCTCTGTCCCAGGTAACAAATAGGTACTGGTCCGTGGAATACCTTTGTGGTAATCAATGAACAAATGGATACATAATATGTAAGGTGATGCTAAGGGAAGAAGCACTAATGGACTCTCATGAATTGGGAGGGAGACACGTACCAGTGTAGCCTAGGGACTCCCCAAGAAAGCTTTCTGTGACCGCTTATTCCTTGCTTATTATGCATTTGCACTATTGGCTATTTTTTTCAGGTATGAAAATATTTAAACTTGTAAGTTATGAGTGATATGTAACTTGCCTGCACTGTTGGACTTTCATATTATTACCATTTGGTTTTTGTGTTTCTCTCCTCCTGTAAATTGTGCGTTCCAGGAGGGCATGGTCTATGTTCTTTTTGAGTCCCAGAGATCAGTACAGGACCAGGGACATAGTAGGTGCTTAGTAAGTCTTTGATAAATGTAATCCCGCTCTCTTGGAGCTCACAGTCCAGAGGATGAAGTAAACTAGCTCCTTTTGGACAGTCTTTGGTGAAAAGCTATTTTTTCCTGTTTGTTTTTTAATTTTCCAATCTCTTGTAGGATGATACTTGGAAAAATAATTTTGAAAAAAAAATACAAAGCACAAGGCTTAACTTTTTACTATTAGATTCTATAAACATAAACTACCTCTGTCAAATTACTAAACAAGTTTCAAAGCATTTTTTTTCTTTTTCTCATTGCAGACTGGTAACAGTTTGCAGACTGGCAGCAATCCATGGACCACATGGACCACTGAAATACATACAAATACACAAATAATGTGTAGGTGTTGTTTAAATGCTATTGAGTGAAATAGAGCCCAGCAGTGGAAAAGAGAATGATGGAGTTGGAAGGTGGTGGTGCTACTTTTGAAGGAAGACAGAGAAGCTTCCTGATGATGTGAGGTTTGAACAGAGAATGGAATGAAGTAGGAGTGTGAGCTTTGCAGATACCAGAGGACAGTTTCAGGGAAAGGAAACCATATGAGCAAAGGCTCTGAGCCAAGATTCATGCTGTCTTCTATGACTGGGGGGCATGCAAAAGGTGGGTCAGATTACTATAGCCTATTAGATCATGAAAACTTCAGATTTTTTTCTTTTATTTAAAATTTGAACTGTGCAATATTGGTTTCTAGAGTAGAATTCAGTGCTTCTCCACTTACATACGACACGCAGTGCTCATCACAAGTGCTTTCTTTAATCTCCGTCACCCGTCTAGCCCATCTTCCACCCACCACCCTCCATCAACTCTCAGTTCTCTATCGTTGAAAGCCTCTTATGGTTTATTTCCCTCTCTCCTTTTTTTCTTTTCCCCTTTCCCATATGTTCATCTGTTTCCTTTCTTAAATTCCACATCTGAGTAAGATCATAGGGTATTTGTCTTTCTCTGACTTGTTTCACTTAGCATAATATACTCTAGCTCCATCCATATCCTTGCACATGACAAGATTTCATTTTTTGATGACTGACTAATATTCCATTGTGTGTGTGTGTGTGTGTGTATGTATATAAATCACATCTTCTTTATCCATTCATCAATTGATGGACATTGGGGCTCTCTCCATTGTTTGGCTATCGTTGATAATGCTACTATAAACGTTGGGGTGCATGCACCTCTTCAAATCTGTATTTTAATATCTTTTAGGTAAGTACCTTGTAATACAATTGCTGGTTTGTAGAGTAACTCTATCTTTAACTTTTTGAGGAATCTCCATACTGAAGAACATCAGATTTTATTCTAAGTCTTTGGAGGGTTTTGAGCGAAGGAGTGACATGAATTATAACCATGGCTGAATAACATACTAGCTGCTCATTGGGGAACAGATTACAGGAGGGAAAGTTAGAAGGCTTTTGTAAAAATCTATAGAACAAATGATGACGGCTTGGCTAGGGAGGAACAGTGGAAATGGCAAGAAGTGGCTGCAGTGTGAATTGACCTTGAAGGTTGTAACTGATGGATTGGACACAGAGTGTGAGGAAAAGGGAGTGTCAAGGCTGACTCCAAGAATGTTGGTCAGAGCAAATGGCCAATGGTGCTGCCATTTATGTCTTGTCTTCAGTGTGCTCTGTGACAGAAGCAATAGTTTGGAGAGCTTTCCATACCTACAAATTGGTTAATATTTCAGAAAAAAATATTTTCCTGCTTAAGGGAATAAATTCTCCACTGTGTTTCAATCCCAGCTACCCAGAATCATTTACCCTGTAGGAGTATCAGATAACTGAATAGCTGCTTTTAAATTTTACCTTTAAAAGACATATTACTGTATACAGAAATTATTTTCCTATAAACCATCTCCCTTGAGCTTTACAACAATCCTCCTGGGTAAGCAGAGCATTTCTTTCAATCCTCATTTTATTGATAGAGAAACTAAGGAAGCAGATGATGAGGCTAGTCAGTGGTGAACCTGGGTCTAGGTTCTAAGCTTTGTTCTTCTGTGTCCAGGGCTTTTTCCTCAACACCCACCGAAATGTTACTATACTTGTGGAGAGTCAATAGTCTTTAGGCCCAAACAGGATCTATAATATTGTTTCTTTGGGAAAACAGATTTCAATTTATAAGCACTTGAAATTTGTAAACAGTTGGATTCTAGCCTGATAGTTAAGTTAGAGACTGTCTCTGTTTCTCTGTGTTAGCACAGCACCTCGCTTTCCAAAAAAAAAAAAAAAAAGGGTCCTTTGTAAGGAACATGTTCATTTCTTTTTTTTTCTGGCCCACATCTCCCTATAGGAATCCCTTTTTCAATCACTGGCATCGCCAAAACTAGAAACATCTGTCATTTAAGACTATACCTTCTTTATCTCCAGCATCTCAGGAGTTACCAAATCCAGCCCATTCTACCTCTGAGAAGCCTCCAGCTGTCCCCTCCTCTGTGCCAGTGCCCTGGTTTCAGCACCCCCCCCCATCATCTCTACCTGCGAGACTGCAGTAGCCTTCTCACTGGCCTGTCTGCCACCTGGCTTCCTGCCTCTAATCTACTTTCCACAATCCAGCCAAAGGGCTTTCTAAATGCAAATCTAGTCCTATTAAAAACTGACCTTATTTAAAAGCCTCTAGTGCTTCCAATTGCTCTTGGGATAAGATCCAAGCTCTTTAGAACGGCATACCAGGACCTTCGGAATTTGCACATGGGATACAAAAAATGAAAAAATGCAGTCCCATCTTCTGAGTTCACGATTTGATTAGGGAGGCCGGTGCATACACAATTTTAATGCACTATGAAAAATGTTCTCATAGTTATGTGCAAATAAAAACAACTATAATGAAGTGTGATATTTGTAATACTTCTATTATCATGTAGGATGTAGCCCTGCAACAGAGTAGTTTGGCTTGTTAAGAGAGCATTCTCCAAAGTCATCTGTGTACTTAGTTTACTCACTCTGTGCAGCAAAATTTAACACATGTTGTCTGGCAGGTTCATATCAATGCAGACATAAGCTTACCTCACACAATCCTTAGATGGGTTCTTTCATTTGGGACTTTGAAAAAGTGCAAAAGGACTTGTTGAAAATGTCTTCTTGTGGAGAATTATGTCTATTTTACTACACAGTCCTACTCAAGTACAATTCTGAATACTATTTTGTGGGATTCTAATGTTCATCTCCAGTTCTCCTTCATGAAGACTCTAAACCAGTGGGACAAAAACAAAAACCCAAACCAAAAAAACAACAACAACAACAACAAACAAACAAAAAACAAAACCGTGTCTTTAATGTTTGCATTGTTCTAGTTCTGCTTTTCCTCTCCTGTATGTCATTCTGGACTGAGATGCCCCGCCTTCATTTCAGGGTTCTTACCTAAATATTTTCATAGTTCTTAGGTTTTGCTTATGCATTTGTTTAAAGGAAGTTGTTGTTTTTCAACATCAATTTGTTTTTGTGTTTCTGTTCTTCGTATCTTACAAAGCCCTTACTCAGTGTCTCTGTGAATGATCGCAGGGCTGTGATACTGGATTGTGTACTTTAAATCACTATAGATGAGAAAGTAAATTCCTGTTCAGACTATGAGCTGAAAAAGGCATCCCCATGTGCAGTACACCTGGCACTACCTGAGTGACCTCATTACATTTCTGCAGGATAGCGGTAGCTCAGGGGAATTAATCCTTAATCCAGCATCTCCTACTGTCCTCTCCTTAAAACATGTATGCTGAGAAACACCCAGTGAAAAAGAAGGCGTATACTTGAATAACCCTGGAAAACTCTGCACATTATATCTGATCTAAGGTGCATAGAACATTTTAGTGGTATTAATAAATGAAGCAGTAAAGAAACACTGTTAACTCAGTGTTTACCAAACTTACTTGACCACACACCTCTTTCCATGTTGCACCCATCATTAGAAAAAATGATGGCGTCCTCACTTTGAGTTAAATGCCAATAGCATTTGTCACTTACAATTTATTTTTTCAACATTTTATTATTAAGGTTTTTGAAGTGACGAAAGAATTGAAAGCAATGTACAGCAAAAGCAAATATCCACAGTGTCTAGATTCTACAGTGAACCTTTGGCTACACTTGCTTTATCCGTTATTTGTTTCTCTCTTCCCACTAGACTGGAGTGCCTCAATGATTATTAATCTAATTTATCTTTATTTCATTGGAACTTAGCAGCGTATCAGGCACCTATAGGTAACCAATAGATATTTGACCCATGAATGAATAAATACATTTTTTTTTATTCCCTCAGATATCTTCCTAGCACATCCCAGAGACTGAGCTTCAAGGGACGTGAAAGACCAGAGTGTCCCATGGACTTTCTAAGTCTGAACAAACATTCACTTAAGAGAAGACACAGATCCTGAGATAGGTCTTCTCTTAAGCCAAGTGGAAGCCTGTAACTTGCCCACTGTGAGCCGACAAGTGGCCCAGCGTCTCAGACCCAGCTCATCCCTGTACGTACAGTTCATTTTGAGAGGAGGCAGCTTTTGCCGAGCCAATGAGCTCGGATGAATGAACTCAGAGCTGGTCTGTCAAGTCTCGTCCACATGTTGGATTCTCCTCCCTTTGCAGGTTTCTTGCTTTCGTGAGATCTTGGTGTCTTCTTAATTTCCAAAGACGTTTAATTTCCACTCTGATTTTATCTGCCCTCATCTTTCATTCCTGGAAACCTGATCCTTGGTTTGTCTGATGATCCACCTTCTTCGTTTGTAACTGCAGATGGAGGACAGTTATTTAATAGGCCTTTTGTCCTTTTATCCCCTAGTGTCTGATTACCTACCACAGGTCCTAGGAAAGCAACTGCCCTTGTCCTTTTATTTCTTTTCTTTTCTTGTACGAGCAAAACCAACACCAACAAAATCTTTATTTTCCTCAATTTTTAAATTTGCTTCACTTTCTCTTCCAATGAACCACATTCTAACTTTTCTAAGATTCTTTATCCTGACACTTGTTCTTCTCTCCTTTTTTTCCCTGTTCTGTTCTTTTCCCATCCCTTTTGATTTTCTTTTTCTGATAGAAAAGAAGTCAATACTGTATACATGTAGAAGACACAGGCTTGAGGGTTATAACCAAATCAATAAAGTATACTGAATGAGCCTTCAGTGGTTAGGCTAAGGCCTCCCATTTATTTTTTCAAACATAGTTTCTAGTGCCCAATTTCCAAATGTGGCCGAGGTTACCTAAAGCCTGTATTTGCCGCCTCAGTTCCTCTATTTGGATACTGTTTCTGGTTCATTCTGTTGTACTCTTGTCAAAATACGACTCTCGCTTCAAAATTCCATTACAGATCCTCCCTTCAGTATGAATTCTTCCTTGATTTTTCCTTCAGTATACAAACTCATCTCTTTCTCTTTGAATATCCTTAATACTTAGTTTCTGACCTCTCATTTGACATATACTCAATCTCAGGTCTAAAAATGATGTAAGTGGATTTTATCCTATAAAAGTTTTAAAAAACATAGTAATTCTTTACTTTAAAAAGTAGAGTACATATGCTCAGTGATATACAATTCAAATATAGAAAGAATAAATATTGAAATTAAGTCTGTCCTACTCCAGGTACATTGACAAGGGTTTCCATTCTCTTTTCTATCTTTCTGGATATTTTCTGTGTTTTTTTAAAAATACGTGCAGTAACTATCATATGCACTATTCTGTACTTTGCCTTTTAAACTTAACAGTTTATATATTAAAGCTCATTCTTTATCTATTGTGGCACCTCCTTCTTTTTAATGACCTCATAGTGGATATTTAGAATGTTTCCAGTGTGTTTCAGTGAACACTATACTTTAGGATAAACTCTGGGAGGGGAATTGCAAGATCAAATCATATGTATATATTTTTTTCACTTCATTGGTTTGTTTTATTGACGTAAAGTTTGTATATAGTGAAATACAAATACATTAAGTGTACAACTTGATAAATTCTGATAAATGTATGTACCCATGTTACTCACCACTCTAATCAAGATATTGAACATTTCCATCACCTCAAAGTTCCTTTTTTTTTTTAATTTTTATTTATTTATGATAGTCACACACAGAGAGAGAGAGAGAGGCAGAGACGCAGGCAGAAGGAGAAGCAGGCTCCATGCACCGGGAGCCCGACGTGGGATTCGATCCCGGGTCTCCAGGATCGGGCCCTGGGCCAAAGGCAGGCGCTAAACCGCTGCGCCACCCAGGGATCCCTCAAAGTTCCTTTTTAAGTCAATTTTTATGCCTCTAGTAGTCAAACACGGTCTTATTTCTAACCACAGATGAGTTCTGCATATTCTTGAACTTCATATAAGTAGAGTCATACAGTATGCACACTTCTGCTTACTGGGTAGTATTCAATTTTATGAATATATCACAACTGTACTCATTCTCTTATTGATGGACATTTCAGTCATTTATAGTTTGAGAATATTATGAATAAAGCTGCTAAGAGCATTCTTGTAAAATTTTTTAGGAGGTATGTGTTTTCATTTCTCTTGAGTAAACATGTAGAGTAGAACTTCTAGGTCATAGGCTAGATGTATTTTAACTTTGTTATAAACTGCCAAAAAGTTTCTACATTCCCACCAGCAACATAGTAGAGTTCAGCTTTTTCATGTTTTCACCAATATTTGGTGTTGTCATTTTAAATATTATTTACTTGAATGAATATGAAATGGTATCTCACAGTGGTTTGTAAATTGCATTTCCTTGATAGCTAATGGCGTTGAGTACATTTTTGATGTGCTTGTTGGCACATATATTTCTATTTTTGTGAACTGTCCAGGATTTTTTGCCATTTAAAGAATTGGGAAAATTTATCATTTTGCTATTGATTTGTGTGCTTAAAAATATAATCTAGGTACAAGTGTCTTGTCAGATATATGTTTTGTGAATATTTCTCCCAGTCTGTGGCTTGTCTTTTTCTTAGCAATGTTTTTGGAAGAGCAGGTGATTTTATTTTTGTGAAATTTAGTCTATCAATATTTTTTCTTTTGTGATTATAACAGGTTCTGTTCTTACTAAGAAATGTTTTCATACCCCAAGTGTGCAATAATATTATTCCATGTTTTCTTCTAGATATCTTAGAGTTTGGCTTTCATTTAGGTCTGTGATCCATCTCAAATTGTATATGTTGTAAAACAGGTTTGAAGTGCTTCTTACACTCATATCTTCCTGTGCTTTCCTTAATCCCCATCACCTTTTTCACTCAGGCTCCCACCTGCCTCCCCTCTGGCAACCATCAGTTCTCTGTAAGTTCTGATGTAAACATCAGTTCTCAGTTAAGAGTCTGTTTCTTGGTTTGCCTCTCACTTTCTATTTCTCCCCTATGATTGTTCTGTTTCCTAAATTTCTTTTTTTCCCTAAATTTCAAATATGCATGATATCAATTTGTCAATAGAATACTACTATGCCATCAAAAAGAATGAAATCTTGCCATTTGAAATGATGTAGATGGAGCTAGAGAGTATTATTGAAAGTGAAATATCCCCCCCCCCACCAAAAATATCTTTTTATAGTTGTTCCAGCATCATTTGTTGAAAAGCCATTCTTTCCTCATTGAAATGTGTTCGCATCATTGTTGAAATCAATTGTCCATTTATAAGTGGATTTATATCTGGGTACTCTGTTCCACTTCTTTTTATGCCAGTACTACATTGTCTTGATTGTAATTCCTCAACTTAATTCTTTATCTTCAAAGATGTCTTGTTTAGTCTAGCTTTGTCTTTGCTTTTCCACATAAATTTTGGAATGAAAAGGAACCCTGTTGCATTAAACTTATAGATCAATTTAGGAAGGAGTAGTATCTTACAATATTCAGTTTTTTTTTTTTTATCCATTGACATGGTAAATCTATTCATTTATTTGGTCTTCTTTAATTTCCCTCAGCAATGTTGAGTGGTTTTCAGTTTAGAAATTTCCCCCCAGTATTGGTTTTTAAATTATATGTTCTAAATATATATTTAAATTGTCTGTGTGTAAAATACCTATCAACAAAATAGTTTCCCTATTTTCCCATCCCCTGAAAAATATAGATTTTTAGAAGGGATTCGGTTTTTGCTAGGTGAATGCTAACTCATTTTAGTTTTTGCATTTTTTTTATTGTGAATTTGAACATCTTTTCATATGTCTAAAGTTTTATACTTCCTTTAGTGTGAGCATGTTCATGTTCTTCAACAACTTTAATATAGGCTGCAGGTCACTTTCTTCTTGATTTTCAGAAGCTCTCTTTATATGCACAAAAATATAGCCTTTGTATGTGTTATTTATTCTCCCAACTTTTAATCTTAACTTTAATTTTTATTTGCTATACATAAACATTTGAAAGATATAGCAATCTTTAAAGATTCTTGGGTTTTGATTACACTGAGAATATCTCTAAGATTATTTAAAAAAAATAAATAAATAAAAAGATTATTTTTAAAATTCTGTGTTTTCTTTGTGGAATTTCATGGCTTCAGTTTTTAGAATTAAGCCTTTATCCATTTGTAATTTCTTTTTGGCAGGGATCTTGTAAAATATTTATGTGGACAGATCTTTACTTTCTCTAGAAGGTACTCATTTATTGAATTAATCTATCATATCTCAACACGACCATATCATATGCTAAATTCCTATGTGCATTTTTTCTTTTTCTTAACTCTCTATTCATGCACAAGTACTACACCAATTAAATTATACTGGTATAAAATATGTTCTAATACCTTTTGGAGTAGGTCTCCCACATTACTTTTGCTTTTCAGAATTCTTTTTGTTATAGTGTGCATACTTATTCTCCCACATGTAATTTAGAATTTGTCTCATTCTAAAAATAAAAATTCTATTGGTATTTTATTAAGTTCGAATCAAATGGTGGGTGCCTGAGTGGCTCAGTTGGTTAAATGGCTGACTCTTGATTTGTCTTGGGTCATGGTTTCTGGGATGGAGCCCTGCATCAAGCTCAGCAGGGAGTCTGCTTGAGGATTCTCTCTCTCCCTCTGCCCCTCCCCGCACTTGTACACTTGCTTGCTCTCTCTCTCTCTCAAATAAATCTTTTTAAAAAGCTTTTCTAAAAAAAGATGAGGTCAACTTTATAGATGTTTAGAAAAAAATGGACATCATCACAATATTGTGTCTTCCTATTTAAGAATGAAGTATTCCTTTCATTTATTACAGCCTTCTTCTGAATTCTTCAACGTGTTTTAAAGTTACCTAAGTTTTGGGCATATCTTGTTAGGTTTATTTCTATGTATTTTTTGTCTGTGGTTATTTTCTGCTATTGTAAACAGGATCTTCTTTTATAACATGATAATAATTTTGTGTTTATACAATTGATAGCATTCTGTAATCCTTGCCTTATTTTGTCTTTGATAGGAGTCCTTTAGTGTTTTACTTGTAAATTTGATGGTTGCTCTCTTCTCCTACCCTCTCTTGCTCTCTCTTGCCCTTTCCCACTCTCTTACTTCCTCTACTTCCCTCTCCCTTTCTCTCTCTCCCCCTTTGTTTGCACACACATATCATGTCTTATAAGTATGAACTGATTTATATTTTAGTAAAAATTATAAAAATTAAGAATAGATGTTGAATTTGATTAGATATTTGAGATATATTTGAGTATTTGAGATATATATTTTTTCTAAAGGTTTAGTGGAACTCAACATGAGAGACCTAACCTGACCCACTCTGGGGGAAAGGGGTGATTAGTTCTTTGACAACTTTGTGTCTCCTGTGACAATTTATTTGCTTTTATTTTCTTATTTGTAATTTTTATTTTCCTGGAAAGTCATCCATTTCATTCAGGTTTTCAAGTTAATATGTATAGTCAAGCAAAATAGTCTTTCATAATCTTTTAAATTCTATATGCAGTCAGTTCTCCACTCTCATTTCCCATTTATATACTTGTGCTCCTCTACTTTGTTTTTAAAAACTAAAATAATTAATGGTTTATCTTTCTTAATGACCTTATTAATATATAATTAGTACACCATACAGTCTACTCATTTAAAGACAGTCAAATAGTTTTTAGTGTATTCAGAAAGTTGTGCAACCATCACCACAATTTTAGAACATTTCATCATCTCAAAAAGAAACCACGTATTCATTATTTCCCATTTCTCCCCAACTTCCCCCACTTCCTGGCCCTAGGTAACTACCAATTTACTCCCTGTCTATAAATTTGCTCATTCTTGACATTTCAGGTAAATGGAATGTAGTATATGATCTTTTGTGATTGGCTTCTTTCATCTAGCATCATATTTTCAACTTTTATCCATCTTGTACCATGCATCAGTACATCATTCTCATTGCCAAATAATATTCATTTTATGGATATACCACATTATTTATCTGTTCTTCAGCTGATGGATGTTTGAGTTATTTCCACAAGTGCTGTTATGAATGATGCTACTTTGAACATTTGTGTATAAGTCTTTCATGGGCATATGTTTTCATTTCTCTTGGTAGGAGTAGAATTGCTCAATCATATGTAACTCTATGTTTAACATCCTAAGAAATTGATAAACTGCTTTCCAAAGTAGCTGTGCCATTTTAAATTCTTATAAGCAACATATGAGGATCTTAATTTCTCCATATACTTGCCAACATTTGCTTGTGTCTCTTTTTTATTATAGCCATTCTAGTGAGTGTGAAGTGATCTCTCATTTTGGTTCTATTTTTTTTTTTTTTTAAGATTTGATTTACTTATTGAGAGACACAGAGTCAGAGACATAGGTAGAGGGAAAAGCAGGCTCCCTGCAGAGAGCCTGATGTGGGACTCTATCCCAGGATCCTGGGATCATGACCTGAGCCAAAGGCAGATGCTCAACTACTGAGCCACCCAGGTTCCAGGTTCCCCTGTGGTTCTAAATTGTATTTCCCTATAATGGCTTGTGATTCTAAGCACTTTTTTTTTAGTGTTTTACTAACTATTTGTATATATTCTTCAGAGAAATGTCTCTTCAGGTCCTTTGTCCATTTTTATTTGGGTTATCTGTTACTAAGCTTTAAGATTATTATATATGAATATATATGTAAGTGTATTATTAAGTTATAAGATTATATATATGCATAAGTAATTGACACATAGCATCTTCTCTGTATATGGTGTGTAGTTGTATTTTATTGTGTTTTAGTTTTTTTCTACTTATTTCTGACTTTATCTCTTTTATATAATAGCTTTAATAGTTTAATCATAATTTTGCAATAAAATCTTGTAGCATGGATTCTTTTTAATTGATTCTCCTTAAAAATCTTTTTTTGTTCAAATCTGTTTTTCTAAATAATTATTTAGGTTTATATTCTAAGTTTTATTTATTATCTTTATTATTATAACCTTGTATAATTAATTCCTCATTTCTTAAAGACAGTATGTATTAAGCAATGATGAAAGCCACATTCTTAATTTTCTCCTACCTTTATTCATTTTTCATTTTTCTGGTTCTTCTGGTGTTTAAAAATATATACATATATTTATATATAAATGTAATATATTTATATATATATGTATATATTTATATGATATTTATATCACTTATACATTGTAATACTTTCCAACATTTGTATTTTACACTTATCATTACCAGAATTATTTTAGACTTAGGTTTGTGGCTACCTGAATCCAATAATCACTGCCAGACTTTCTGTAATAGTTTTAAATTCATTTCTTAAATTGCATAGGTTTTTCCTCTCTGTATAGTTTATATTCTTTGGGTCTTACAAGTTCAAAATGTTTTTCTCTTGTCTTTATACCTGAATTTTTCAAATTTTTCCTCTAGGGTTTTTAAACATAGTGTTACTGGATTCTGTTCTTAAAAATTGTGCTTGGGAAACTTGAGATTAGCTTGGTATGTCTTATTCCTTTTTTTTTTTTTTTTTTTTAAAGTACTTTACTCCCAACATGTGGCTTAAACTCATGACCCTGAGATTAAGAGTCACATGCTCTACCAACTGAGCCAACCATGCCCCCTTTGTATGTTTTAGTCTTATAGTTAATATTTTTGTTTGAATGACCAGAAGTTTTTTGTTTTGAAATGTGATAACATTATTGAGATATGTTTGTAGTTAGTGGTACTGTAATATATTCATTTTCTCAGACAGATTGGACTATCTTAATTTGGATTCAAATATTTTCTTTCTGGAAATTTTATTTATATATTTATATCTTGATTTTGTGTGTGTGTGTTTTGTTCTCTTTAGGAACACTGATCATATGTATAAAAGATCTCCAGTTTATTTTTCATTAATATAATTTTTCTCCAAGCTATTTTAATGAATTCTTTCTATTTATTTTGATTACTTTTTGCAATCTCACCCAACTTTACTATGTTTACATAAGATTTAATTCATTTTTGTGTACTGTTTATAATATGGTCTTTATTTAATTACTTTTCCTTTCCTTCTTTTCTTAGGCCTAACCTCTTATACTTCACTTTCTTCTATCATTTCACCACATAGTCCCTAAGCTCTTGTATCTCTACTTTGGATTCTTTGATTTTTTTTTAATGTTCTTTGATTTGTAACAATAAGTTTTGTCATGATTTTTCTCTGCCTCTTTTATACATGCATTTTTTTTGTGAGAAAGAAAACAACTTTTTCCATTTCTTCCTTTTTTTTTTCTTAAAGAATCTTTGGTTCTTTTTGAATCTAGCTTGAGTGAAATAAATTATTGGGTTCTTGGATTGCATGCATAGGAAGTTTATGAGAAAGGAACCAACTTATATTGCAGATGAATAGGAGTCTCCTCCTTTCACAGTGAAATAAAAGTCTCTCTATTTCTCCCTTTTTTTTCTCTCCTCCCTGTGTGTGTGTGTATGTGTATGTATGTGCCTGTGTGGATGTATGTGTGTGTGATGGTTTTTTAAAAGAGTTTAGACATTTTTATTTTCTCAGTGTTTGACTTTTTCTTTCACTACAATTCATCAATAGACTGTTTCTTGTAAATATGGAATGTCTTCCTATTTCATTGCTTATCTCTTGCTACTTTTCATTGCCTGGGCCTCTCAGTCTATTTTTTTTTCCAAAGATGTGATTATTGTTTTTTGCTTTTTTTAGTGCACCATCTGTTTTGGTGATTGTACTCCCCTGATATGTTTAAGATTTGCTCCTGCAAGCTTCTTTTCTTGAGCTAATCCCACATCTTGACATCTTTTAATCATATACAGTGGTTTGGGATTATAGATTTTCTAAATTTTGCCAAAAAAAAAAGACTATGAATTCTTTTGTTTATGTTTCTTATTACTTTGGGAGTGATAGCTGAAAGAAGAAGATATCTTAACACTAGAAGTCTCTTTATTACGTTGATTTTAATGTGTTAATCTTTAAATAGATGTGAAGAATAGAGAGTAATTGAGACATTAAGAGGAAGCAAATGTTAAAAATAATTACATTAATAAAAAGATTAAAAGAACAAAAGACGGTATCAGCATGTTGGACCCATCTATTGGTCTATTTTGAAACTGATAGAAAAGTTTAGAAAATATGAATATAGGACCCAACATTGGAACACTTGAACTTAATTTATGCCTCTGTTAATTATTATTTTCATTATCTTGGACAAGTGCCTTAGCCAGTCTAAATCTCAGTTTCCTAATGTGTAAAATAGGGAAAGTAATGTATTTTTTGCAGTCACTTATCACCTAGAACATATTCAATAAATAGCGGCTGTTTTAAATATAGCTTATATTCATTCCGAGTGCTTTAGCCCCCCTCCTTTTTAAAGTTATAGCTTTTTAAAGATTGAAGACGTCAAGAAAGCTGAACCTGAAAATGTGAAGACATGTGCTCATGTTTTAAGAGGATTATATCCCGGTAAATCTTTGGTTTTCATAATAGACTGAATCCCTAAAAGTTCTCCGTGCTTGCAACATTTGACTGTTCCTTTAAACATTAAACTCCAAACTTCCAACCCATTTTGCAATATAATTGTAATAGTGTTATTACCAATTATGTTTGTCTTTAAATTCTTTGTGTGCAAAATGTAAAATAATCTTTTTTTTCTAACTAGACAGTTCTTTCTGTTATAAAAGAAGCCCTTTATCTAACTGTCTTCTATGTTTATAAGAGAAATACATTTCACTGGTAACAACTAATATTAACACGGTGCTTTTCAGTTTGCATATATTCTCATTTGACCTCATTTAATTATGGAAATTTGGGCCATGAGATAATGGATGTTTGACAGAAACAACTTATTCAGACATATAGACCGCTCAAAAAATCTGGATTTAAATTCTTCAGGGGTTCTATTCTAGAAACCAAAATTAATGAAATCCAGGTTTTCTGACTAAGATGGATAGACATCTTAATGGAAAGATACCCAATTTTGACGTGTATCATATGGCCTAATGTTACTTCATGATAACAATATCAAGTTAGATGGTTTCTAAAAGATCCACCATAGAGTAGAAGAATTTAAATAAATGTAACAGCTTTTATTTGACAGCTGGCAAGTCTTAACCTTACTGAGCATCTATTTTCTCATGTTTTTAAAAAGGATAATAATTATTAACTCTGTTCATTGTAACAAGCATTTTTTGAAAGCCTCCAATGGACAGAAGATGGGATTAAAATATTTTATAATCTGAAAATCAAACGAACTTTGTGTGAAAATATTTTGTATGCTGTAAAAAGTATATGTAAGTCTCAATGACATACTTACCTGCTAAGCTATTGGTTAACAAGGAAAATACTTTATTGCTCTTCTTGGATAAAATCTCATGCATTTTTATAACAAATGTGCTTTTCAGAGTATCTGTGAAAGTATTGGCTGGCATGCTGTTCTCAATCAGTACACAAGTTTTTCTACTTACCCAATTTTCTATCCATTTGCAAGTAGTTCTGAGCACAGGGCCTCATTGACTCTACAGGTCTGTTCATAACTTGATCCTCAAGGATATTGCTTCTAAGAATGACTCTGCGTAAATGGCATGAAGGACATAGTTATTTGAAGTTATCCTGGCAATAGACATTCAGAGACATGGCCAAGTGCTTTCAGAATGAGCCAACCAGTTTCTTCTTCCTTCAGGTACAATTTTGACTCTATGGAGAGATTTTTGACTACATTTGCTTGCTCTATGTTGTTACTTAAGAATAGTGATTTGGAACACTTTTGTGATCTAACCTAGGAGTTTCCAAATAGAAGGCTCTGTTAAGAGCTATTTGTACTTTATCACAGTCTTCTCCACTCTGAATGACACTGTATGTGTGTGTAATGTACAGTTGTATCAGTGTCTCACACTTTTGAGTTGGAATCAGTTCTGGTGCTGATTAACTTCAATCTCTTTTAAGCCATTGTTTATACATCTATAAAATGGGTCTACTTCCTAATTTTCAGGGCCGTGGTAAGGATTAGAACTCATGTATATAAAATGCCTAGCAGATGATATACCAGGCACAGGGTAATGTTAATTCCC
This sequence comes from Canis lupus baileyi, assembly GCF_048164855.1. Classification (NCBI taxonomy): domain Eukaryota; kingdom Metazoa; phylum Chordata; class Mammalia; order Carnivora; family Canidae; genus Canis; species Canis lupus. Next base: position 63,720,094 of record NC_132847.1, read on the forward strand.
TTTTCCTGAATTCTGAGGTAGTAAATAGAACACATATTTGGAATCAGAATAAGGCTCAAATCCTGGCTCTGCAGCTATAAGCTTTATGACCTATGAGGAGTTACTGAATCTCCTGGGGTTTCTGTTTTCACATTGTGAAATAATAACATCATTCTCTGCCTTGAGTGCTGTTACTAGGATCAAATGAGATAATGTAGTTAGTAAAAATGTATTTTGCTATAAGAAATAGAGAGTTGTTAGTATTGATTATTAAGTAATACTTATTTAGTATTAAGTAATACTTATTTACTTATTTAGTGACAGAGTAGAAGGAGCACCGGATTTGTTGTCAGAAAGTCCTGGCTTCTTCCTTGCTCTGTGGCATGTTACCCAATCATCTCTTGGTACTTCAGTTTTCTGAATGGTGGACAGAATTAAAATTACTTACTTCATAGGATTGTTCTAAAAATTAAATGAGATTGCATATGAGAAAGCACCCAGAACGAGTTTGGCACACAGTAGGTTTTCAAGAAATGTTGGCTGATTTTAGTTGCATGCGTACAGAGGGATTTAGGTCTTCTAATGGAATTTGAGAGGCACATTTAAACACACAGTATTTACAAGTCTTTCCTGTTTTCTCTATTTCCCATACAATTGGCCACATGAAACTACTTCCATGTGCTAGAAGTTGGTCTTCACATTTCTTTTTGTAGGGTTAAAAACATCTGCAGGAAAAGAGTAGAAGCTAGTTTGCATATAAATACAGGGCACATCATGTATAAATGTTTTAATGCCATCTCCTTGGAGACACCTATAAACAATGTTCTAAGCCCATGACCTTATTCCTGAAATTGAGTGAGGTATTTTGCACACAACATTTGGATTAGTATGAATTCAATTTTGATTTATATATTTTTGGTGTCTAAGATATGACAAGATGCTAATGTAGCTTAAAACATTAAAACATCTTAGATTAAGTCTCAGTATATTTTCAATCTCAGCTCTTTTGTGACCCTCAAATTCACAAGGCCAGAAAGTAGTTTCCAATGATATTCCTACTTTATAATTTTTAGACCTACATAATAAGCTGTTGGAGGTAAACTTCTATAGAAATAAGTGGGAGTTTTCACTATACTCTGAGTCTAGACTCTAGACTCCTGGGGACCTATATCAAAATACAGATAAGTGGTTCCATAATTTTGTAGTTCCCACTATTGCAGAGATTCTGCTTCAGAGTCTGGAATGGGGCCCAATAATCTTTATTTTAACAAAGGTCCCAAGTGATTTCAATGAGGGTGTTGTGCAGGACTTATTTTGAGATACTTTGGTCTATACCCATACCTCCAACCTGAGAGTACCACTAGTAAAAAGACAAGGCACATGAGTAGTTTTCAATATTGAAAATACCCAGTGGAGCCTATGCTAAACCTATGGAGTCCAGTAAAATGACAAGTTCTATGCTTTTCTTTGCATTTGTGGATCTCTGTCCATTAAATTCATGGTAAACTAATTTTCTGGGGCCATTCCAAGTCCTGGAGCAGCTCTAGGCCATTTGGCATAAAGAGAGATTTCCAGATTTAATAACCAGATGCCTTAAAAAGCAATTCAGGGGGCACCTGGGTGGCTCAGCCAGTTGAGTGTCTGCCTTCAGCTTGGGTCATGGTTTCAGGGCCCTGGGATCAAGCCCTGCATTGGGCTTCCTGCTCAGTGAGGAATCTGCTCCTCTCTCTCCTTCTGCTGCTTTCTCAGCTCTTGTGTGTTCTTGCTCTCTCTCTCCCTCTCAAATAAATAAATAAAATATTTTTTTTAAAAAAAAGCAACTCAGTTTCCACATCTGATGTCAATGTGGCGGATACTACAGATTAGTTTACTCGACAGCTACTTCCACTACCTTTCTTTTTCTCATACTTTTCTGTACTATAGGGGCTGGAAAGCCAAAAGCTACATTCTGACATTACTGTGCAGTTAAGATTTTTATAGGTTACCTAGATTCTACTAAGCTGACACAATTATAAGAGATTTGGAGACCATGCATGAAACCAAATTTTATCACAGAAGCACTTGTTTCTCATAGGGCATCTATGCTGGAAATTCTATTTTCCAGTCCCTTTTGGCAGCAGCAATGGGACATCTGCTGAAGTCCAGTAGTGTGGTTGGACATTTCTCCTGAAAATATAATTCCAAGGGGCGTAGCATTCAGTTTTATTGCCCTGACTATCCAATACGTTCTGTGAACTATTTACTGCCCTCCAATATAGATCTCTTTCCTTAAGCCAGATATAATGGTTTTTGTTGTCTGCAACTAAGCTGCCTTTAGGGTAGCTGGCTTGAAGCATATAATGAGTTTAAGCTAAAACATTTCTTTCACCTATCCACACAGACTAGTCTTCTCTGCCCTTTCTTGGTACAGGCCACCAACCTGTAGGTCACTCTGGAGTCCATAGTTCACTTCTTTTGATGTATGGCACGATCCCATCCCAGGCATGCTGATATCTTACTTTACTGGTCTGAATTTGGATATAAAAGATTGCTGACTTTCCCGAGTATTTGTTAAGGTATAGTTTATACTTTTCTAGGAATTTTTTTCCTGTATACTTTTTGTTTAAGAAGGATGATTCTCTTCTATCATTTTCCCCAATTCATCCCTGGGAAATGAACCCATATAAAACTGAGATAATTTTAGAATCATGGATATGCAATGGCTTCCAAAATCAACTGGAACAATAATCAATAGTAATAATGCAATACCAGTAGCTGTAATATCTTGAGTAATTACCAATCTCCAAGCAACATGCTAGAGTTTTGCAGAAAGCATCTCATTTAATAATTGGTAAAGTCTCAGATGGTCTCATGGCCTCTAATCAGTTTTGTTTTTGCTGCACATATCTGTTGCTACCAGAAACCTTAAGTCGTGAAAACATAATTCTGTATTATCCATAAATGTTATTCTCTAATTTCTGTTTCTTCTTCTCATAGACACTGTGTGAATATACTTCAGGGAGTTAAAAAAAAAAGTAAGCAACAGTGTTATTTGAATATAATTGGCAGGCAGCCTGCCCAAACATGCCCTGACAAAGCAATGTTCTTTAAGTGTCTGTCTTCCTTGGGAGTCCATCTTAGTTGCTTTTGTTGGTTGGCATCTATCAATGCAGCCTGCAAAGAAAATTGTCACTGCTATGGTCCAGGACGGATTGATGATTTTATTGTATAGTGCCTGATAGGTAGTAGGTAGTCAACATGAATAAGCTATCCTGGTTCCACTGGGTATAGGGACATAAGGTTGACTGTAGGCCACTACAGGACACTGTGTGCCCTCAGCTGTGGTTGCCCCAAGTAGGTCTGCTCTGGGATGTCAATTCTTTCTGTGAGGCATTTATTTCTATTTGCAGGAACTTTTCACTCTCTGTGTCTGTTACTGCTCAAAGGTCACCTAAAATGTAGAGCTTTTATTAGCTGCAGTGAAAGGATGTACTTTCCCCTGAATGCTCTCTGCCAAGTGCCTTTCCCATTCTCTTATTAGCAAAGGAATGGATTATTTCTTCACTTGCCTAGTCTGTGAATCACTCTCTCTCTCTCTCTCCTTCCCCTCTAATTCCCCTCTTTCTTTTAGTCTCCCTCCCCCTCTCTCCTCAAACTTAATTGTCCTCCTGTGTTCTACCTTTTCCCTGGGGGGAATGATGGAAGGATCTTTTATCCTACTTTTTTTTTTTTTCAGGTAGAGGGTTCACCAATTTTACAGAGGGATATAAACGCGAAGGATTTCCCCTATTGCTGAAATCATGGTTGTTATCCTTCTTCTGCATGGTACTATTAAATTATTCTGTGGTGTGTGTGAGAGATTGTGTTTAGCTACTACCTTCCTTGTCACACAGATGACATGGGCAGGGAATAATTGTGATAATACAAACAAGTGGAGGCAATGGAACAAGACATATATTTGGCTTCTGCCCTGTAAGCCTGAGAGTCCAGGTGAAAAGAGGTAGATTTATGGCTGACGCTAAGCTCTCATGATAAGACTTTTTCGACTTCTAGCTGGTTCTTTATTCATGGCCCCAAAACAGGAGAAGTGAATATATATTTGAGAATTTTAAAACTTCCCAAGCTGTAATTCACATTTATTTGCATTTCTTTTCAGAAGAGGAGATGGAGCATGGGAGAACATTCTGTTGATGAGGATCAAACTCACAAAACAGGATGGGTTCACATAATTCCTAGAGTTATACCAGTATTACCAGTTATTAATATGGAATGTTACTGGTACCAGCTTGCCAATGGGCCTTGGAAGCTTCTGGGCTGCATTCAGCTGGCATTGGCTAATTACCTGCACAGCCATTCTTACTGTCAGGATCATTTTATACAATATTTAACAAAAGAAAAAAAGAAGGATGCAAAGGAAAAATAAATCCTGATTTTTTTTTTTTTTAAATCATGGTTTCTTTTTCTAACCTCTCCTAAGCAATGGATGTTATACTTGGAATCCTACCTGGGTTCCAACAAATTACCTATATCAATGATTTCTCCAAACATGTCTATCAAAGAAAAAAATTTAAAACCCATAAAAGTGGGAGTGGTTGCATGATGTTCAAGGACACAATTCAAGGTCCAATTGAAAGGCTGAAAACTAAGGTAAGGTACAAGATAGCTGGACATTACATCCCTCAGTTAAGTGAAAAAGTCAATTATCTAAGTTCAGAATGATGCAAGCATTACTTCATTGTTGTTCGTGTGAGAAATACCCAGGAGGATTGAGTTGACTGTAAGGTCATTATGAATCAGTTGTCTGATGTGGCACTAGATTTCTAAACTTGAAGTTAAAAGTCCTATCATCTTTGAGTTATTGCCAATACCTAGCATCGTTCTGGGAAAGTATCAGTAATAAATACATGTTTGTGGAATGTGACTGTTATGGGTGATCTTAGAGATATAGAGCAAGAACTCTATGAGAGAAACATTAGGATAAAAGAGATAAAAAGAATGTGACAAGGATGCAGATGTATGCAGAAACCATATTACAAAAGAAGCAAAAAAAAAAATGGAGGGTTGCTTTTCTTGGCAAAGTAAAGATTTAGTAAGGGGAAGCTACATGGCAATTGTATTTAATTTTTTAAGAAAATAAGTTTGTCTATTTTGTCTCCAGAGAATAAATCATTTTCAGTTGCAAACAAGAGAGAGTCAATTTTACCTAAGTACGAGGAAGAGTTTTAAACTGTGTATGGCTTGGGAACCCTGGGTGGCGCAGCGGTTTGACGCCTGCCTTTGGCCCAGGGCGCGATCCTGGAGACCCGGGATGGAATCCCACGTCGGACTCCTGGTGCATGGAGCCTGCTTCTCCCTCTGCCTGTGTCTCTGCCTCTCTCTCTCTCTCTCTCTTTCTCTCTCTCTCTCTCTTTCTCTGTGTGACTATCATAAATTAAAAAAATAAAATAAAATAAAAAAATAAACCGTGTATGGCAGAAATTGCCAGTTGTCCTCTAATATTAATTGTCTCTTATTTACATTGCAGTAGAACCTTTTTTTTAAAAAAAAAATATATATATATATATGTCTATGATGATCTAGAATAAAGACTTCCTTTTAACCATGTATGGAATGTAATTGAGTTCTGATCAGCTGGAACTGAGCAGGAATTATGATTGCAGCTTCTGGATTTACTGTCAAAAAGAAGGGATGTGCATTCCGCTGTCCTCCTTTCTCCTTGTCACTGGGAATGTAAACTCATGACGATAGGAACTGAAAAAACTACCTTGTAGCATGAGATGGAAGTTGCATGTTGAAAACAGCAGAGTGAAAGGTAAATAGAACCAGGGGCTCTAATGACTGTTAGAACTGCCATATCAGACTTGGACCATCTACTCACAAAAATAAACTACTAGATTATTAAAGCCAATATTATTTTGGGTTTCCTTATAATGGAGTAACTAGTACCTCATCTGTCTGTTCTTTCCAACAAGTGCTTTGGAAGATAACGATCTCTTATTAGCAGGTGAGGTCCAAACAAAATTATTGTGGAGGAAAGTATTTCATTGAATGGGTGACAGGACAAAATATCTTACGTGATTCATCATAGGTTAGATATAGAGCATTTGAATGATACTGGAATTGCTTAAGTTAGTCCATACATTCAGAAGCTACATTTTTTCTGATTTAAATTCTAAGAGGAGATAGAAAAATGTGCTTTGTGAGGACTAGCTGAAGGAACTGGGAATATTTACTTCTGGAAAAGATAAACCTTAGTGGTTTGGGTTGGCAGCATGTGAGAGCTATCACCAGTTTGCTGGTGGGCTGTGATGTATATACGAAGTAAATTACACCTCTTGGCCTCCAC